>NW_004955505.1:7129319-7160845 GCF_000276665.1 Chinchilla lanigera | reverse complement strand
AATATTCTTTTTATGTCAGTTGTATTGCCTCCTGCTGTTTCATTGACTCCTATAAGTCATACATTATTCCTCTTTGCCTCATCTCGCAGCTGTTAAATTGACTTTTCCTGGGTCCTTGTTGATTTTACGAGATCCTTTCTGTCATGGTCGCTAGCTGCCCTGCTGTCTTCAGAATCTGAGATTCTATCTTCAGCTTCATTCAAGCGGTTTTGGTAGCTTTCAGTGGAAGCTTTGTTTTCCTGGAAGTCTCTTTGAATCTGGTTCATGCGTTCTGAATCCTTTCTGTTTTTTTCATTTAATGCTTCTGTCCCTTGCCTTTGTTATTCTGTTTTCTTATATGTTTCTTCTTCAGACTTTTTGAGCAGTTCCTTCATTATTATTGTCATTTCATTTTTTGCCTGAGAGATTATTTCTGATCTCATCCCTTCTATGGCCTTATGGAGTTTTTTCTTTACTTCCGTTGCAATCATTTCAGCTAATTCAGGCTTGTGTTTACCAAGTTCTCCTGTTTCAATGTCTCCTGGACTTGTTGTGAGTGAGGTGGAGTTCTGGGATTGTGTTTTAGTCCTTTGTTTTGTCATGTTCGCTACCAGATGCAGAAAGCTCAGTTTCCCTCTTCAGTAGCTGCACAGCAAAGACCACTAGTGTCGCTGGTATTCCTCTTGGTCAGGTTTGCCCCTGAGTGAACTCCAAGAAGTGCTACTTAGTCTCGGGTTTTCCAGCAGTTGTTGATTTATATCTCGTTATCCTTGGTCTGAGAAGCCGGCATTGGTGTCAGCTGATGGCCGACCATCTGATGCAGCATCCCCTTGCAGTTCAGGGTACGTGCATGGCCCAGACTCGGTTGCACTGGTTTGACAATCCCAGTCCAGTGGACCTATGTCCCCAGGCAGTTCAGGGTACAGGCAAAACCCAGACACAAACTGCAGGGTCAGCAGTTTGTGAACCACCTAATTCTGTGTCTCTAGTCAGTTCAGGACATATACAGGAACCAGATACAGGCTGGATGGGTAGCAATCACAGACTGCCCATGCCTTCAACCCCCTGGGGGGTCCCAGTGAAAATAAAGCACAGACTCAAACCGCAGGACCAGCAGGTCTTGGAGCACTCGCTCACTCGGTGCAGGATACATGTGCACAAGGAGAGGCTATACGCGCCCACCCCCCCAAGCCAGAGAAGTCCCTGGGGCTTTTGAGAGAGGATCTCTTGTCTGCCGCTGGTGCAGGGAGAGCAGAGACTCAGTCTGTAATAGTGGCGGGGTCCTGGGTCACCTGCTCTGCCCTCAGGAAATAGTTGGGAAATACCTGGTTCTCTCCACGAGTTTCAGCTGGGAACCGTGGTGGTATGAGTAAAGCACGGACTCGAACCACGGATCCAGCAGCTCCCAGAGCCGTGAATATGAGTTTTAAAACAGTTGTTATAGCTGCCACTTTTTTGACTACCTCTTGCATAAAAGCTAGAACATTTATTAAAAATTTAAATGTATGATTAAGAATTATGATTTTCTTGAAGGGAGCTTTTTAAAAGGGAAAAATATGACTCACTATCCTAATATAGGAGCTATTCATTTTTATGCTATTTTTCTGTACATATATATGTACATGTACTTGCACAGTCATAATAATACAGACACATTTTGTTATTTTTGGTAAGCAATCCTACACAGTTTTGTGATTAATTAGATTTACTAGAAACAGGTTACTTTATCTATCAGACTAATAATGTGGTTGTTGATACCTGTTGTTTCCAGAGGACTGTGGTAATTCACATTGTCTACAACATGTGAACATGGTATTGGATTGATATTTAAAGTCAGTATTCTTACTACCTGTGTTCTTTTTAAGAGTTTATTTATATTTATTTTTTATTCGTTTCAAAATTTTTTTTAAATGCCATGCTTTTTAAAAGCAATGTATTTTTCCTTCATTTCCTTTATCCTTCTTTTTCCCGTCTCCCTCCTCCCTTCCTCCTTCCCTCCCTCTTTTCCCCCTTTTTTGCTTCCTTTCCTTCCTTTTTTGTAGTGGTGGGGATTGGATCCAGGGACTTCACCCTGAGCTACATCCTCAGACCTCTTTTGTTTTTATTTTGAGATAGAGTCGTGTTAAGTTGCCCAGGCTGGGTTCAAACTATCAATCCTCCTGCCTCAAGCCTCCTAGTGTTGGGATTACAGGTATGTGCCACCATACCTGATACTTTTAAATTATGTATTCATTCAGCAAGTGCCTATTGAATATTTTTAAGTCCTAGACTATTGCCAAGAAGAAAACATTTTCTTTTCTTTGAAAGTTTGCCTATCATTGGAGAAAGTAAGCAAATAAATAGGCTACTATGCTATAGTGCCCCAAGGGAAGTAAGTACAGGGTTATTGAAGCTAATGAGAAGAACCCGACAGGATTGATTTCAAAATCCCATGTAGCGTTTTTTTCTTCTTTAGAATATCTTTCTCATTCTTAATGCTTTCTATGGAAAAATTAATCTGTGCTTGTTATGATTTGGAGTGGCTTAGGTGTTGGGCTCTTAATCCTCAATGTGATGTTTGCAGGAGACAGGGCTTAGTGGAAGGTCCCTAGGCCATTTGAGTGCTCCCCTTGTGAGGGACTAAAGGACCCTGAGTGAGTTCTCCAGAAAACAAGTTGTTCCCCTGAATGGCTCTGTGGCTGGCTTTCTTCTGAGGTAATTGCTCCCAAGTACACACTTCTGTCCTTTTGATGCTACTGCCATGCCCTCCAGAACTGAGCTAAATTAACCTCTTCATAAACAGCTTTGGTATTTTGTTATAGTAATGAAAACTGGACTAATAAAGTGCTTTACTTGTACCCTGTGTCAAACCTACGCATCAGTACACACAGTACCTTCAGCCTATGCCATAATTATCTGCAAAGTAAAAGATTTATTGACCTAGTTCAGTATTTCCGAAAATGTGTCTTAAGGAAGACTTATTTCATGAACTTCAAAGTGGAATGTAGGGGCTGGGGAAGGTCGTGAGTTCGGTTCCTGGTACCGGAGAAAAACCAAAAACCCAAAGTGGAATGTAGGGTCAAATAAACTTGAGGAATATTTACATATCAACCCTAAAAAGTGCTCTGAGAAATATTACTGTAAAGAATCCAGGGGGCTGGGGATTTAGCTCAGCAGCAAAAGCGCCTGCCTGGCAAGCGCAAGGTCGTGAGTTCAGTTCCCGGTACCGGAGAAAAACCAAAAAAAAAAAAAAAAAAAAAAAGAATCCAGGTAACAGCATTTTTTAAATGTATTCAAGGTAAAATAACCTTTTTACAAAAAAAAACATAAAACAGCCTGTGAAATTAGTATTAATTTTTGAAAAATATCAAGGTGAAATACTGAAATGCTTTGACCCTTCTCTAATTCAATATTCCATCCTACAAGATATACCTGTAGCTTTTAAAAAATAAATGACCAGGTGGAGGATGTAGCTCAGTGGCACAACACCTGCCTGGCAAGCCCGAGATTGTGAGTTCAATTCCCAGCACTAAAAAAAAAATGTGAAAAAATAAATGGTCCTGAACCAGTTGTAGTGATACAGATCTTGTATTTCCATGGTAGAAATTTATTAAAGATATTATATCATCTCTTTATATCTGTAGGATAGCCTTACTAACAGTTAATTGAGTTTAATTCTATTGGTGAAATAGCACTGTAATGTCACTTATTTAAGAGACATTGTTAGTTTTTTTTCAGGAAAAGTGCTCAAGCTCAAAACTTTCAAAAAATTTCAAATTGAGTGTTCTCTTCCCTCTTTGTTTTTCTTTCCATAGGTAAGATGAAGTTTCATAATGCTTGCCAACTGCTAACTCTAGATAGGAAGGAGTTTTAGTGGGTTTAGTATTAATATAGATAAACCCATTTAGTGGGTTATATTTAGTGGATTAATATAGATAAACCCATTTAGTGTTAAACCCATTTTAGTGGGTTTAGTGTTAATATAGATAACATTGCTAATTTTTTCATTAAACAAAGTATGTAACATAATTTTTTCTTATATTTTTAAGGTGAAATGTTCCAGTTTGAATTTAGATGATCATGCAAAGAAGAAATTAATTAAACTTGTAGGAGAACGATACTGCAAGACCACAGATGTACTCACCATCAAAACAGATAGGTAAAGAGTGAAAACTTGAACAGGCTGGGCATGTGCTTCTTTATTCCCCTGAAACTCCCTGGCAGTCCTTTTTAGAGAAATTATATTGACAATAGAAATAGTCTTTTATGAAGTCAGCTTATTTGGAGAAATTTTCTAATTCATGTTTGTAGGTTTGTGTCCACATACAACCTACTTTTTTTTTTTTTTTTTTTTTTAACTGTGGTCATTATTTATTCAGAGAAGTTTCCATGTTGTTGTTTTGGTTTGCTTTGGTGGTTTTTGTCCTTTTTTTTGGAGTTTTTCTGTTGCTAGTTTTGGGGAGGTTGGTTGGTTGGTTGTTTTAGACTGTCTCCCCATGTAGTCAAGACTGGCCTTGACCTCTCTACGTAACTTGGGCTGTCCTCAAACTCATAATTCTCCTGCTTAGCCTCTTAAGTGCTGGATTACAGGTGTGCACCACCATGTTCAGATTTTTATTATTATTTTTAATCTTGATTTTCATATATCCGTATGTAAAAAACTTGAAAAATGTTAGAAGACTTTAAAAAAGTATGCTTTGCTAGTGATTAATGCTTAAGTAGGTGACTCTTTTGTCCATAATTGGCTTTGTGATTCTAAAATCAGGCCATATCTCAGTCTGTAAAATAAAATAAGTTTTCCTTGAAACAGATTTTTATAGAACATGTAAATCTTGTAGTTCAAAATTTAAATTACTAAATTATATGTGGAACTTTATCAAGGTACTTTTGTATTTTTGTAAACAGGCAAATTTTAGAGCTAAGATAGACATTTCAAAAAATAGCATAACCATTGTATATGAGCTTATAAATTATATAATTTTCATTTGATTTAAAAAACAGTTCCATGCCTGCATGGTGGCACATGCCTGTAATCCCAGCACTCAGGAAGCTGAGACAAGAGGATCTCCCTCTGTAGTTCAGGCTGGCCTTGAACTCACTGTAACCGAGGTCGACCTCGAACTTCTGACAGTCCTTCTGCCTCAGCCTTCTAATTGCTGGGACGACAGGCATGAGCCATCACATCTAGCACAAGTGAACTAATAAATAAACAGTATAGTTAAAGTCATTTGTTAAATAGTTGCTTTATTTGATATTTAAAGACATTAGAAGCAGTTGCTGCTTTCTTTTTTATTATTTTCCTATCCTAAAAGCATAGCATGCCACCTCATATGTATGTAGAAGTTCTACCTAATTTTAGGATATTAGTTCCATTTAAATATTGCAGCAAGCACACAGCATTATATGTAGAAGAATCTGCTCTAGGGGAATAAAGATTATCCTTTAGATACTCAGGCCTTTTTATTTTTTTATTTTCATGCAGAGTCTTGTTAAGTTGCTCAGGGTCTTGTTAAATTGCTCAGGCAGGACTTGAGTTTGCTATCTTTCTACCTCCTTCAGTTCCAGGATTGCAAGTATGGCCACGCACCTGATTGTCTATTTGGGGTTTTTGGCCTTTTTTCCCCTTTGGCGACAGACTCACTGTGTTGTCCAGGCTTGCCCCTCAACTGCTGGACTCATGTGATTCTTCTGCCTCAGCTTTCCAAGTAGCTAGAACTACAAGCACACAATACCATGCCCCATTTGTCTGTTTTTCGGCTTTGTTCCCCAGCCTATTTTTAAAATGTGGTCATTAGATATGCATGTGCAAATTTTTAGCACTGAGTTGGTGAAGGGGTCTTGGATTGAATAGTTATGTTAAAAATACCATAAGGCTATTGTCATATAGAAATAACTCCGTTAGTGATGAAATCAAAATACAAAACACCATTGTTCAATATCGTTAAGTATTTCAATATGTAGACCATTTTTTTTAGTCTAAGAATTTTCCCAAAAGCAAAGAGAATTCCTGAGAATATATTATATGTTTTGCAAATTTCTTATACTGAATTTCTAGAATTGTGACTATCTTCCTCTTTCTCTTTTAAAGATGCCCTTTAAAGAGACAGAACTACGACTATGCAATGTATCTACTGACAGTATTATACCATGAATCTTGGGTAAGTGTGTGAATGTTTAATGATTTGTGATTAGTGTGATTTAGATGATGTTAACCTTCCAAAAAATTCTGGCAAGTATTCACTGACTATTTTATAGACCACCAAATAATCTTAAGATGTATGAAATATCATAGATAGTTTCTACTACTGTCAAAAATGAGGATCTTGAAATAGATTATTCACCCTATCACAGGACCATGCTGAAATATGCCTAAAATACCTTCAAACCCATACTTTGTGACTTTTGCTGGAAAATTTGGGGTGCTTCACCTTCCTCCTCTCTAGTACTGGGGATTAAATCCAGGACCCTTTGTTATACTAGGAAGCACACTACTACTGAACTACATTCCCAGCCTGTATTGTTTTATTTTGAGACAGATTCTTGCTAAATTACCCAAGCTAGCCTCAAACTTGTGATACTTCTGCATCAGTCTTCCAAGTAGTTTGGGTTTTATACATGTGCTCCCACACTTGGCTAAATTTGGTTTTTTATTTAAGTAAAAGTTCTCAATTGTGAAAGAGTAATCATCTAGATAAGTTGACAATTTATGATTTATCTTGTTTCCAAAACTCTACATAAAGGTGTTTTAAATGCCTCCTAAAATCTATGCTTAAACTGGGCACAGTGGTGCTCTCTTATAGTCCTAATACTCTGGAATGCTGAGGTAAGAGGATCACAGATTTGAACCTGAGTAACTCAGTAACTTAGTGAGACCCTGTCTCAACATAAAAAATGGAAAAAGGATCGTAACATGGCTGATAAGAGAAAGACGTGCATTGGAGAAACTCCAAGGAGAGATAACAGCTAATACAAGTATTTTGCAGTGGGGGAGGCAGTCACACCCACGTAGGGAAAATTAACCTGAAAGAGGACTCTTCTAGATAGAAACAAATATTTGAGTTGTTGAAAAAGTGGCGCCGCCACTGGTTTGCACTTTCCCCTACACCTCCACATCCACCAAACACACGACTTCTTAGAAGTGGTTCTGACAGCCCAAGGGAAGGAACAATGAGTGCTGCAGAGGCTGGCTCTGAGGAATCTCCCTGTGGAATCGCCCTCCACCCAGAAGAGGAAGCCCAGGATGGGAATAAACTGCTGTTGGGGCTCTAGGGAAACCCTGCAATCAGAGAAAAGGAGAGACAGCAACACAAAAACAGGCAAGCTCTCTCTCTTCCGTTATCCCCCCAAGCACTAGGGCACAGTGTGTTCCCACACCACCCCACCCACCACCCCCTGACAGAGGGAAGCCCCCAGCTCTAGGCAGAGAGAGGCTGATGCTGTGAACTGTGGGCAGCACCAAGCCCAGCACAGGGAGTATGGATCGCATTCCGGGAGACGCGGGAAGGTAGAGAAAATCAGTGGCCAGTCCAGAGCAGGTGCTTCCCAGATAGTTCCTCAAACTCTAAAAAAGATCCAGGGCAGTGGAAATCCTGCCCATCACCCACCAAACTGCATGGTCAAAGGAGACTCTGCCAAGGTTAGGACTGTACCAAGTACTCTGGGTTGAAGAGCAGTGCTTTCAAATCAGGTAGATAAAGGGCTGAGCTCGGATAAGATGGAGTTGCCTGCGACAGAGGGTTTCTGACATAACTGGCAGAAGGACCCTGCGGGGATTTGCCCAGCAGCAAGGGCAGCGGAGGTTGCTGGAGAACCAGTTATCCGGGCAAACTACTTTACTTCCTGTTCCTCCCAAATTAATTGAAGTGGTCAGGTCTTGGGACAGAGACAAAGGGCTGCTGTTGGCCACACCCAAATCATAGCTTGCAATCAGGAGGTGGGTCCAGGGAGTCTGATAACCCTCACCACCCCTGGAGGCTGTAAAGCAGCCCATAGGTAGCGGGAAAGCCAACTTGACAGCCTGAAAGCGCTGTGAACTGTGGGCAGCAGTTCTCTGACTACAGTCCGAAGGGAGCAGTGTGGATACTGACTGTATGGTGTGGGAGGGGCAGCTGGATCCTTGCTTGTTTCTCCTGGGTTCACTCTTTAGATTTGTATTTCTTTTCTTTGGTTCTTGCTTCCTTATCCATATTATTATTATACTATTTTTATTTTTAAATTTTTTCCTTTATTCTTTTCTCTCTTGATCTTTAGCTTTTCTCTTCTTCTTTTCTCCCCATTTTTTCTTTGCTCTTCCTCATGTTCTGTATTCCCTTGTCTTCCATACATCTTCTCCACCTTTCATAGGCTGTATATGTAGCAGCAGCCTGTATATGTATAGAAGAAAATAATACATCAGTACTTCAACTTCAGTGGTACTGATAATGCCTATATTAGGTAACCCTTAACAGAATTGTGGCTAGAAGATTCAAAGAAAACTGACTGCAGATATATTAATGGTACTGTTATGGTTTGTGTCTAAATGTGCCCCCAAAGCCTCATGCAGTCGTGGGGTGGGCTTCTAGAGTTTTGGATTGATCCACGGTCCAGTGCTGGGATTATGGGTGTGAGTGCTGCACTTCCCTGGGGCGGGAAGCCTGCATACAATATGAGACAAGGAAAGAGGCTTGTTCCTGCTGCTCCTGCCTTTCTGCTCTTACTGTTTTCCTGTCTTCCCCCGCCATGAACTGATGCCCCCCTGCCATGTGCCACTCTGCCTTGGAGCCAGCCAAGTGTGGACTGAAACCTGCACAGACTGTGAGCTGAATTAACCTTTCCTTCTTTAATTCTGCGTGTCAGGCATTCTGTCTCAGCAGTGAGAGAACAGTGACCAAGACAGATACTGACAACTCTACAACTTCCCTCAATCTCTACATTTCTCTCCCCTTGCAAGTACATTTCTCCCACCTTCAGAATTATCCTCTTAAACCCCCTCAACACTAACCCTTTACTCTAGCTATTAAACTACCTCTGAATAATACATCAGTACTTCAACTTCAGTGGTACTGACGTACTGCTTTTTACTTACTAACATCTTATCTCCCTTTTCTCTCACTGACTTACTCTCTTCCCCTCCCTTTCTCTTTCCTCTCTTCTTCCCTTCTCCCTCCACATCCCAGACTAACTGCTAATGACACTTTAGTCTGTAAGAGGCACTAAAGTATGATTGATGGTTGGATATATAGACACTGTTCTATCCAGTAGAAATTCTCTCCCTGTAAGAGAGTGACTGGGTCTGATCCAATTAAACTGAGTAGACAAATCACATCACAGGACAGTGGAAAGTAACTGAAGAGTTCATCATACCAGCAACAAAGTGTCTTCTCTCTTTTCGACCTCCTCAGCACAAAACTAAAGAGGAACATGACAAAACAAGGCAACAGAATGGCTCCAGAGCTTCCATTCATAAGATGGAAAACAATATTCCATGCACCACGACCCCGCCAAAACAAGGAGAGGTAGCAGTCTTATTCTTAGACAATGTAGACTTCAAGCTAAAACTGATCAGAAAAAGCAGAGAAGGTCACTACGTATTAGTAAGGGAATAGTTCAACAGGAAGCCATAAAAATGAATATATATGCACCAAAATGCTGGTGTAACCAGTTTAATAATCAGTTTAATAACCAGTGTTGTAAAACTCTAGTCTAGACACAAAACATCAAGTAAACACCAACACAGTCATAGTGAGGAACCTCAGTACCCCAGTTTCACGAATATATCAACTAAACAAAATTAACAAAGAAATAACAGAGTTGAACCAGAGCTTCAAACAAATGGACTTCATAGGTATCTATAGAGTGTTCTATCCTACTATAACAAAAAACGCATCCTCAGCAGCAAGCAAAACTTTCTCCAAAATAGACCACATTTTAGTCCATAAATTCTGCTTAAATACAGAAGAACAGAAATGATCTCATGTATACTGTCAGTTCATACAGCAGTAAAACTAGAAGTCATTTGCAAACAGAAACCAGCAGGACATTAAATAGCACATCCTGAGCATCAGTGGGTCAAAGAAAAAATCAAGAAAGAAATGGAACCATTTGTAGAATCAGATAATGCCAGGAAAACACACGGGAACACAATTAAAGGAACCCAGGGAGAGTTTATAGCTGTGAACACCCACATCAGAAAAGCTGAGCGAGTCCAAATATATGCTAATAATACTAAAATGAAGGTTTTTCGTAGAGTTTCAAATTCATTTATTCTCAATTTCTATATATACCTTACAGTTAATTCATCTTGGTGTGGTGGCACACCCCTATAACGCTAGCTACTAGGGAGACTGAGACAGGAGGATCACAAGTTCCAGGCCAGCCTGGGTAGCACAGGAAGACCCTGTTTTATAATAGAGTAAAATGATTAAAATCTGAGAATGAGTGAGGCAGGGTGGCACACGCCTGTAATCCCAGCACTCGGGAGGCTGAAGCAGGAGGGTTGCTACGAGTTTGAGGCCAACCTGGTCTACGTAGTAGGTTCAAGGCCAGCCTGGGCTACAAAGCGAGACCCTGTCTCAAAAAACAACAAAAAATCTGAGGGTGTAGCCAAGTGGTAGAGTGCCTACCATGTGGGAGGCCCTCGGTTTGGTTCCTGTTGCCACAAAAAAGAGAAAACAAAACAGTCACATACACGGCTATATTTAAATTTATAGAACCTGGATGCTACTCATAATGTAACATAACTGATAAAAACAAAATTTCCTAAATTTAATTTTTTTTCATGATGATTTTTAAAGCTTCCAGGAGTGATTAGGTTAAGGAAGGGTCTTGTAAAGTTGGATTTTATTCAAGTATTATATATTTCATTCATTTTTATTTTCCCAGTATCTAGTATAGCATGTGGCATATGACCTTCTGCAGATATCTTCTTTTTGTTGTTTTGTTGTTGTTTTTTTGGCTTTTTTGAGTCAGGGATTTACTATGTAGTGCAGCTGCCCTGAAATCATTATGTAGTCCAGGCTGGCTTCAAGCTCACAGCATTCCTTCTGCCTCAGCCTCCTGAGTGCTGAGATTGCAGGCATGAGCCACCACATCCAGCTCTAATAAGTGTCTTTTAAAATAGATCTAAATGGAATTTCTTCACATACTCAAATTTAGCATCAGTAGCTGGGGGAGTGGCTCAGTGATAGGGCACTTGCCTAAGTGTTAAGCCTTTGGTTCAATTCCCAGTACTATGCAAAAAATAGCTTTGATAGTTCAAAAGAATTGCCAGGAATTATTTTCACTTTTTGTCCATCATGAGTATTTGCTTCTCTCTAATTTAATGATTAACTTGTTTTCTCTCATATAGTGCAATGAATTACTTGTAATCATAAGTTATAGAATAGTGCTGTGATTCATCTCTTAAGTAAAGGAAGTTGTAAATGGGAGGTAACAGGTTTGTCTTCAGTGAAGCAGATATTTCTTTGCCTTTTGTTACTTCAGAATATACTGACCATTCCATCAATTACTATGTCTTTCTTTGTATTAAATTTATACTTCAAGGGGAAAAAGATGGTAAGTTCAAATTAAGTTACTATTTTGTTCTTTTAATACTCTTTTTGCAGTGTCTCTATATTTCTAAATAAAACCTGTTCTGCCACCATTGTAGTTTGGGGCAAATTATTTAATTACTCATGACTTAAGTTCCTCGTCTGCAGCACAGATGATAACGTCACTAACTCATAGGGTTATGTGAGAGCCCAGTGAGTTAATTCATTAAAGAACTTCAGACAGTGCCTGGCGTGCAGTGAGTAGCTCCTCGGGCTCTTCTCATGCTGCTGTGTTCTTACTGGTCATTCTTCATGTCTTTCAGTGTCCGAAGTACTTTCCACCTTCAGGTCTTTATGAATACTGTTTCCCTTATGAAGTGAATGAGTAAATGACTAATTGAGTCAACTAATAAAGAGAACAAGATCACATGGATGAAAAATTGTTGCATCTAGGGTTGTTGTTAGGCAGGTTCTGTCCTTGAAGGCAGGGAGAAAAAGAGATTGTATGTACATGTGTGTTATATCTGTACTGATAGATTAAATTGGGAATAGATGTATTTAATAGTAGAAGTATTAAAATAGGTGTTTATGGGGCTGGGGATTTAGCTCAGCAGCACAGTGCCTGCCTGGCAAGCACAAGGTCATGAGTTCGATTGCCGGTACCAGAAAAAAAAAATAGGTGTTTATAATATAATCTCTGCCTAAATGATGGTCAATTTCAGCTTACACTGGTATTTTTAATTGCCCATAATAATTGAATATGCTATTGTTTGTGCCTTAAAATTAATATAGTCCAGCTGCACTTCAGTAAAAGTAACTCTTAAACTACTGACTACTTCAGTGTTGGATATGATTTGAGAAACTACAATTGTAATTGCAAACTATAAGGACATAAAATTGTAAATAAAGTTTAGCCATAATAACATTTAAAAAATGAATTTAGAAAGATACAACAGGTATCACCAGTACTGATCATCTATTTTTGGGTATTAGAATTATGAGGTGATCAAAAATGTGGTGAATGTTTACATTTTAAAATTGTGTTATAGTAAAAGACCCATTGCCATTGACCACCCTCAAAATACCTGCCACCCTTGGAACACACTTACCCCATTTCTTCCTGTCACCTTCTGATGCTGCCCTGGTTGCTTCACTTTTGTGAATTGATTCATGGTCATCTTGACTTCTGGGAAGAGGCAGATCTAGTGAATACGGTGGGTGAGGACACAGCAGGATCTTATGAGCTGCCCTTCCATTGAGTGGCTTTCACTGTCTTTTTGAGCACACTTCCTAGAGATAGACACAAAAGAGTATGTTATAACTGCTTCAGAAAGTGGTAGGAATGATAGGGCAGGTGTATTGGAAGCAAGGGGGAGTATTTTGAGGAGGATTAAGGCAATATATCTTGCACTAAAATAAAATTTCACTGCAATAAAGAGTATGTTTGACCACCCTTTTATACATTTGTCCCCTTTTTTTGTAATGTCTGCCTTTCCTGTTAGAATGTTTATAAAATTGCAGCATGTGAGTAGTATGTCCAAATTCATTTCTGGGTTATTATTCATTTTTTTTTTTTTGGTACGGGAATTGAACTCAGGACCTTGCGCTTGCCAGTCAGGGACTGATGGTCCTGCGCTATATCCCCGGCCCTTGGGTGATTATTCTTTTAGGCTTTTTCTTCTTGGGTTTTTTGTTTGTTTGGTTGTTTTTTGGTGTTTGTTTATGACAGTGTCTCACTATGTAGCCTAGTCTGTCTTTAAACTAGCAGTCTGCCTGCCTCAGACTGCCAAGTGCTGGAATTACAGTCATGTGCTGCCATACCCAGCTTCCTTTTTGTCTTAACTCCCTGTGTGAGAGCTCCTTGATGTGACAGTGAACGTTTTACTGAAATGCATTGAAATTAAGGAAAAATGTTTTTAAAAATTATGATAAACAGGCCGTTTTAAGTCACATAACTATAAAAATACTGTTTCAAAATTATTTTTAAGTATAATATCTTGAAAAGGTACTCCTTATTTCCAAACAGTACTGAACCATTTTAACTACAAAATTATATTTGTAAAAGTATCTGCTTGCTGGATGTTACGTCCAGATGCATCAAATGTACATTTTCCCAAGTTTTGTCCTTTTTGCCTTTTTCCCCGCATTCTGTGTATTCTCCAAGGTGATGTAAATTATCGTGTATATACTGACAGTTCTGAGCATTTCATGTCCCCGAGTCTCTCCTGAACGCTCTGTATTTGGAAACTGACTCACGCTAGGAGAGGGCAGGGATACTAAGCAGTGCCAGAAATGCCCTGAGCAGAAGCAGGTGCCTGCAAGGACGCTTTGTCTCTAGGTTTTGTTGCTCTCTGGGGAGTTGTGCTTCCTTGTCTTTGTAGGTTGATGTCGTCTCCCTCTCCAGTCTCTAGTTCCAAAGATACAACCTTTAGTATTACAGACTTTATCTGACCAGCCACCCAAGGGCAGGGAGCAAGGAGAGAGACAAAAATTAAACTGGGTTCTCTCTTTGGAGCTAACAGGGAAACTGGCTGTCGGGAGCTGGGGAGCTCCACACAGCAGCTGCTGGTTGTTGAACTGATAAAAACTCACCTGTGTTAGGCTCTTGTGAATCAAAGCACCACCAAATGAATACTTAGGGATTTTAAATCATCCTTAATTTTTAAAGAAAAGTACTAATATATTACAGATTAGATGGCATAATATCTCCTTCAAAATAATTCAATGAGGACATGGGAAGGAGGCACTATATAGAGGCATATATGAAGTAAGATATGCCTTGCACTCGTCGTGGCAGTTCATTGCACTCTTCTGTGTATTGCTGAGATTTTCTGTAAGAGAATTTTTCTATCATGAAAACACAACTGTATTTACTAGACAGTAGCTTCATGTAGAATGATTGGCATATGTGTTTGTTCTAATATCATTATGTTTGAATAATGTGATTTTTCTTCAGTGAACTTATTTCAGGAGTTTAGTATGAATAAACCTAAATGTACCTTTTTCTGAGGTATGCAGATAGGAACATTAGTGTTTAACTAAAGTACAGTGTTTAATATTGTCAGTGTGACCAGCTTGAGCTGCCCGGCAGATAGTAAAGCACACCTCGAGGTGTCGGGGTGGGTTGTGGGCACGACTGTGGGGAGCGTGGCTGGATCCTGGCCCCGTGCTGGCTGGACCTTTCCCCCTCTGCTTCTTGACAGTAGCAGCCTTTCTCCACCTTGTCCTTCTGCTGTGAGGGTTCTGCCTTGTTCCCACTGAGGCTGACCATGCACTAAAACCTCTAAGAAACCTCTCCTCTGAATTGTGCATGTCAAGGACTGTCCCCTGCAGTGGAAAGCTCACTCATACAGTATCCTAGGAGTGTCCACTTTCTTCTCTTATACCCAGGCATGTGGTAGGCCGTCAGGAGATGTGCTTTGAAAGAATGTCCCATAATGGTTACAGTCTGTTTTCTTGCAGTTAATTTATTGAGTACATTTTATTCTGTTTTGTTTCTTTTCTGTAGGCTTTTCTTTTACTGTTTTTTTTTTTTATTTTTTTTTCCCATAGTATATAGCATTTCTACTGTAATCTACATTTCCTTTTGAAGCAGGGTCTAATAATTCAACCTGGGTCTTTCCAAGAACAACTTCGCCGGCTCTTTTTATTTTTTATTTTGAGACACGGTCTCACTAAATTGCCAAAGTTGTACTTGAGTGTTGGTATTACAGGTGTGTGCCACCACATCCAGTTTATATTTCCTTTAAATTGATAGCTGGAGTCAGAGTCTTAATCAGACACTAATTAGGTTTTTTTGTTGTTCTTTTTTTTTGTCTTTGAGACAGGGCTTCATCATGCAGTTCAGGCTAGTCTTGAATTCACTTTACAGCCCAGGCTGACCTCCACCGCTCAACGATTCTCCTGCCTCAGCCTCCTGAGTGCTGGGATTGCAGGTGTGCACCACAACGCCCAGCTGGTGGGGTTTTTTTGTTTTGTTTTGTTTTTGTGAGTTTTTTGGTTAAAATACTTCATAGTTAGTATTGTAGACTTTCACCAGAAAAATACAGGGTGTCTAATTGTTTCTTTTTTTGTAAATTTAGCACCATAGGTTTTTAAAGTCAGAAGTAATAAAAAATTATGAGTTTTTTTAAAATTCCCCAAAATATGTTTTTGCAAATTTAAAATTTTTCTTTGGTTTAGTATACGTAAAAGTTGTCCTTCCAGTGTTGGACTTGTTAAGTAGAATTGCCATAAGCCTTAGAGGAAGGTAATTATTTTTTTGTTTTTGTTTTTAGAAACAGGATCTCACTATGTAGTTCAGGCTGGCCTTGAGGGAGTTAATTGTACAGTATGAGAAGTCTGAGTCTCGTAGTCAGTGGGGCGTGTTGGCGCATGCCTGTAATCCCAGCACTGGGCGGTGGGGGTGCTGAAGCAGGAGGATTACTGTGAGTTCAAGGCGAGCCTAGGCTACATAATGAGACCTTGTCTCAAAAAAAAAGAAAAACTTATAATCTCATAGTGCAGATTTGATCATTGTTACTAAGTACTTCTGATATCTATATACGTGTATATATAACAATGTAGTTTTTATTCTCGGAGTTCTGCTGTACTCAGACTGCTTAATTTCAGATATGTTTTTCTAGATGATCATTTAATATCCTCTTCTCCATTCTGCAAGTTCTGAAGATTGAGCCCGGGTTTTTGTACTGAGCTAAATCCCCAGGTTTTTTTGTTTTGTTTTGTTCTGGATTGTTTTGTTTTGTTTTGAGTCAGGGTTTTGATAAATCACCTAGACTGGGATCAGATTTGGAGTCTTGCCCAGCGTCCCAGAGTGCTGGGATTACAGTGTGTACTCCACTGCACCCAGTTATAGAAACCAATTCTATGTTGAAGTTCTTTATTTTAAAATTCATATTGCTTTGTTCCCTCCGTTTTCTTTAACACATTAATTATAGTTATTTTACAGTGATACCCTGAGTTCAACCCTCAACATCACAAACAAGAAAAAGAAAAATACCTCCATTAGATAAGTGATACAGGCATAATTAGAAGTTACTTGCAACAGTATCCTAGGAGAGGGGCACAGGAAAAGTAATCTCCGTCTCACCCCTCAACCTACACCTCCCTCCCAGGTGAAAAGGGCACAGGGAGTTAATCCCCACCTGGACAAGGCCTTGCTAAGCCTGGGCTGGGGCACAACTCCAGCCGGACATTCAGTTTAACAAGGTGGGGCAAACATGAAGGAATGGTGAGTGCAGATACCTTACTCTGGCTTCTGTGTCATTTTCTTTTGTTTAGTGTTGTTCTGTTTAAGGAAAGATGCTCCATCTGAAGGATTCAAAGGAGGGTTTCTTCTTGCCAGTCTCTGTTGGGGGAACCTCTTCCTCAGCCCCCACTGATCTGAGCCCCTCTGCTTGCTGACTTGGGGATATCCCCAGGGGCCTGTTTTGTTTGGTGGGGCCACTCTGTTTTCTCATTTTGAGTGAGCTCTTCTAAAGGGGAGAAGGGTATGAGGGTGGCAGCTTTTGGAACTGGTCTGCTGCTTGACACATGCTTAGATCTGAGGAGCCTTGGATCTCTGCTCAAGCTGGGCTTCTTTCAGTGTGGTTCAGAAGTAGATAGTATTTCTGACAGCCTTCTGAGTGTACCTGTATGTTACCACCCTGAAAAGTTGTTACTCAGAATGTAGATGGTGCTGTAGTAGCTCAGGCTTAGGGTATTGTGTGTTAATTTGGAAAGAATGTGGGTAGTATTCACCCCTTCTGTGAACCAGTGCTCCAGTTACTTGCTTTTTCAAAGAATGTTACATCTGTATTGTTTTAGTTCATCTTCTCATTGCTGAGACAAAATAACTGACACCCAAAACTGAAGGAGGAAAGGTCTATTTTGGCTCAGTTTGTAGAGGTTTTAGTCCATAGTCGTCTGGCTCCGAGGCAGGGTGGCACATGGCAGAGGGGCATTGCAGAGGAGAAATGGTCCCTGGCAAGCAGGCTGGACAGAGCACATTAGTCCTCTTTGTGTTCCTAAATTATATGCAGGATACCTGACCTACAACAAGTATAACACTCACACCTTTAATCCTAGGCAGAACTGTGTCAAACCAATCAGTGGACTGATTTAGTTATCTCTCATCCTTAATCCCAGCACCACACCGTTTAGATCCAGCCACCTCTGAAAAGTCTGCCCCACCTATGACCACATGAGGCTTTGGTGGGACATCTAGATACAAGCCATAACATTCCACCCCAGCCCCCCAAACACTCATGCACATCCCTTTTTGCAAAAAGCATTTAGTTAATCTCTAAGAGTTGCCAAAGACCTAACTATTTCAGCATCGCTGAAAAATCTTAAATCCAAAGTCTCTGAGATTATGGCAAACTCTTAACTGCGTGCTCCTGTACAAATGAAAGGAAAGTTAAACTTTCAACATACATTGGCACAAGACAGATATTTCCATTCCAAAAAGTACAAATGGGGGCTAGAAAGGAATAGGACCAAAGCAAGACCAAAATCCAGCAGTGGATATATTTATTAAGTCCTGGAGTTCCATGTCCACTGTCCAAGGCAATCTGTGGCAAAATGTCTGTTCTGCCCTGTCATTTGCATAAGCATGTGACAATGATAGGCTTTCCTCTCAACTCTTTTATTATTTTAACCTCAGAAATGCAAAATGTTGATATGTTAATTCATTTTTAATTTTAATTAAGTCTGTTGGTACAGTTTAGATATACATGATGGTCACATTCATCATAGGAAACTTGTACCTGCACATAATGTATCTTGATTCCTCTGTATTTTTCCATTCCCCTCCCCCCCTTAACCTCTCTTCACCTCTTTATTTACAAAGTTGGTTTTTTTGTTGTTGTTTCGTTTTGATTTTTTTGTCTTTTTGAGACAAGGTTTCACCGTGCAGTTCAGGCCGGCCTTGAACTCACTTTGTAGCCTAGGCTGGCCTCAAACTCACAGCAATCCTCCTGCTTCAGCCTCCCAAGTGCTGTGGTTACAGGCACGTGCTACTATGCCCAGAATTTTCTCCTTATTTCTTTCTTCTTCTTTCTTCCTTTTCCCTTCCCCGCTCCCTAGTTTCCCTTTCCTTTTAAATTTGGGTCCTTATTTAAGTTTTAAGTTTTTCACACCAGAGAAACAATGTAATATTAACACATGTATGGCTGATTTATTTCAAAGTCTATCTTTTTGGCTAGAAATGTCTCAAATTTATCCTTCTTTAAGGGTGAGTAGTACTCCACTGTATAAAAAAAATACATCTTTTTTATCCATTCATCAGTTCATGGATATTTAGATTGCTTCTAAGATTTAGCTATTACAAGCTGTGCTTCAGTAAGCATGGGTATGTATATATCGCTGTGGTATGATGCTTTTAATTCTTTTGGGAAGATACCCAAAAGGAGAATAGCTGGGTCAAATGGAACCTCTGGTCCTAGTTTTTTGAGGAATCCCCATACTGATTTCCACAGTGGTCACACCAGTCTGTACTCCCACCAACAATGGAAAAGTGTTCTTTTTTTCCCCACACCCCCACCAGCATTTGTTATTGGTTGATTTCTAGATGATAGCCATTCTGATGGAATATCAGTGTTGTTTTAATTTGCATCTCTCGAGTGATCAGTGATGTTGAACATTTTTTCATATGTTTATTTTGCCATATCTGTGTCTTCATCTGAGAGGTATCTATTCATTTCAGATGCCCATTTTTGGACTGGGTCTTTAAATTTGGGGCTCTGATTTTTTTCACTTCTCCATATGTTCTAGAGACTAGTTCTTTGTCTGAGGAACAACTTGCAAAAATTTTTTTCCCACTGTGTTTATGATTTGTTTTGCTGCAAAAGCTTTTTAATAAGGTGAGATTGCAATTATTGATTCTTTGTGATCTTTCCTATGTGATTTGGGGTTTTGTTCACAAAGTCTTTGCCAATACCTATCTTCAAGAGCTCTACCTGTTCTCTCTTCCAGGAGATTTAGTGTTTCTGTTTTAATATTTAGAACTTTGATCCATTTCAATTTTAGTTAAGTGCATAGTTTTCAGCATATGGAAAGCCAGTTTTTCAGCACCATTTATTAAAGAGGCTGTCTTTCTTGCAGTGAAGGTGTTTGGCACCTTTCTCAAAGATAAGGTGGCTGAGTGTATTTGGAGTTGTTTCTGATTAGAAAATCTGTTCCACTGAACCTCAGGTCTGGTTTTTTAGTTTTTTGTTTTTTGTTTTTGTTTTTGCCAGTACCATGCTGTTTTTATCCACAGTAGCTCTGTAGTATAATTTTGCATCAAATTGTGATGCCCCTGTCTTACCTTCATTGCCAGAATTGTTTTTGTTATTCTAGGTCTTTTCTGGTTCCAGATGAATTTTAGGAATGTTTTCTCTAGCTCTGTGAGGTATACCAATGGTATTTTGATTGGGATTGCATTAAATTTGTATAGCAGTTTTGGGAATGTGAGGATTTTTACTATGTTGGTTTTTCCTACCCAAGGGCAAGGGATATCTTCCCACTTTCTGATACCCTCTTCAATCTCCTTCCGAGTACTGTAGTTTTCAATGTAGAGGTCTTTTACTTCCTTCATTAGATCGATTCCCAGGTATTTCATTTTAGAGGGATGCTATTGTGAAAGGTGTTGTTTCCCTAATTTTTCTCTTAGTGAGATTGTTATTCATGTGCAGGAAGGGTATTGATTTTTAAGTGTTAGCTTCGTATCCAGCTACACTACTGAATTTGTTTATTAAACCTAGAAGTATTTTGGTCAAGTTTTGGGGGTCTTCTATGCAGAGTTGTTCATGTGTTAGTGTTCACGAAATAGAGAACTGCAAAAGTTTTCTGTATATGCTGGTAATCGGAATAGTTTTTATAATGAAATTTGCAAGGCAAATAAATTGTAACTTCTGTAGACAGAACTGGCGGATGGAACTTGCCTGGCTGGTGTTCACAGAGCCTGCGCAGCCCTGCAGCTGGGGTAGGGGCAGCTGCGCTGGCTGAGGGGTCACGTGGAGTGCAGCGAGGGGTGACCAGGGGCTGTCTGCATTTCGCAGACTTGTATTTCCCTAAAACAAGTAGACAGACAGAGGACTTTTATCTTTGAGAACACTTGCCAGAAATCAGAACTTTCTTTTTCTTTCAGAAAACGGAAGAATGGGAAAAAAGTAAGACCGAAGCAGACATGGAAGAATATATATGGAAAAATAGCTCCTCAGAAAAAAATACCCTGGAAACGCTTCTCCGGATTAACACTGCTGAGAACAAAGTGCAAGTAAATAAAGAAGAGCTGCTGAGTACTAAAGAAGTTGAAGATTACCAGAAGTCTCTTGTTAGTCTTAAGAATGAGGGGGAAAATGAAATCACCCTTTCTCAGTACAAAGAGTCAGTGAAGAGACTACTAAATTTAACATGAGTTGTAAAGTGGAAAGATCTGCTTTATTAATTTTACAATATGTGCAGTTAGTATCTAATTTGATGTAAAAGTGAAAGTGTTTAAAGACCAATTCTTACACAAGAGTTAATTTTAAAGTTATGTGTAATCATACTAATGTGCAGTGACTGATTATTTCAAGGTTTTCTGATTTATAGACTGAGACTGATTAGAAGATCTTCAAGATTTCTCAGGTTCTAAAATGTTCTGAAGCCAGGCGTGGTGGCGCACCCCTGTAATCCCAGCACTGAGGAAGCTGAGGCAGGGGGATTGTTGGGAGTTCGAGACCAGCCTGGGCTACAAAGTGAGCTCAAGGCCAGCCTGAACTGCACAGCGAGACCCTGTCTCAAAAAGACAAAAATAAAGTGTTCTGATTTTATTTCTACATGACAATTTTAATATTCATATATTTACATGTGTTTAATATGATTTTGTCACTGGCCACATTTCACCACAGACTGGCTTTTAGTGGTTGCTTTTGAATGAGGTGTTCAGTTATTTGGAAATGTGGGCCCAGGGCCCAGCCCCCGAGGTGCAGTGCGGCTCTGTTCCCTGCCCTGCTCCCTACGTGCTCCAAACAGGTCCTCAGGTGTTTTCAAATTGACAAGGTTTGTTCCATCCTTCCTTTGAGGGGCACTTTTTCTTGATGCAACTCAGTTTAGGGTCCCACTTCCTTTATTCTGGAGCTCATTTTGCCAAGCGCAAGCTGGCAGCAAAGTACAGTTGGAGATTAGCTGGTGTTCATCCCTGTAGACGCCCCAGTTAGATCAGGAAAGATGAGGTATAAGGACCTTGAACTTAATTGGGACAAATGACAAAATGAAAATTGCCCAGAGAGACATTGCATTCAAGTTAGCTGCCAGTTCAGTGTTTTTGTTTTCCTCCTGGGGCTGAACTCAGGGCCTCACTCGTGCTAAGTATACACACTACCCCTGAGCAGTGCCCACTAAGGTACGCTCCAGCCCAGTATGTTTAAGTATTTCTGCAAGTCATTTCTTACCACATACAAAGTTATTGACAGCTGATTAATTTAAAATCTTAGTAAAGCAATTCAGTATTCATTTACCTAATAGATACCTTTTGCCATACAAAATTAAAGAATATAAATGAAAGCGAAAAGGAATTCCAAGCCAATTGTGTAAAGCATTTGCATAAAATGAAAATATGGGCCAAGCATGCTGGTGCACACCAGTGATCCCAGCAGTCCAGGAGGTGGAGGCAGAGGAATCAGGAGCAACTTACTGACCTAGCAACACCCTGTCTCAAAATTTAAAAGAAATAATTTAAAAAAGGAGTGAGGATGCAGCTCAGTGTAATGGCCCTGGATTCAGTCCCAGTACCACCTACACACACACAAAGTATGATTTGCTTCCGCCAAAAGCTTGCAGGTTATAAAGGAGAAAAATACGTCCTGAGGTACAAAAAAGAGGGATATGTTGTGTTCCACTGGGTGGAGATAGTGAAAGAAAGTCAGAACAGAATTTAAATGCTTTTTAAATCATGTTTAGAGTATATTTTAAGAAATCCAGCAATCTGGAAGATGGATAGAGAGTATTACAAGTTCCGCCCACTTGGGTAATTTAGCAAGACCCTGTTGGCTGGGTGTGGTGGTGCTCACTGAGCATAGGAAAGCTGAAGCAGGAGAATAATGCCAGCCTAAACTAGAGCAAGATCCTCTCTTTCAAAACAAAAGAGCTTTCCAAAATTAAAAAAATGGCCAGGGAATGTAGCTCAGCGTGAGAGCCCTGGTTTCAATTCCCAGTGCCCCCGCCCCCCGCCCCTGCCAACACACACACTGGAGAAAAGGAACAGAAACAAGGTTGAAAGAAATATATTAAAAACAAGCTGAGGAGGTAGTCCTTTGAGAACAGAAGATGTCAAGGTTAGGGTGGTCCATTTTGTATAAGGATGTAGGGGAAAGCAGGAATAGTGATGTGTGATAATTCAACCTTGCTGGGTATGGTGGTGCATGCCTGTTACCCCAGCACTCTGGAAGGTGTAGGCAGGAGGATCACAGTTTCAGCCCAGCCTGAGCAACCTATCAATTTAGCAAGACTGTGTTTCATATTTTTAAAACAGGGATTGGGCACTCAATATAAAGGCCCTGGATTGGATTGCAAGTAGCACCCAAAAAAATTTTTTTTTTACCTTGATCCTGGCCAAGAATACATCTGGCCTTTGATCTCAGCCTCTGGAAGCTAAAGTATGTAGTAGTTCTTTGTTTATGGAAAGAGCTAGCCCCAAAAGGTCTGAGGGAGGGGCCAGCCTTGCCCTAAAAACCAACAGTGTGATTCAGAGTGAGGGCTTGAGGTCACATGGTGTCAGTCCACCCTGCAGCTGAGACAGTACCCAGGCAATTGTCATACTTACACAATGGAGCCCCTGTAAAACTTTGGACATGAGGCTCAGGCAGGCTTCCCTGGTTAGCAATGCTTTGTTCAGTTTCCACACATTGAATAGTAAGGCCTCCAGCTTCAGGGAGAGGACCATAGAGACTGCCTATTTGGAAATGTTCTGGACTTAAACCTCTTGTTTCTTTCCTTTGGGTGGTTTTAATCTGTATGCCTCTCCTGCAATAATACCTTGCCTTGAGTTCTTGGGTTCTAGTGAATTATCAAACCTCAGTATGATTTTTACAATATCCAAACTTACAGTTGATGTCAGAAGACAGGACAGCCTCCTTTGCAGTTTGACCAGCTCTAACTGACCTGACACTGAATACCAAAACTTGAGAGCTTAGATTCATACAAACTGCTTCAGAAAGACAGTTGTTAACCTTTAGTAATAATTAACCAGTACTATTTGTTATTCATTATACTCTTGTACTTTAATTGATCCAGTACATACAATATGATTTTCATCCTTATCATGAATATCTTATGAGGTATTCTTGCTATCCTGATTATGAAATCCTTTTTTATTTATTTATTTATTTTTGGTACTGAGAATCCAACTCACAGCCTCATGCTTGCCAGGCAGGTGCTGTGCCACTGAGCATGTATATCCCCAGCTATGCAGTCATTTCAGAGCTCACAGTTGTATATCTGAGAAACTGCCTAAACAGGCAACTAAGAAGTATATCAAATCTGTTTGGTTTTGGTTTATTGAGAGAGGATCTCACAACATAGTGCAGGCTGGCCACTATGAGCTCACTATATAGTCCCGGCTGGTCCAGACTCACAATGATCCTCCTGCCTCAGCCTCCCAAGTGCTGGAATCACAGGTTTGCACCACTATAGCCAGCTGCAAATCTATTTTCTTAATTGCAGAGAGCTTCAGTTGTTTCTTTTCATGTATATTTTCATTTTGTTGTTGATATTTCATACTACTGGCAAGTTAAACTCTCCTTAAAAAGTTCTGTTAAATTGTAATGTGGGAAAGATTTATGATTGCATCCTAAGGGGGTGTAACAACTTTAGCCTTAGTGATTAACTGGGCCATGAGATTTTTCATTTTTCCTTAATAAAATTTTATTTATTCATTTATTTATTGTACTATTGATTAAATTCATGGCCTTTGTACTGACTTACATCATCACACCTTTTTAAATTTCCTTCTTGTGCTGAGGTTTGCAGGTTGATTTTACTGGAAAGACTTGGTTGCTAGAATGGAGACCTTGTCCATATCTCCTTTCCAGGGCTGCACTCTAGGTGTATATATCTATGTAGGCCTTGCCTCTGTCCTGAGAACCAACCACTTCTGTTAATTTGGGAGTGGAGGCTGCCGTGCAATTAGCCCAGCACTTCGTTCTCTGGGAATGGGCGCAGTATTGTTAATGACAAAAGGCAATCCAGATACTGACATACAGAGAAAACCAATTAATAGTACCAGTTGGGGCTGGGGATTTAGCTCAGCGGCACAGCGCCTGCCTGGCAAGCGCAAGGTCGTGAGTTCGGTTCCCGGTACTGGAAAAAAAAAAAAAATAGTACCAACTATGCCTCCCTGGCAGAAGCAACAGAATCAGCAACAAGACCCGCAAAAATAAACTATTGACATAAGAACCATTAATATGTGTCTCAGAAGTTGTTCACTTAGGCAACCCTTACCCATAGAAAAGAGAGCTGTGAACAATATAAGCACTAAGACAAACCAAATATTTACCAACAGTAAATATCTACTAACTGCAACAACTGTACCTCCACTAACACTAGATTCAACTATAGTTAACATAGTGTTTGTTAACTAGACAGTACATCTAAAGATTAACAAAATTTAATGGTTATACTAGTAAAGAAAGAGGGAATGGGGAAAAAGGAAATGAAAAAATGAAACATCAAAAATTAATGGATGGACAAGCAACTTTCAGCAAAGTGGTGAGCAGCAGAGAAAGAGCTTCTCCAACATTTCACATACAAACACTGGAATATAGCAATGTGAGGAAAAGAAGAAGAAGGGAAGTGGGTCTCTGAGACCCAGTAAGGATCAGAGGTGACAGTTGAAGCCCATGGCGAGAGCAAACAGAGAAACTTGAAGAATGAGGAGGCAGGTAACACTTTCTCCCTGAGCCAGTCTCACTACGTGGGGGAGTAGCTGTAACCTGCAGACACATAGTGACTGCTGTCCACCCCAGAGGCCTCTACAGAGAAGCACACTACTGGAGCAGAGCAGTGGATGCAGCAGATAGCGATGTGCTGCAGTGGCTGTGAGTTGTCCCATTCTGACTTTCCACAAGGAAGGGCAGTCGGCAGGGGGCCATCTTGGAGAGAGGCCAACTGAACTTGGGACTCCAGTGGCTGCTAGCTCCAACTAGTGGCTCCCAGCTAAGTTCAAGCTTGCAGCTTGCAGTAGGGGAAGGGACTCCAGCAGCCTAATGGGGTCTGATTCCAGCCTTGAAGTCCGAGGCCAGCCTGAAATTCAGTGGGGTTCAGACTCCCTGAGATCATCCCCACCCCACTGACGAGCTGCTGCTGCTTTGCTGGAATTGATTGATGTGCATCTGGACTCTGTGCACATTGTCTACCAGTAGTAACAGAGACACACCTTGAAGGGAACATTTTTTATCTTTTTTTTCCCTTTATTTTCTTTCTTCTTCTTTTTTTTTTTTCTTCAATGTTCTTGTTTTTACATGAATGTGAACATGGGTTCCGTTTTGTTTTTTGATTTATTTAGTTAGTTAGTTTAGGGGAGCAGGCTCTCAGTATGTAGTTCAAGCTAACTTTGAACTCACTGTGTATTCCAGGCCGGCCTTGAACTCAAAGCAGTCCTCTTGCCTCAGCCTCCCAGGTGCTGGGATTACAGTGTGTGCCACCACGCTTGGTACCTAGTTTTTGTTGTTGTTTGGTTTCCTTCTTATTTTTATTTTTCTCTCTTTCCCTGTTGTTGTTTGCATCAGTTTCCCAAAGTTTGCATGACCCTTGTTTGTCTTCCAGCCTTGCTTCTAATCTCTTTTCTTCTGTTTTTCTCCCAACCCCCTTTAAAAAAATTTTCTCCTCTGAGGGTAAAATTTATTGTACTATACAAATATATACTATACAATAAATAAAATTTATTGTGCAATACAAATGTATTGTATTAAAGGCTTATTTACGCACACAATTTTCTGGTTCATTTTAGATTTTGTTATATAACCACGAATCTAGTTCATATGGTTAAAACTGGGAAATTGTTATGTCACTTTGACATTTTCTAAGTGGTATTTGATGTTATCGTTATTGCTGATTGTATCATCCTAACCAAAGTGATGTAATTGTTCTAACCAGTTGTTCTTCCTTGTATACCAAGACTGAGATTGCCTAAGGGTCATAAAAAATGCTATAGGCTAGTACCAAAGAACCAGGGGCTGGGCCAAGAGGAAACACCTTCTCATCCCCAATGAATGGAAGAGGTAGGACCCTGTAAAAGACTCAAAACCCAAAGGCCAGCTACACCTGGAAGACATCTCTGAAAAGTAGTCATTTGCTAAAGGTTCTAAATTCTAGCAATAAAGCTACTCACTGTAGGCAATTCACAAGTATCAACCCACAAATTAAACTTTAAAAAACTACAAAATGAGAACACATTTAAACAAGGTGCAATCCCAGACATCCAGCACAACAGAGGCATACCCAGAGGGCAAGGAAGTGGAAAAATGCAAAAGCCACCCACCTAAATTTTCTGAAGTAGTAACTGTACAAGTAACTAAGCAGATGAAATCTGCTTTGAAAAAAATAATTTCTAAGATAACTACAGAGATAGTGACCATAATGAAAGACATACTTAATGACTACAGCAGATACAGACTTTGAAAATAGAGGAGCTTAGGAAAATGATGGAAACAATGAATGGCCAACATAGGAAAGAAACGGAATGCATAAAACATTTAAAAAGACATCCAGAGGATTAAAACTTCCATTGAAAGTACATGCACCAGAATGAGCCAATATGAGGATCTCAGAATCTCAGATCTAGAAGACAGGATTGCAGTTAGCAATCATGAAAAGAAGGATTTCTTAAAAATAGCAAGGAGGCATGAGAAATCAATCCAGCAGCTGCTAGATGATGCAAAGAAGAATAACATAAAATTGATGTGAGTCAATGAAAAAGCAGGAGATAGTGCAAATGACATAGAAGACCTGTTCACAAACATCATGGCAGAAAATTTTCCTGACAGACAAAAACAATTTGAAATACACAAAGAATAACAAAATTGATATGAGTCAATGAAAAAGCAGGAGATAGTGCAAATGACATGGAAGACCTGTTCACAGCCATCATGGCAGAAAATTTCCCTAACAGGCAAAAACAGTTTGACCTACAGTAAGTGAGGCATATGGAACTCCAATTAGCCATGACCAAAAAAGAAAAGAAAATCTATAGCAAGGCATTTAATAATCAAGACTGTGGGAGCCAGGCATGGTGGTGCATGCCTGTAATCCCAGCTCTCAGGAGGCTGAGGCAGGAAGATAGTTGCAAGTTTGAGACCAGCCTGGGCTACAAAGTGAGCTCAAGGCCAGCCTGAACTTCGTAGTGAGACCCTGTCTCAAAAAGACAAAAAACAAAACAAAAACAAGAAACACATTTAACTCAAAAAGAAATCCATAGACTGAAAGCCAAAGGATGGAAAACAATACTCCATGTGACAGGAACCAAGAAAAAAGCAAGAGTAGTTATTTTATTTGCAGAAAAAATGAACTTCAAGCCAAGACAAAGAGAGACAAAGAAGATCAGTGCATCCTTGTTAAGGGAACAATCCAAGAGTAAGAGATAACAATCATAAATCTATATGCAACAAATACCACCTCACCCTATATAAAACAAATATTAATGGATATGAAAAATAAGTGCTAATACAATTGTAATGGGGGACCTCAATATCCCATAGCCACGAATAGATCAACTAGACCAAATATCAACAATGAAATATTAGAACTGAACTAAACTTTTGAACAAATGGACTTAATAGATGTCTACAGACCGTTCCAGCCCACAACATCAGAATACACATTCTTCTCAGCTCCACATGGGACATTGTCCAAAATAGACCATGTACTAGCTCATAGAACATGCTTAAGTAAATGCACAGGAACTGAAATTATCCCATACATATTATCAGACCACAGTGTAATGAAATTGGAAATCAATGGCAAAAGAAACTAGAACTTCATAAACATGAAAATTAAATAATACCCTCCTGAACAACCAATGGATCACAGATAAAATTAAAGAAGAAATTAGACAATTTCTACAATTAAGTGATAATGCCAGTACAACATACCAGAACTTATGGGACACAGTGAAAGCAGTCCTACAAGGTAAATTTATACTGTGAATACCTATATCAAGAAAACAGAAAAAATTAATGGTGAATCTCAAGCTTCTAGAAAAAGAAGAGGAAGTCAAACCCAAAGCTTGTAAAAGGGAGGAAATTATTAAGATCAGAACAGAAATCAATGCAATGGAGACTAAATAAATGATACAAAAAATTAATAAATTGAAGAGTTGGTTCTTCAAAAGATTAAACACAATTGACAAACCCTTAGCCAACTTTATGAAAAAAGGGAGACTCAAATCTATGCAGTTAGTAATGAAAAGGGTAAAATCACAACAGATCCAGCAGGAATCCGGAAGATGGCCTATACCTACTTCTAGAACTTGTATTCTAATAAGATGGAAAATGTGCAAGAAATGGACATATACCTAAATACATATGAATTACCAAATTTCAATCAAGAAGATATAAAAATTCTAAAAAACCCAATATCAGTCAATGAAATTGGAAAAGTAATTATAAACCTACCAAGAAAGAAAAGCTCAGGCCCTGACAGATTTACTGCTGAATTCTACAAGAAATTTAGAAAAGACCTAATACTGCTGCTACTCAAATGCTTTAATAACGTGAAAAGGGAAACAGTACTGCCACACTGATTTCTGGAAGCAAGTATTCCCCTGGTACAAAACCAGAGAATGACCCACCGAAGAAAAGGAACTACAGGCCTATCTCCCTAATTTACATAGACACACAAATCCTCCTTAAGATATTGGCAAAAAGAATGAGAATGCAGCAAATCATCAAGAAGATTATACTGAAGTATAATACTGAAGTATACTTCATGCTGAAGTAGGATTCATCCAAGGGATGCAGGGACTATTCAACATACACAAATCAATAAATGTAATACACCATATTAACAGAATCAAGGATAAAATCCATAAGATCATCTCAATAGTTGCAGAAAAAGCTTTTGACAATGTCCAACACCTATTCACAATAAAAACCCTGCAGAAAATCAGAATAGATGGTCTTTATCTCAATGTGATAAAAGCCATCTATGACAAACCAGCAGCCAACACCATACTAAATGGACAAAAGCTGAAAGTTTCACTCTAAAATCAGGAATAAGAACAGTAGGTCTACTGTCTCCATTCTTGTTCAACATAGTCCTGGAAACATTAGCTAGAACAATTAGACAGGAGAGAGAAATAAAAGGAAAAATGATGGAAAGGAAGAATTCAAATTATTGTTATGTGCAGATGACATGATACTTTATATAGAAGACCCCCCAAAACTCCACTAAAGACTGCTAGATTTAATAACAAGTTCAGTAGCACAGCTGGATACAAAGTCAACACTCAAAAATCATAGCATTTCTGTACACAAACAGCAAACTCACTAAGAGGTAAGTTAGGGAAACCACGCCCTTCGCAATAACATCCAAAAATGAAATACTTAGGACAACCTACCAAAGGAAGTAAAAGATCTGTATATTGAAAATTACAGTACTTGGAACAAAGAGATCAAAGAAAATATCCAAAAAGGGAAAGATATTCCTTGCTCATGGATAGGAAGAACCAACACTGTGAAAATGGACATACTCCCAAAATCGTTATACACATTTAAAGCAGTCCCAATGAAAATGCCATTAGCATATCTCACAGAACTAGAGAAAACGTTCCTAAAATTCATTTGGAGCCAGAAGAGACCTAGAATAGGAAAGGCAATCCTGGGAAACAATAACAAATGCTGGCAGTCCTTGGGAAAAAGCAACCCTTCTCCACTGCTGGTGGGAGTGTAGACTGGTGCAACCACTGTGGAAATCAGTATGGAGAATACTCAAAAAGCTAGGATTAGAGGTCCCATTTGACCCACATGTTCCCCTTCTGGGTATCTTCCCAAAGGAATTAAATACATCATACCACAGCGATATATGTGCTCCCATGTTGATAGCAGCACAATTTGTAATAGTTAAGTCTTGGAAACAACCCAAATGCCCATCAGCAGAGGAATGGATTATAAATATGTGGTAGTTTTATACAGTGGAGTACTACTCAGCCATACAGAAGGATAACTTGAGGCTTTTATAGGTAAATGGATGCAACTTGAGACCAAACTCATAAGTGAAATAAATCACACTGGGAAACAAAGGCAAGTCAGCAGACATCATAAGCCCTGGCTTGAAATGATACTACAATGCATGTGATAAAATCAGCATGGTACTGGCAAAAACAAAACAAACAAACAAAAAAAACAGACCTGAGGACCAGTAGAACAGATTAGAACAAGGAGACACAACTATATACACACACACTCAGGCTCCTTGACAAAGGGGCCAAACCTGTTCACTGGAAGAAAGATAGCCTCTTTAATAAATGGTGCTGGAAAAATTGGCTGTCTACGTGCCAAAGACTAAAACTAGATCCAAACTAGAAACATATGTAAACATTGTATTGTCTCCCTGGTGTGACAATTTGAAAGAGTAAATAAGGTCTAAAATGTACAATGGATACTGTGAAATGGGAAGAAATTGTTCAAAAGGAAAAGGGTACTAGGAAGGGTGAAAAGGGAAAAGACATTAGGGGGAAAATGTGAGTCAATTATCCTATTAGTGTTTCTTAGTTCATTAAAAAGAAAGGTTTGTGCTAATAACAATTGGAGAAATTTTTATGCCCCTATCTTTTACTCTGAGCAACTACTTTAAAGATAACAACATATGATGTATTAACTGTTGTTATTCTATTATTTTGTTATGAAATTATGTTTTTTCCCATAAAATTTTAAAAATGGATAATATAAAATAGGGGAATAATTGTTTTGCAAAAGCAAAAGTGACCAAGAGATGGAGGGGGGAAGGAGAAGTGATCAAAAACTGATGGATGTGTTATGTACATGTAGCTTCTCCCTCTGAGGAATGTAATCATTATATGCTGTACATATGTACTAATTAAGAAATTTTTTTTTTTTTTTTTTT
>NW_004955505.1:7106920-7128276 GCF_000276665.1 Chinchilla lanigera | reverse complement strand
TATATACACACACACATATATTTTAAAAACCTATGATACCGTGAAGCTGTGTTATGGTTTGTGTCTGTGTGTACCCCTAAAGCCTCATGCAGTCATGGGGCAAGCTTTTAGAGTTTGATTGATTATGGGTGTGAGAGCTACACCCACCCTGAGGTGAGTGGTTTGCATATGTAAGGGAGAGGAAGAGGCTGCTTGCCGCCATTCCTGCTTTTCTGTTTGTTGCATTTGCTGTGTTCTGCCACCATGAGCTGTAGCCCTCTGCCATGTGCCACTCTGCCTTGTAAACTGCCAAGTATGGACTGAAACCTCCACAAACTGTAAGCGAAATAAACCTTTCCTTCTTTAATTTTGGGTGTCAGGTATTTTGTCCCAGCAATGAGAGAAAAGTAACCAAGACAGAATTTGGTACCAGAGAAGTGGGGTCATTGCTGTGACTATACCTGACCATGTGGTTCAAGAGCCTTGGGAAATGGCTTGTGGAAAGAGTTTGGAAAGGTTCAGAGATGTTGCCTGAAAGAGTAGAGCTGGAACGACTTCAGCTGTTCTGTTTGGGAGATTCTGGTCAGAGCTCAGATCAGAAAGCTGATAGAAATCCTGCCAGTAAAGACTGGGTTCGGGAGGTTTCTGTTGGGAAGAAGGACTGCATTTGTTGTTGGACTCCAGACCATGTGTGTTATGGCTTGGCACAAAATTTGTCTGCATTTTGCTCATGTCCAGAGGCTTTACCTAAGACTGAGATTAAGGGCAGCAGCGGACTGATTAATCTGGCAACAGAAATATCAAGGCTGTCAAACGTTGGGGAAGTGGCATAGCTACTGTTGGGGGTTTTTGGCCAGATTTATATTGAGAATAAAGAACAAAAAGCCCAGCAGGATGATTTAAAAATTTAGTGAGTTTGGCCAGAAAGAAAGCTCCAGTAAAGCTGTGGACTGCAAAGGTGGAGCTGAGATCTCCACTGCTGAGAAGGAACAAGAAAATAAAAAAGATGGCCTGAGGACATCACAAGAAGCAGCAACTCTTCACCCTTTGCAGCCTCAAAACTGCAAAGGTGAAAGACCTTGTCTTGAGAAGAAAGCCGCTGAGCATCATGCTCCAGAATGGCAGCAGCATAGAAAATCTGCTCCTCAAAATTGGATTCAGAGTGCCCAGCAATCCAGGCACTCAACCCCTGTGGCCAAGAGAGAGGAAAACTTGGCTACTGCTCCAGGTGGCAGCAGACCTTGGCATCATCCACGCGGCCCTGGCTTTAGGTGCATGGAGAATGCAAGAATTCTGAGGTTAAAGAGGCTTCCACCCAGATTTCAGAAGGCCTGGGAGGCCAGGCAGTGTGCCCCTGAGAGGGCAGTGTGTGAAGCTGTGAGTGTGAAGCAAAGGTGTGCTGGAGACTTCAGAAGTTTAGAAAAGCCAGGAGTGTGGATCATCTAAGGAAAGCTGCAAGGAGGGAGCAAATCAGGCGTAAGAGAGAAGCCATGGAAGCTGTAACAACCAGAAGTGCCACAGGGGTGGACTCATGCAAGCCCTTTGGAGTTCACAACGTGCCACAGATTTCTTCAGATGCTGGTCATGGAATTACAGGACATAATGTTGGCCTTCTGGATCTTGGACTTGCTTTGGTTCCAATGCTTTGTGTCCCCATTTGTACCTTTTGGAATGGTACTGCTTATTTTGTGCCATTGAATGTTGGAAGTGTTTAACTTATCATTTGTACAGGGGCTCACAGCTAAGAGTTTGCCTTACATCTTGGAGGAAACTTGGGACTTGGACTCGTCAGCATTGCTGAAACTGTTAGGAGTTTGGCAACTCTTGCAGATGGACTAAATGCTGTTTGTATAAAGGGATGGACATGAGTCTTTGGGAGGCCAGGGGTGGAATGTTATGGTTTGTGTCTGTGTGTCCCCCCAAAGCCTCATGCAGTCATGGGGCAAGCTTTTAGAGTTTGATTGATTATGGGTGTGAGAGCTACACCCACCCTGGGGTGGATAGTTTGCATATGTAAGGGAGAGGAAGAGGCTGCTTGCCGCCATTCCTGCCTTTTCTGTTTGTTGCATTTGCTGTGTTCTGCCACCATGAGCTGTAGCCCTCTGCCATGTGCCACTCTGCTTTGTAACCTGCCAAGTATGGACTGAAATCTCCACAAACTGTAAGCAAAATAAACCTTTCCTTCCTTAATTTTGGGCATCAGGTATTTTGTCCCAGCAATAAGAGAAGAGTAACCAAGACAAGCTGCAATAAATGAACTGTGGTATAGTGAGGGACGACTGTAACTCAAAAAAACATTCCTCTGTATTTGGAACAAGTGGAGTGTTTTTGCAGAATCTGAAGTCTTGGAATCCAGCAAGTCCTGGTTTTCTCCACCTAGCTTTATGGCCTGGGTTTGTGATGTCCCTTCCCCACAAGCCCCTGTATCTATCTGTATGCCCTAGGCCACTGCAACCACTCAAGCCAATATATGTCCTTTGTCATGTTGGTAGATGGGAAAGCAATCAGACCACTGATCTCTGTACTGAATGTAGGTAGTGAACAAGTGGTTTAAGCATACTGCTGGACCTACTGCTAGTATCAACAGATCCAGTCTCCTCTGTAAGCTATACTTGCCTGCTCTAAATTCTCACCATGGAGGTCAGGGCTCCATATCCTTCCTGGCTTAAGCCTAAACTTCTCAGGTTCTCTATGTCTAGCCTGCACCATGTGTGCTCTCTCGTGGTTGTCTCTCTTTTTTTTTGCCTTTTTGAGACAGGGTCTCACTATGCAGTTCAGGCTGGGCTTTAGCTCACTTTGTAGCCCAGGCTGGTCTTGAACTTAGAACAATCCTGCCTCAGCCTCATGAGTGCTGGGATTACAGGTGTGTGCCACCAGGCCCAGCCTTGGGGTTGTCTCTTAGTCACTCTGATTGGGTAACACTGGAAACCCTAAATTGAAGTTGTTTTGTTGTGTAGTTCAGTCTTAAAAATTAAGCTTTTCCAAAAATGGCTCCTGATTAAACCCTGTGAAATATGGTGTACACTGCACTGGATATTTTTCTCCAACTCTAGTCTGCTGTGAAGGAGTCACTTTTGAAGTAAAACCCTATGCTGGTTTTGCATTTTACAACAGCTGTGGGTTCTTCTTTGGGCTAGTGCTGCTGGTTTGATTTGTTCTTTCTCCCTGGTGCTGCCAGCCTTACCTTCTCTCTGGGCATTGCTCTTGTCCATGATCAAGTCAGTCAGTTGTTCATTTGGCATATGCTGCCCGACCCTAAGAGGAAATAAAATGCAGAACAGGCTCGGAGTGGGGCTGTGGCCATCACTAGGTCTTAGGACCCGCCCCCCTACACACACACACACCTTCACTTTTGTTTTTGTTTTTAGAGACAAGGTGGCCTTGAACTCATGGCAGTCCTCCTGCCTTATACACCTTTACATTTTAATCAGAAATTTCTTTTGGTCCTTCTGGCTTCCAGTAAAAGCAGTTTCTAGCCCCAGACACTTTTGCTTCTGGACTAACTGGTGTGGGTCACCTCCTTGGTCCAAGTTTACTCACATTATCTTAAGGGCAAATTTGGGGCTGTAGAAGAGATGGTGTGTGCTTATTTCTTTGCAAAGGTAAATATGCTTTTCTCAAATTATGATTATTTCTATGAAATTCTCAACTTCAAGAAATGAGTAAAATTTTGTAAAACCTTAAGGAGGATAATAGTTTCTTCCTAGTAACTCTAGTTTATTGGAATCAATTTGTACATACTGTATCAGTCAGTGCCTACTACAGAAACAGATTTAATGTAAGACATACATATATATATATGGATTTATAAATATATAAGAATTTACAAGATTGGCTTACAAGGCCTCCCCACAGAGTCAGTTGTGGAAAATGCAAAAGGGCTGTCTGTGTGCTGGAGAGCCAAGGGATCCAGTTGAAGGTCTAAAGCTCACTCTAGTTTCGCATAGAAGTCTGTATTAGAAGGACAAAGGGCTTGTGCTGAAAGCCAGGAGACAACGTACACAGTGAAGGTAAAGACAGGAGCTCTTCTTATGAAACAAAACAAAAGTGAGCCTTTCCTCTTCCCTTTTCTTTTATTCCATTCAGGCAATGAGCCTCTTGGTTGCTGTCACGCACACCTAACATGGTAAATCCCCTCAGCCACACCCAGAACTATGCTAATCCAATTTAGTTGGGGGTTTCCTATTCAAGTTGACACAATCAGTTAACTATCACACATACTTACAAGTAAATACTTTTTTCAAAATAATGAATGTACAAATAATTTGCAAAGATTGCTTCTGGAATTATTTAAATATAATTTTAGGGAGTCAAGAACTTAGCTCCATATTAGAGCAGTTGCATTTACAAGACCTTGGATCCAATTCCCAGCATTGCCAAAAAATAAAAAATAAAAAACAGCAATAGGGATGCAGCTCAGTAGTAGGAGGCTTGCTCAGCACAGTCAAGACCCTGGGTTCAAACCCCAATAGAGACAGTCCTTATTTAATGACCTACCTGTTTAATGACTGTTCAGACTTACAACCCACTACTTGGACTTCTGGCCTTCACTCAGACAATACACAGGGACATGAGTGGTGGCATGGCCTTATGGTGGCTGGTGGCTTTCTTTATTTCTGTATTTGATTCTATGCATGAAACCCCCACAGATTTCCCAGTGAGTGTACTGTCTACAGTACATTCTCAGAAGTGAATGCAACTGTGATAGAACTAGAGGATATGGATCAGAATGTTGAACAGTTCGTCAAAGTGGAACAGAAAATGAGTGAATTTTTGTGATGCTGTCAGGAAGTTTATGAAGCAAAAAGAAAATGACAAAACAGGCCACTTTTCTTGAAAGCTATGCCCCTAACCTCTACTACTACTAGTTCTTTCATTTCTATTTTATCTTCTCCCTTACCTTGGCCTTCTACATCTCCTGATTATAATTTTGATGAGGAATTTGAAGGATTCAATGACTAAAATGTTAGCTTAAATGTCTTTTATTTTTCTACAGTTTCTTTTTTGGTACAGTACACCTTGTTTATATAGTACTGTAATTTTTGCTGATTATATTGTGCAATACAGTACAGTACTATAGTTTTATGCTGTGTTATACACTAAAGTACTGCATGTAAGAGTTATGCAAATAAAAGCAAAGTCATCACACTGGAATTTTCTTTGACCATTTCCTTATTTTAACATTGTAATGCACTTAATATCTATAATTCCTTATTTAGTGACTCATTCATTTAACAACCTTGCCCCAGGCATGGAACTCAGTCATTAAACAAGAAAAGACTGTACTGTAAAAAATAAATTAATAACAATGATTTTATGATAATTTAAATTTTCATATCCTCCACAGATCAGTAGAAGAATTTCCTCTAATGCAATGAGAAAGAAATCAATAAAATTCGTGATACTTAATATTATAACCAATTAGCAGATTAAGGTAAATAGATAAAACTTTTAAATCAGGTTTTTATTTTTTATTTTTTTTATTTTAAAGAATAAAAGAAGGATAACATAATAATAGGGGGGACTTAGCAAATTACAGACAAAATGGTAGGAAATTATCAATGGTTATCGTTTTACATATTATCTACAAAATAGTTTCTCAGGAAAACAAATAGACAAATAATAGTGAGTTAGAGACAAAAGAGGTAGGAGATTATCAAGAGTTGTTGTGCTATACTTTGGTATCTTCAAAGTGGCTTCTAAAGAAAATAAATAGAGCTGTACATGAGTGACCTATTGAAAAATCATTAACTATTCTCAATGGTTGTTGTAGGAAACACATAATAATAAACATACGTTATGAAATAGGATAGGAACATTACAAACTTAACACAGTTATGGATAGATTAGTAGGAAAATATCAATGGCTGCTGTAATATGTGGTGGTATCTTCAAAGTGGTTTCTCAGGAAGACAGAGATATGCAAGAAGGATCTAATAAGTAGTTACAGCCTAAGGGTTGTCAAAAATAGCATATTACCTCCTCACCAGTGACTCCTTTCACTGAGGTATGATGGCTGGAAGGAAGGCCAGGATTGAAAAGAAGCACTGAGAGACTTGCACCTGTGACTAGCAACAGGCTGTTTTCTTGTTCCTCCATAGTCATGATTACCCAGGACTCCTCGATGGAGATGACAGTCTGGCCAGAGGGAGAAGGCAGACCATGCCCCAAGCCCTCTCATTCCTGTTGGACTAACTGGTAGCATGGGTCTGAGCTCTGGGGCCTCCACCTCAGAGGGCAGACCGATCTCCAGTGGTCTCCTTTGCATCCAGGGCATGGCCCATGGGGCCTCTTAGGGCAGTTCCTCTTGAGGTAGCCTGGCTTTTAACAGTGGTAGCCGATGAATGCAGTTGTCGAGTTCTTCTTGGAGCCCCAGGAATCAGACCTGGGATCTGTTTCTCTTAGTGGTGCAGCAAAAGCAGCTGCTTTTTCTCGGTCTCTTTGCTTTCTCTCCTTGGCCTCCTCTTCATCATGGCTATAGAATACTGAGGAGGCAATTCTTACTAACATCTCAAGTGAGCTGTCTGGGGTGAAAGCCATTCTTTGTAGCTTTTTCTCTCCAGCTTCCCATTGCTTTGGGACCCCACAACCAGTTAGTGTCCTCTCCCCAACTGTCAGCACAGGCAGCAGGAATCCTGCTGCAGACTTCTCCAGAGCTTCACCACAGCCTGTACTGTCAGGGGAAGAATGGCTTCCAGTGAGTCTCTGCAGGTATTGTGCAAGGTCCTCCTGGTTTACAGCTTCCAAGTGGCTCGCATGACCCCAGTCCACTGGACCTCTGACTCCGTGGGCTTAGTCTGCATTCTCATGTTCTCTGAGTCCTTGTTCAGCAGCTGCTCCTCTGCTGGCTCTGGACCTTTCTTGTTCCCAACGGCAGGAGCAAGAGTAGCCCGTTGTATGGCATATATTCCCAGGGTTGTTCAAAGTTTCAATGATTCACACACATCCGTGCATGGGCAATTGCAGTTGGTGCATGGTGGGCCAATTGTGTCACTGTTTCTCTGTGTCATGATAGATCCCAAGTGAGCGGTGGCGGCCGGGCTAAGGGCCGGCGCGCAATAGCACTCGCCGCCGCATGGCTCCCCGTGTGCTGGGGGCCCACCCTCCGGGAGCCAGTAGGCAGGAAGCTAGCCAGCTGGAAGACTGGCACTCCCCACCCGTGGCTCCCTGTGTGCCGGAAGCCCTCCTTCCGGGGAACCACGAGGCCGGGAGTGAGTCGCCGGTCCGAAGACCCCAAAAGACCGGCGCTCCCCGCCCAAGGCTCCCCGTGTGCTGGGGGCCCACCCTCTGGGAGCCAGCAGGCAGGACGCTAGCCAGCCAGAAGGCTGGCGCTCCCCACCCGCAGCTCCCTGTGTGCCAGAAGCCCTCCTTCCGGGGAACCACGAGGCCGGGAGTGAGTTGCCGGTCCGAAGACCCCAAAAGACCGGCGCTCCCCACCCAAGGCTCCCCGTGCGCCAGGGGCCTACCCTCTGGGAGCCAGCAGGCAGGAAGCTAGCCAGCCAGAAGGCTGGCGCTCCCCACCCGCAGCTTCCTGTGTGCCGGAAGCCCTCCTTCTGGGGAACCACGAGGCCGGGAGTGAGTCGCCGGTCCAAAAACCCAAAAAACCAGCGCTCCCCGACCGAGGCTCCCCGTGTGCCGGGGGCCCACCCTCCGGGAGCCAGCAGGCAGGAAGCTAGCCAGCCAGAAGGCTGGCGCTCCCCACCCACGGCTCCCTGTGCGCCCGAAGCCCTCCTTCCGGGGAACCACGAGGCCGGGAGTGAGTCGCCGGTCCAAAGACCCCCAGGTTTTTATTTGTGATTTATAGTCTACTGACAATGATTTTGTACATATATTTTATATTAAAAAATAGCTAACCTCTTTCCTTTTTTCTGTTTTTGGTACTGGAATCGAACTCAGGATCTTGCGCCTGCCAGTCAGGCACTTGTGCCGCTCAGCTATATCCCCAGCAGCTAACCTCTTTTCTACCTAGTATCAATACTTAGGGAAAGAAACATCTTTTAAGCCACTGGACAGTTTGATTTAACATCTGAGAAAACCATAGTATTTTATTAATCTTGTAACAGGATTTTCCTTAGTGTATTCTTTATGTTTACTATCTTTCAGAAGTGAGGTGAAGGACCTAAAATTTGAGATCATTACAGACTTGAAATATAGTATTCTATATTTAAAAGGCTTCAGCATATGATTTAGAGGATAAGTCTGGTGTAAGATTGGGACACAGTTGAAATACCTGGAGATAGTTTTTACATCTGAGAAAACTGTGTACAAGTGAAGGAAGTAAACAAGATCTCCCAAGTTTTATTTTAAAGAAATCAACACAAAAATCTCAAAGAGCTCAGTACATGATTAATTGAAATACCCCTCTGCTTTAGAAAATAAGAGGAATGGGATTGGGAAAGCTTAATCAATTGAACATAAAAAGCAGAAAGCATTTGTTTATGATTTAGTAATTGTGATAGTGCTTTTTTGCCCAAACCACTAAATGATTACTCCATATGACAATAATGGGACCTTGACTGGGAGGCATACCTGATTATATTATAATGTTGTCTTCCTGGCATCTTTTTCATGTTTACTGGAAAAGCAGAGGCTCTTAGTCTAACAGTAGTTTTGAACATGGGCTTTTGAACTAAATCATCTACATTCAGGTCCTGGCTTCACTACTTGTGTGACTTCAGACAAGATGCTTACCCCCTCTTTACCTGTTTCCTGATCTGTAAATGGCAGGAATAAGAAGCATAACAGTTTGATATCATGCAATAGTAATAGTACACCTGTTATAGGAATGATATAAGATCTCCAAATGATATAAGGGAAATATTATAACTCCCAACCTGCTAGATTTCTGATATACTGAGTTCATGTTCCCCAAAACTGAAGAATGAATTCTGAGAAACAAAGGAGGTTAAGAGTAGAAAATATTTATTGAGGGAAAGACCGCTCCTGCCTAAGAGAGACAAGAGGGGACCTGAAAAGTAGATTCCCCACGTGCCCACTTTTCAAAGGAAGTTGTGTAGAGCAAAATCATGAGGTCGATGCAAAATCACAAGGTGGATACAAGGTGGGACAAAACTGTGGGCCACCAATAAGATCACAAAAATATTGATTCAGTGGGGAAGCATATCACATAGCAAGTGTACAGGGCAAGAACAAGGATCTTTCCTGGAAGAGATGGATCAAAGAAGTTTTGGTCCCCTATTTAGGTGACTGATGCCTATTTAGGATATCCATTATTATTGTTTATCCCTCGGAGAAATATGTAGGTGTAACAATTCCATCTTTGTCTTGAGACCAGGCCTTCAACAAATGCACCTCCACTCACAATTGTACTGTGTTATTTTCTGCACTGATTCATTCAGGCCTAGCCATCTTTGATGCTATAATATTTCTATGTAACCTAACTGTCTGTAATACACCTAACCCAGAGAGCTGTATGGATACAATCAGTTAACACAGCTCAATTGTGATTCACATGGTGCTCAATAACACCTACAGGCTCTGACTTCTGGAACCTTGGCAAAGGGAACATGATAACAATAGAAATAGCCAAGAAAGCCGTTATGTTAAGCATTGGCTTCTGTAAGATTGGTAGGAACAGGCATCCCATATTTTTAAACCAAACTTCCATTGTCTTACAGAAAACTGAAAATGAAACCCTTAAAAACTTATAATCGCACTACAATTTTTAAGAGTTCACCTTCAGCATATTACATTTTTTTACTCTGCCTGGATCCTGGTTTTCTGTCCTAATTTATACTGGCCCTGTTGCCTTGAATAGCAAAGAACACAACAGCAAAGAAAGATGAGGGAGATACATAAGGCCACAAAAGCCAGCCAGGTCTTGGAAGTCACAGATGCCCCATCCGATGACTCATTATCATTCTCAGATGTGTGGTTTCCACTGTTGTACTCCTTGGTTTTGTTCAGTAATTGTTTGCTACTATTAGGTTGGGGTGGAACCTGCATATGAGGATGTTTTGTGTCTGTGGGCACAATAAAAGGAGAAATAGTCTTGTTAAATGGGCTACTGATGAAGTTAGCACTTGGTAACACCATATTTGCCTTGGTGGTAATGGAGTCATTCAGGGAAATGAACCTTGTCCCCAAATCTGTGGTGAGTTCCTTCAGAGAAATTGTATTGTTTCTGTTTTCAACCAAATCTTGAGGTGTAGTTGATGATGGAGCCTCTACTGTGGGCAGTACATGGTTTATTTTGGTAGCTTGTTGTGTATCATATAAACTCATAGCTTTTAGAATCCTGAGTCTGTCCCACCTATCAGATGAAGAACGAGTATGTAGATACATAGGACGTGATTGTCCAAAAACCAGCAAATCTGGATCTATACCTGAAAGACAAATAAGATAGCATTCATTTTATTTTTAATTTCAAAGGAAAAACCTCACGCACAGTTTGGAGAAATATTGAGTTTTGCCACTAAGAGTTATTTAACTAAATTCAAGTTCTACCACTGCAAGCTTCTGAAAGACTTAGAAACATGTAGAAACTACAGAAAGAAAGGAAGAAACAGAGAAAAAGATAAAGAAAAAAGGAAGGAAAGCAAGAAACAGAAAGAAAAAAGAAAGAAAAAAAGAAAGAAGAAAAGAAAGAAAAAGAAAAAGAGAAAGAAAAGAAAAGAAAGAAAGAAAGAAAGAAAGAAGAAAGAAAGAAAGAAGGAAAGAAAAAAATAAAGAAAGAAAGAAAGAAAAGAAAGAAAGAAAGAAAGAAAAAGATAGATGGATACTGGCTACATTTGAATTTATCTTAACTTCTTAGGATACTTTCTGCTGTGAATAACTTGGACTCCACCCAAGGAGAAGACAACTGTGTGTGCCAGGGCTTCTGCAAAACCATCCTGAAAGTTAGTATGAGAGCTATATAAGCAGTCACCATGTAAGATATGGTACAACATTTTAAAACAAAGTTGAATAAATAAGCCTGAAAAGGAAAACTGTTCAATCTAGAACAAAGCCTTAAACCTCATCCTTTTCCAGTCCCTGAGGGTCCTGCTTTGTTTTAGTATTTTCTCATATTTTTGTCTTATTTATTTATTTGTTTGTTTGTTTGTTTTTCCGGTACCGGGAATTAAACTCAAGACCTTGCGCTTGCCAGGCAGGCACTGTGCCACTGAGCTAAATCCCCAGCCCATGTCTTATTTATTTGTTTTTATTTTTTTGAGACAAAGCCTCACTAGTGTAGCCCTGGTTGGCCTCCAACTCTAAATCCTTCTGTCTCATCTCGCAAGTTTGATATTTTCTATCTTCTTGTATACTAACTCTTTTCCTTCGACTTTAGACAAGCCACAGAACAGCTTTGTTTTGAGGAAGAAAAACTCTGAACAGCTTTCCAATGACCCCTGTTAGCAAACAAACCATCAGTCTTTATCTCTCTGGGAAAGCAAGCCAACATCCATTTCCTTTCTGCCTTGGTTTGCCCCTGTAAGCTTGCATTTGCTTTTGCACTGAGGCACTATCCCACATTTTTGTATTTCCGTTTGATACTAATTATGAGATGTCACATCAACAAGAGCATAAAGAACATAGCTGCACAGATGTAGCTGCAATGTTCCGCAATGTCAAGTCCAACCTAGAATGTTATATATTCAATGAACACAAATAAATAAAGAAATTTATCTCCTGTGCTTGGTGGCAAGTCTACTTTTTATGCTCACAAATTTTCATTCTAAGACTTGTGTACATGAGCAAAAATCACTTAAAGCTGTATTTTTTTCTATAATAAAACACACTGGCTATCTTGGGACCAGTGAGACGCTGATGTATGTCCAGGCTAACTGTACTGATCCTTGACTTCCACTGTGGTAGAATCTGTGAATGAACTGTGCACAGACATCAAAACTGTCACTTAGCATTTTCTTTATTTTGTGATGACACCCTCGGCTGCTGCAGTAGAAATGCCTACTTTGGCTTTTGCTGAGTGCTCATAAAATTCAGTGCTTAAGCTCTTATTCAGTTGCATCTGACTTGCTGTCATCTGGAATGAATTCATCACTGCCAAATGTGCCACACTAAAGGGAATTTCTCTCCACTGTTTTGGCTTGGATGTCCAAACCAGTTCCCAACAGAAGTCACTGGAAGAGCTCTGAGGGATACAAACAGGAATATTTCAAGCCAGTTTCTAGGTTATCTCCTCTACGAGAGTACTACCAACATCCTCAGAAGCCCGGGGTACATCATCTTACCCTCTGTTATGTTGTACAAAATGGCACTGGTTCCAGGCTCCAGTATGCAACTCTCTAGAGTTGGGCAGTGGATGTGGAGGCAGTTGACATTGTCATGAATAGGGTCATGGAAGAAGACAGCCAAGTTACAGGACACTGGAAAGGAAAGAGGCACAGAACACCTGAGGTGACCTCCAGTTCCACCAGTCTGATGAGCACTGAGCAAACTACATTTCCTTCAGGAACACTGGATCTACACTAACGTACAGGGATGTGTGTAGACATTTCATGGAACATTATAAACTCTAGTAACTGAATATAAGAAATTACTTTTTTAAACAAAAAACATCTGCCGGGAGCTGTCACATGCCCATAATCCCAGCACTCAGGAGGCTGATCAGGAGGATCATAAGTTTAAGGCCAGCCTGAACAATTTAATGAGACTTTACCTCAAAATAAAATTTAAAAGGGCTGGGGGTACAACTCAGTGCTCCCTGGGTTTAATCCTCAGTACTGGAAAGGAAGGGGAAAAGGAAAAGAAAGCAGTTACTGATTTTCTCTGAATAATTTTCACACATTCCTTTCCACAAAGCATACATGGAATCATTTTCTGTTACTAGTATTTTACATTCATGAAAAATTGACTAAAGAAAACTTTGGCAGTGTATACCTCAGATTTCTCATGCAATGCCCTCTCAGAATGCTACAGCTCTGGAAGCCACCAGAAGATATAGGAAAATGGAGGGCAGGTGTTGTAATGAAATAAAAGGGAATAATGGAAAGGCCAAAGAGTGTAGTGACAAATACACAAATAACACAACAACAACAACAAAAAGCATGGCTAATATATTACAGGTTATAAATATAGTTTCTGAGGGCTACACTATAAAATTTTAAAGTTTACAGGGAGAAGCCCAGTTCCCCTATACAATGTACACCGACTCTGTGTGCAAAGCAACACCCCACAGAACGTCAGCCCAGGGTCACTGAAGGAGGTGGATAAGACAGATTTTACCAGTCAAAACAAAACAAAACTGGCTGGGATATAGCCACTACACCAGGATGTCGCCCTGGAATTCTAGTGTGGGGAACACATAGGACTGGCTCGTGCTATCTCTTTTTCAGGCAGATTTGCTCCTTTAAAGCATGTTGCTGTTTTTGGAGTATCTGAGGTCAAATTTGTTGATGCAAATCTTCAATCTATGCTCCCTAAAACACAACATAATCTTACTCCTGCAGCTTGCAGTCAGAACCATGCAATGTATCCATAGGCCAAAGGTATCAGGTTCTTTCATAAAATAAGATTAGACAGGAATCGAGTAATTACCAGATCCATGCACATGGGCCAGTGGCTGTGGAACTGGGGCTTCACAAGCTGTCCTATGCTGGTGTCAGGGTGACAGTGGGGAGCTACATCTCCACATTCATTCTAGTGCAACCTCATATTTCTGCATGCTTAATTTTTCCAGAAGGAAGGCCTGGCATGATGGAATGTTCCCATAATCCCAGCCCTTTGGAGGCTGAGGCAGGAGGATCACCATGAGTTCAAGGGCAGCTTGAATTACATAGTGAGACCCTGTCTCAAAAAATATTAAGTTTTTCCAGGAGGAGAAAGAATAGGACAAAAGTTAATTAATAATACAGTGCTATCAGGTGTAGTGGTCCTCACTTGTAATCCCAGCAACTCAGGAGGCTGAGGCAGGAGAATTGCAAGTTTGAGGCTGGACTGGCTGGACAATTTAATGAGATCTCAAAACAAAACAAAAATGGCTGGAATATAGCTCAGAGGATCAATTTCAAATACAAAAATAACACAACAACAACAACAAAAAAGGATTGCTAACATATTAAGATTACAAATATAGTTTCTGAGGGCTATGCTATAAAATTTTAAAGTAAATTTTTTTTAAATAAATTTAAGGTATTTGATTTTATGATACGAAAGTAGTTGATACTGTAAAGAGCACTTTGTTTTGCTTTGTAAAAGGCTTTCACCATGTAGCCTATGCTGGCCTTGAACTCATGGTCTTCCTGCTCTGGCTTCTTAGTGCTGGGATTACAGGCATCCACCACTACACCAGGGATATAAAGCACAATTTTAAAAGATGTTTTAAATTCCTTCTGTACATATCAGAGTTACAACTCGGAGCAGGATTGTGCATTTTAAAATTTGGGCTCCCATGGAAAAAACTGGGATGTCTCTCTTGCCCTTTCCTGTTGTGAAGGAATAAAGCCACCGGGAGCCATAGAGGCTCAGAGGTCACGAACTTTTAAAGATGTTTACAGCAGCCCTGAAAATCCATAGACCATAGCCTCTCTGGTGTGCAGAATCAGGTGAATTCAGACCATAGGGAAATTCAGAAAAAGTACTGCCCCTCCCACACCTACCTGAGCAAAGACTTGCAGGAGTTAGAGCCACGTGGAAAGTGGAAGTCTGAATTGACTGTCTTTTCAAAAAGATTCCTTGTTATTAAATTAATTTCTGTCTTTTTGCCTAATTAACTACTGAGCACTTGGCCTGGGTCAGCTCCTCACAGTGTGGTACCCTGACAGTTTAGTTTTCTCTCCAAGCAGCTTGAAGTTTCACCTCAGAAACTGTAAATGTGATGGGAGTGTAAACTGGTGCAACTACTGTGGAAATCAGGTGAAGATTCCTCAAAAAACTAGGATTAGAGGTCCCATTTGACCCAGCTATTCCCCTGCTATCTTCCCAGAAGAACTGAAAACATCGTACACAGTGATACATGTGCACCCATGTTTATTGCAGCACAGTTTGTCATAACTAAATCTTGGAAATAAGGCAAATGCCCAGCAACCGAGGAATGGATAAAAAAGATCCGGTGTTTTTATACAGTGGAGTATTATTCAGCTAAAAAGAAAGATAAACTGGAGAATTTTATAGGTAAATGAATGCAACTACAGACTATACTCATAAGTGAAATAAATCAGACTCACATGTGTAAACATCGTATTGTCTCCCTAGTATAAGAAAATGAAAGAGTAAATAAATTTCAAAAGGTACAACTGACATTGTGAAAGGGAAATAAACTGCTCAGTATGAAAGAACAACTGGGTTAGGGGAAAAGAGAAAAGAAGGAAGGGGAAAAATATATCTATATGATAGCTAAGATAATTGTACTACTAATTTCTATTAGTTTATTGAAAGTAACAGGTAATGCTTAATTGTTTGATCAATTTTGCAGCCTATATCTGGTAATCTGAGCAACTACTTCGAAGATAATATGCAATATAACAACCATTGTTAATTTCCTACCATCTTGTTTTAAGATTCTGTAGTTTTTCTTGTATTCTCTTTAAAATAAAAAAGAAATTGTAAATGTGTAATTGGATAAGAGGCACTGTGATTAAAAAGTTGGTATCAAATCATTTTAAAAAAGGTGTGGGGGCTGGGGATTTAGCTCAGCGGCAAAGCGCCTGCCTGGCAAGTGCAAGGTCGTGAGTTCCGTTCCTGGTACCAGAGAAAAACAAACAAACAACAACAACAAAAAAAAGGTGTGAAACAACGAAGAGAACTACTTTAAAGTGCTGTGTTGTTTTTATTGTGTCTTTCCAAGTTGTCTTAAAAATCATGGCAAAATTGAAACATAGATCTTTAGGTCATTATGACGTGAAATTCTGCAGCAATGAAAAGCTTTACTAGTTGAGGGCTTGAGCATATTAAACGGATGAAGGTTATACTCAGATCCAAATTACAGAAAAGAATTTATTAGGGAAATTTTTAAAAAGTGATCAATAAGAACTTTTCTGCTGCTTTATATATAACTCTCTATATCTTTCAAAACATTGTAAGATCCTGTTCAATACATCCCACATTTTAAAAATCATACACATAGCATTTTGTGTTATAAAAATATGCATTAGCTCGGAAGGAAAGGCTTTCATTTAGCATGTTCTGAAGAAAAGAGGATTGTGTTTCCTGAAGGTTCTGCAGCACTCCGGACACTCCTAGACCTGTAAGCGACCTGCTCACGTCCAGCCCACAGCGCCCCAGCGGCCCTTGGGCTCCCCGCCACCTTCCTCAGCGGCGCCCTGACTTTGGCCCCGGCATCTCCTTCTTACCATCCTTCCTGAGGCAGCAGCTCCTGCTACACTTCTGTCCAGTGGTCTCAGAATAGTATTTCAAGAACCGGGCTCCCAGCTTCTGTGACTCCTCCAGGTCCACAAGGAGGCCTGGGAAGCGTCGGATCCAGCAGTCTCTGTAGAAGACGGTGGGCGAGCAGAGCAAGGCGGCCGTGCAGCCGGCGCTGAGGAGCAGGAGCACAGCTGCCACCCGCATCGCGGCGGTGGGAAGCGTGCGAGGCAGAGGCCGAGCACACCGGCAGCTTCAGCGTGTGCGACGGTCTGGAGGTCCGAGGGCTGCTGCCAAGGGAGCGCTTCCTTGGGGCTTTTCTAGAGAGTCCCCGGGAGAAGATCAAGGCTGGTCCTGGCTGCATTCTGATTTCTCTTTTGTTTCGTTTCTTTAGAGTCAGCGTGAGCAGGGACTCGCCCCCATTCGTCCAGCCTGCGGGGTCATTTCAGTTCTGTCCCTGGGCCTCCTGAAGAGTGGATTCTCTCCTCTGTTTTTCTTTTTCCGAAGGTGAAGAGTCGCAGACACCTTTCTCTAAGGAACATAATGACAAGTCGAAATCCGAGTCAGGAGTCTTAAGCAGAACAGCAATTCATTGCCTGACAGTAGATAAAGGAAGGATCCATTTCACTGGGAACAAGACATTGTTTTGTGAGGTCTTCTCTCTGGTTTTCAAGGAACTTGTGACCGCAGATTTTTTTCAATCAGTTCTTTAGTTCTTTAAACTTCAGTCTTGGTTCACCAGAAAATTGGTGCGTGGACTGGTTTAAATTCTTTAAATTTGTCCTTTTTGAAAAACTTTGAAAGCAAATAAAAATAAAATAAAATTTTAAAATTGAATTACGCAGTAACTGCAAACTATTAGATTCTGACCCTAATCACTTTTCAAGGTCCAGTATTTTTGTAAAGTTCAATTACAAACTTTCTGTTTAAAGGAAGGCTAAAGATTTGGGGGGAAAATGTATTACAAAATAAATGGGATACAGTACTCACTGAGAGTGTGTATTAGCCAGGAATAAGTACAATTTACAGCGAACACTGTAGAGGTTTAAGAAGGGGATTGCCTCTCTTCTTATGCAGATTATCCAGAAGTCTTACTTACGAAGTGAGTATAGAAAGGCATAGTGTCTCTGAGACAGACCGAGTTGCAATGGAAAGTGCCTTAGGGAAACGGCGAAATGGTTTTACATTTCTTTTCTTCTTTTTTGTCTTTTTCAGACAGAGTCTCGCTATGCAGCTCAGGGTGGCCTTGAGCTCACTTTGTACCCCAGGCTAGTTTTGAACTTGCAATGATCCTTCTGTCTCAGCCTCCCAAATGCTGGGATTACAGGCGTACACCACCATGCCTGGCTAACAAATTAGTTTAAAGCATAAAATTGCTTGTTTTTATCTGGTATTTATTTATTATCTGGTTTTTATATGAAGCATTAGTGTCAGTGATTTGGGGCATAAAGTCTGCACTGCTTCTTTAAAAAAAAGATGAAACTTTTCTGAATCTTTGATCTGTGTTTCTCTTATACTTCTTGCATGAAGACTCATTTATGTATTTGGCCCCAAATGTTAACATTCTGTGCATTTTCATCTCCACCTGTTTCCTAATTATAGGCAACCTACTTGTTACATACATATCATTAAAATTTAAAAATATATAATATTTAACACTGAATAAAATATATTTTATAACATACAAAAATGTTTTAAGATTAACTTTAAAAATCATTTTCTTCCATGCAAAAACTATTGCTTTTTTTTTTATTATTTTATGGAAAAAAGGTAAAACAAAATTTCAATAAAATAACAGGAAAGTAACAATGTATATACATTACATGCTGTTATCTTTAAAGTAGTTGCTCAGGGTACAAGATATGGGCATTAAAAATTTCTCCAATATTGGCACAAACTTTCCTTTTTAATGAACTAAGAGACACAAATAGTATAAGTGACTTGCACTTTTTCCCTTTTCCCTACTGTACTTTCCCCTTTTACCTATCCTAGTTGCTTTTTTCTTTTGAACAATTTCTTCCCATTTTACAATATCTATTGTACATTTTAGACCTTATTTACTCTTTTAAATTCTCACACTGGGGAGACAATATGATGTTTACTCGTGTGAGTCTGATTTAGTTCACTCATGAGTAGGGTCTCAAGTTGCATCCATTTACCTATAAAAGCCTCAAGTTATCCTTCTGTATGGCTGAGTAGTACTCCACTGTATAAAACTACCACATATTTATAATCCATTCTTCTGTTGATGGGCATTTGGGTTGTTTCCAAGACTTAACTATTACAAATTGTGCTGCTATCAACATGGGAGCACATATATCGCTGTGGTATGATGTATTTAATTCCTCTGGGAAGATACCCAGAAGGGGAACATGTGGGTCAAATGGAACCTCTAATCCTACCTTTCTGAGTACTCTCCATACTGATTTCCATAGTGGTTGCACTAGTCTACCAAAACTTTGGTTGCCACCAAAAGTGGAGAAGAGTTCCTTTTCCCCATAGCCCATCCAGCATTAGTTATAGGTTGATTTCTTGATGATAGCCATTCTTTCTGGTGTGAGATGAAATCTCAGTGTTGTTTTAATTTGCATCTCTTGAACAATCAATGATGTTGAACATTTTTTTCATTACTTATTTGCCATTTATATTTCTTCATCTGAGAAGTGTATAGTCATCTCAGGTGCCCATTATTTGATTGGGTCTTTCAATTGGGGGGGTCTGATTTTTTTCAATTCTTTATATGTTCTAGATAGAAGTCCTTTATCTGAAGGACAATGGGCTAAAATATTTTCCCACTCCATGGGTTCTTTTCACTCTGTTGGTGATTTCTTGTGTTGTGCAAAAGCTTTGTAGTAAGATGAGATCTCAGTTGTTGATTCTTTGAAGTATTTCTCATGCAGTCTGGGTTTTGTTCATGAACTCTCTACCTACACCTATGTCTTTAAGATTTCTACCTATTTTCTCTTCCAGTAGTTTCAGTGTTTCTGTTTTAATATTTAGATCCCTGGGGCCGGGGATATAGCTTAGTGGCATAGTGCCTGCCTGGCAAGCATGAGGCCCTGAGTTCAATTCCCAGTACACACACACACACACACAGATTCTTGATCCATTTTTGACTTTAGTGCATGGTGATAGACATGGATCTAGTTTTAATCTTTGGCATATAGACAGCCAGTTTTCCCAGCACCATTTAGTAAAGAGGCTATCTTTCTTCCAAGGAATATGTTTGGTTCCTTTGTCAAAGATAAGGACCTTGAGTATGTTTGTAGTTGTGCATGCATCTTCTAATCTGTTCCAGTGGTCCTCAGGTCTTTTTTTTTTTTTTTTTTTTTTTGCCAGTACTATGCTGATTTTATCATAGTAGCTTTGTAGTATCATTTCACATCAGGGATTATGATGCCTCCTGACTTGCCTTTGTTGCCCAAGATTGCCTTTGTTACTCTAGATCTCTTCTGGTTCCAAATGAATTTTAGGAATATTTTCTCTAGCTCTGTAAGGTATGCTAATGGTATTTTCATTGGGATTGCATTAAATCTGTATAACAATTTTGGAAGTATGGCCATTTTCACAATGTTCGTACTTCCTATCCATGAGCAAGGGATATCTTTCCATTTTCTGATATCCTCTTTCAGAGTGCTGTAGTTTTCACTGCAAAGATCTTTTACTTATTTTGTTAGACTGATTCCTAAGTATTTCATGTTTTTGGATGCTATTGTGAAGGATGTAGTTTCCCTAATTTATCTCTCAGTGAGTTTGCTGTTTGTGTGCAGGAATGCTATGATTTTTGAGTGTTGACTTTCTATCCAGCTATAGTACTGAATTTGGTTATTAAATCTAGCAGTTTTTAGTGGAGTTTTTGGAGTCTTCTATGTAAAGTATGTCATCTGCAATAATGATAGTTTGACTTCTTCCTTTCCATCATTTTTCCTTTTATTTCTCTATCTTGTCTAATTTCTCTGGCTAATGTTTCTTTAGTTATGTGGAATAGGAGTGGTGATAGTGGGCATTCTTGTCTTGTTCCTGATTATAGAGTGACACCTCTCAGTTTTTGTCCATTTAGTATGATGTTGGCTATTGGTTTGTCATATATGGCTTTTATCAGATTGAGATGAAGACCATCTATTCTGATTTTCTGTAGGGTTTTTATGGTGAATAGGTGTTTGACTTTTTCAAAAGGTTTTTCTACATCTATTGAGATGATCATGTGATTCTGGTCTTTGGCTCTGTTGATATGCTGTATTACATTTATTGATTTGCATATGTTGAACCAGTCCTGCATTCCTGTGATGAATCCCACTTGGTCATTGTGTATAATCTTTGTGATAATTTGCTGTATTCTTTTTGCTAGTATTGTATTGAGGACTTTTGCATCTATGTTCATTAAGGAGATTGACTGGTAGCTCTCTTTTTTGGTTGGGTCTTTCTCTGGTTTTCATATCAGGGTAATACCTGCCTTCAGGAATGTGTTAGGGAGTATTGCTTTCCTTTCAATTTCATTAAAGTGTTTGAGGATTATTGGTATTAAATCTTCTCTAAATTTCTTGTACAATTCAGCAGTGAATCCAACAGGACCTGGGCTTTTCTTTGTTGGTTAGTTTTTAATTACCTTTTCAATTTCATTGACTGATATTGGGTAATTTAGAATTTCTACATCTTCTTGATTCAGTTTTGGTAATTCATATATATCTAGGTATCTGTCCTTTTCTTCTGTGTTTTCTATTCTATGAGAGTGAAGATTTTCAAAGTAGGTATTGATGATCTTCTGAATTGCCACAGGATCTGTAGTGATTTCACCCTTTTCATTCCTCATTCCATGAATTTGGATCTTTTCTTTTTTTTATATAAGTTTGGCTAAGAGTTTATCAACTTTATTTATTCTTACAAAGAAACAACTCTTCAATTCATTGATTCTTTGTATTGTTTCTTTGTCTCCAATATAATTTTTCTACTCTGATCTTTATAACTTCCTCCATTTTATGGGCTTTGGACTTGACTTGCTCTTTTTCTGCAAGATTGAGGTGCAACATTAGGTTGTTCATTTGTACTTGTTCTGTTTTCCTGATGTGAGGATTCACTGCTATAAATTTCCCTCTTAAGACTGCTTTCATTGC
>NW_004955505.1:7099420-7101920 GCF_000276665.1 Chinchilla lanigera | reverse complement strand
AATGTAGCTTCTTTTGTGTGATACTTCATTCTTTGAAGTTCTCATGTTCCCTGTGGAGACAGGGGAATAATCTACTATTGTTTAGCCCCCTGTGCTGGAAAATGATAGTCAAGTAAAGATCAATTTTCATATGAAAGGATCTACAGCTAAGTTTTAACTTTCTAAAAACACAAGCTGGATATGTTGATGCAACCTATATATCCAGCACTATGGGAGGCTAAAGCTGGAGGACTGCAAGTTCCAGGTTAGCCTGGACAATTTTGGAACATAGTGAGACCACATCTAATAAAAACCAAGCTAAGGGCTGGAATGTACCTCAGTGAGAAGGCCCTGGGTTCAATCCCCAGTACTGAAAACAATACAACAAATTTGCTCTTGCTAATTGCATAAACATTAATTCTAGAAATGAGTAGCTTCTTGGTCCACATATTTTCCCAAGGAAAGGTAAAAACTGGGGGTAGAGGTGGAGGGAGGGACACACAACAGAATACATGAGCAGAACTTGTCCAGGTGAGATTGGCACTGGATGGAGGTCCCTGTGGGATTCATTCCAGGTTTCTGGTGTCTTGGACAAAGAATTGGACAAGACACACAGAAAAGGCAGTAAAAATGTACATGTATTGAAGACAGGAAAGAGGTAAGCTCTACAGAAGTAGAGAATCCCAGTGAACAGACTCACAGTGGTCCCGAGGATAAGGGAAAGGGGTCTTTTGTATCCAAAATTCCTTGGATTGGCTCCCACTCCTGAAAATAAAGCATTCAAACAATTGTCCTATCAAAAACCCACTTGTCCTGGCACCGTATTTAAACTGCTCTACAGGAAGATTTGCTTGGTGTCCCCCTAGATGTAAATGATGAACTGAACTAGCACTTTTGGACTGGTTCTGCGTACTATGCTTAGGAGCCAAGAATCATTTGGGGTCCTGAGTTCCACATGTGTCCTTTATGTCTTATGACCTTCGACAAATCCTACCCCATTTTGTCTGGTTTGACTCAGTCCTAATCTGCTCCCTCCAAATAAAACTGCAGAAGGAAGAAGCTGCAGCTTTGAGTCAATCTGGCATATAGCCTGTGTTATAAATTTTATCAGTTATCCAGAATGATTATATGGCTACAATGCAGTGACATTATAATTATTTCTAGCAGCATGCACTTGAAAAGAGCTCAACACTGGAACTAACACCTTAAAACTCACTTGTTTCCTCCAAAAGCCTGATTCAGTAGTTCTTGTATGAATACAGTATTTTTATAAGTGTCCCAGCTGACTTTCTAAGATATTTGGGAAACACTGGTCTGCATGATTGAAATAAATGGAAGTTTTGTCTATAGGACAATGCTCAAGTTGAATCAAATAGAGCCATTTTGAGACTGTACTACTATTATCTCACTTAAATCACCTTTGCTTTGATGAAGAAAGACATTTCCATTTCACCTGTTAAAAAGTTATTTTAGGAAAATTGGAGGGACTGAAAAAACAGAGATGATTTTTTTTTTTTTATTTTTGATAAGTCTTATTGTGCAGTCCAGCCTGGCTTTAAGCTCACTATGCAGCCCAGGCTGGCCGTGAACTCACAGAAATTCTCCTGCTTCAGCATGCCAAGCACAGGGATCACAGGAGTGTGCCACCTTGCCTGGGTAATGAATCATTTTTGAAGCAGTAGTAAGTAGCATGAGTTTAGTAAAGACATCTGAAACACAGTAAATATTTCACCCTTATCTTAAAGTTTCAAATTATATTTTATCTAAGTTTTATTTTAATAGTTGATAAAATTAAAGGAAATTATTTTTAAAAATAGGTCCTGAGAAATGTTATGAATTCCTCCTCTTTCTCTCTGCTTTTATTAAATTGGAGTGTGTTTAAGAATACAACTTCATAGAAAAATACAAAGAGAAATAAAAGCCTTTCAAGATCTTGTTATCTATTTTGGCACAGTGACATACACCTGTAATCCTATCACTCACAAGGCTAAGGTCAGGATGGGCTATACAGCAAGATCTTATCTCAGAAAGCAAGCAAGCAAAGGAAAAAGATCTTATTATCTAAATGCCTTGATAAGCATCTTTCTGGGCATCACTATTAAGATTATTATATATGGACTGGGAATGTAGCTCAGGTGCGGAGCTCATGTGTAGCATGTCCAGGGCACAGGTTCAATCCCCAGCATGGCAAAAACATAGATGGTGTAGTACTATTTCAGAATTTTTTAAAAAATGGTGCCTAGCATGTAATAAATACTCAACAATTATTGGCAACTATTATTATATACTATGTTTTCCAATTTTTAAAATCAATGATGTGATAAACATCTTGTACTAACATTTTCCACTTGCTGTGTCAAAAGGGATATTTTCCATACATCCTTAAAGAAATTGCCTAACCATGTGTTTGATCATTACTTTGGTCTTTTGTAAAAACAGATGATATAGGCATCAGGACCCCGCAGCCCAAGCCCCAGGAACTTGGCTGCGGGCGGGGCGAACAAACCCTCAGCCCCACGCG
>NW_004955505.1:7082216-7083413 GCF_000276665.1 Chinchilla lanigera | reverse complement strand
TCCTGAGTGCTGGGATTACAGGCGTGCGCCATATACCGCTATCAACAATAGAAAGAAACTTACTAATGACATAGAGTTAACTATCTGAAGATTAATAAAGCTTACTGTTTACACTAGTAAAGATAGAAGGAGTTGGAATGGGAGAGTGAAAAAGTAAAATTTGAAAAATTAAGTAATGGAAGATGAGAGAAAAGTAAGGTAAAGATCCTATTATCAAGTAAAAGTAAATAGAGTTAAATAAAAGTAAGAAAAGAACAAAAAGAGAGAGAAAAATAAGAAAAGGAAAAAGTTAAATAAAAACAAGACTAAAAAATAAGAGAAAAGCCCAAACTCCAGACAACCAAGGGTGGGAGAAAGGGAAGTGAGTCAAAAAATGTTTCTCTGTAGTTTTGAACTACCCACCTCCCTTTGAACTCTTGACCCAGGCTTGTGCCATTGCATTCATTCTTTTAATGCGTTCATTGCGATACCATATTTAGAGTTTGGTGTCAGAATTGCTGTTTTTAAACAAATTTTAAGAGTTTTGAATGAAGCAACACAGGAACATTCAGTAGTTGTGAGTGGTGCTCAGAGCACGTGCGGTCCCCCTCCCGCCTGTGTCTCTGGCTCTGTCCATTTCTGTACAACACACCACCCTTAGCTCCACGGCCCTGACGCTGCATCACACAGAGCTTTTTTCTTCCCAGACTTTGGTACTTGTGTTAGTCAGTGCTCACTAGAGAAATATTCAATTTTTTTTTTTAAACAAAGTAGTTTACAGTGGATGCCTGCAGAGTCAGGTATGGAAAACTGTAAAAGGGCTATCTGCACACTGGAAGATCCAGTCAAAAGTTGAAGGCTTGGAGCTCACTGTAGAGTCCCATGCATGTCAGTATCAGGCAGCCAAAGAGTCTGTGCTAGAAAGCTGAAGACTGTGCTGGAAGCCAGAAAAAAAGTCCAAGGTGAAGGTGAAAACTGAAGTTCCTCTGAAGAAACAGAAGCCAGCCTTCCTTCTTCCTTTTTGTCTTGGTTACTTTTCTCTCGTTGCTGGGACAAAATACCCAATGCCCAAAATTAAGGAAGGAAAGGTTTATTTCACTTACAGTTTGTGGAGGTTTCAGTCCATACTTGGCAGGTTACAAGGCAGAGTGGCACATGGCAGAGGGCTACAGCTCATGGCAGCAGAACACAGCAAAAGCAGCAAGCACAAAAGGGAGG
>NW_004955505.1:7074133-7082116 GCF_000276665.1 Chinchilla lanigera | reverse complement strand
GTGTTGTCTGTATTGTGCTTGTGATATGTTGTAAAATGTTGTATGTCTGTTAATGTTTCCCTCCTTTTATCTTTAAAATAAAAATTAAAAAAAAAAAAAAACAGATGATATAAAGGCTTCCAGTGAGACATAGTCCCACAGAAGCCACTCCTTACTCTTCAGTGGCCAGTCAGTAACAGATACAACTACACTTCTAGTTATGCAAAGCAATATTTTTGTGAAGGCTAGAAATAATATTTTAGGAATTTTTCAAATTAAGGAGTTTAATTGCTTTGATGCTGCATTTCTAGCTCAACAGAAACCTTACTGTGACTTATTAAAATAATTTGCTCCTTTAAGATGCTCTGAGCCCTCAGATGCTGTTACTGTCACATCTTGGGCTAAAAGGCTTGCAGGGTCAGTGCCTAGTATTATCAGACTAACATCTGAGTCCCTGTCCGCCCTGTTCCTGCCCTGAAAACAGTACTGAGCTTCAAGCTGAGCGTGATTTTAAAACAGGCTGAAAGTCTGTTTTAAAAGGTGAGAAATGCCAACTTGAGCATATCTGTGATACCTGGTAAACAACAGCATCCTCTGGTCCCACAGATGGCACAGATGAAGAGCCTGTTCGCTGGGGCTGACCCACTGACCCCTGCATTATCATTGTTTGAAGCATTTTGTAGCCAAGGTTTACAAGGGAAAAATTTAATATAGGACACATAATTTATAGGATTATTTTATAATATTCACCCAAAGAATCAAATGCAAAGGAGTGTGGGAGATCTGTCCACATACTAGAGACCCAAAGAATCTAGCTGAGGGCCTGGATCCCACAGCAATAGCCTGCATGAGTCCAGCTGGAGGCCTAGAGTTCAAAACAATGTCTCATGCAAGTCTGTGTCAAGGATCTACACTGGGAAGGCCCAAAGGCCAGTGTAAGCTAGAAAGTCTGTGCCAGTGGGATGAAGGATCTGTACCAGCAGGCTGACATATCTGCACTGGAGCCAGGAAGTGATGCTCAGAGCTCCCCCAAAGAGAACCGTAACCATGCTCTGCGACAGTGAAGACCCGAGCTCCTCTGAGGATGAGAACAGCTGAGTTCACATCAGGAAAACCAGCATGACAAGATTCTCCACAAGAATCAACAGCACACGATTTTCCCCTCTAGTTCTGCTTTTATGCTATTGGCAACAATCCTCAGGTGGGCCCTCCATACTCAGACCATGCTGTTCAGTTCAGCTGGATGTTACAAGTTGATCATTAGTTAATCTATCACATATAAATCTTGGGCCCAAGGCTCTTTCATACAGGGTTTCCCAGCAACTGCCTCCAGCCTAATGCCTAATTGTGAATGTGGCATTTTACCCTCCCAAAGAGACTGTTAAATCTTGATCATTCACCGACCTCTTTCTCTACAAGCCCTCAGAATGTCTCATGGCAAAAAGATGATTATCTGAAAAAAGAAAAGTCTTATCTGAACAATTTAAAAGTAAACAAGTTGAAGCACTGGAAGTTTTTCAGAGTCCAAGAAAGTAGCTGGGCAAAGTAGGACACATCTGTAATACCAGCAATCTGGAAGTCTGAGGCAGGAAGATTGCAAGTTTGAGCATGTCTCAAAAACAAAACAAAATTTAAAAAAAAAGTGAGTCAGGAAATGCAAATCAAAAGTACACTGAGATCCCATATCACAGTCAGAATGGCCATCACTGAGAAAACAATAAATGTTAGAGAGGATACAGGAGAAAAAGGAAACTTTCTACATTACTGATAGAAATGCAAATTAATACAGCTGTTATGAATATCAACATGGCTGCTCCTCAAAAAACTGAAAATAGAGCTACCGCTAGATCCAGCTATACCACTTCTTGGTAAATACCCAGAGGAATCAAAGCCAGCATACTGTAGGGCTACTTGCATATCCATATTTACTATGACACAATATACTGTGCATATATCCATGTTATACTCTGGCCAAAGTATAGAACCATGAATGGATAAAGATATGGTATACATACACAGTGGAGTATGAGGAAGAACAAAATTCTGTCATTTGTAAGAAAATGGATGGATTTAGAGATCATCATTTTGAGAGAAATAAGCCAGTCTCAGAATTAACAAATACTGGGTATTTGCCCTAATATGTGAATATAAAGTAAGATGATATGAAAGTAGCTAAGAAACTATTAGACAAGAGAAAGGGAATAAAGGTGTTACAGTTTGCATCTACATGTCCCCCCAAAGTCTCATGCAGTAATGGGGGGCAGGCTTTTGTGGAGGTAGCTGAATCTAGAATTTTTGACTGATTCCTAGAGCAATGTGGGGATTGAGGGTGCTGGGATTAAGACTGGGTGACTGCTGGATCACTCCCTAATCCCAGGAGTCTGGATAAGATAAAAGGGGCAGAAAGAGGCTTGCTTCACACTTTTGCTCTTGATGCTTTTGCTGTCTTCCACCACGAACTATTGCCCCTGTGCCATGCTACCCTGCTTTGGAGCCAGCTGATTATGGACTGAAACCTCTACAAACTGTGAGCTAAGTAAACCTTTTCTTCCTTAACTTTGGGTACTGGGCATTTTGTCCCACCAACAAACAAAGTAACTAAGACAAAGGGATAGAAAGAGGAGGTCAAATTCAATGATAAGGTTCAATATTGAACTTATAGAGAAACTTGATTTGGTTCTCATTCAGTTTGGTTTGCAACCAAAACCAGAAAGAATTAAGTTTGTGAATTAAGGTATCACACTGTATAAGGATTTGTAATGGGGGGGATGGTTATGAGCAAAATATTTTACACACATTGAACTCCCCCAAAAATGTGATGGGGGGAGGGGGTAAGGGAGGGAATAGAGTGAATATGGTCAAAGTATGTGTACATATAATTAATCTGTACAACCTGTAAAACCAGGGGAAAAAATTTTAAAATGTGTATACTAAAAAAAAAAAAAAAAACATTAAAAAAACCTGAGGTCAGATGCTTGCTCAGCTCTGCGTATAGACATGTTAATCATGTAGAGGTCCTGTCTAAAAGCTGGTAATACAGAATTGATTGGCCCTAAATTTACATAACCCATGTAGTTTCCCTTCAAGAGTTACAGAGACATTCAGCTGCTATGAGTGCCCTGAAGTCTTTAGCCAGTGCCCTCTGGTCATCTTGGATTCCAGCAGAGCTTCTGCCCAAATGAGGCTGTCTCACGAAGAAACACTCATCTCACAGACAGCTGATGAAAAGATAAAGACTTCTCTGCAGGCAACTGGCAAAACTAGAACTGAGATAATGATCAGTCATTCCTTTGTTAATGGGCCAGTTTGATCTCCTTCAAAGTTGTGCCTTTCAGCTCAAACTGAAGTTCTCCATTCTCTCTCTTCTTTGCGGTACAGAGGATTGAACCCAGGGTCTTTGCACTGAACTACAACCTCAACTCCCATGTTGTTTCTGAACTTACCATCCTCCTGTCTGAGCCCCCCAGAATGCTGAGATTACAGGCCTGTACCAGACCTGGCTCAGGGCTGGCATCACTGAACGGTTGCAGTAGGAGCCTTGGAGTTGGCCCTTGTGCTTACCTGGCTGCTAATTTTTGACTGTGCCTAATAAATCAGCCTATGCTTCATCACTCACTTGTCGTGAAATGTTCTTCTGCAACTACGCTGAGAATCTGCCTGGAATCAGGCATGGTGGCACACACCAATAATTATAGAACTCTGGGAGGCTGAAGCAGGAAGATGTAGACTAGCCACTTAGCAAGACCCTGTCTCAAAATATAAAATAAAAAGAATCGGGGATGTAGGTCAGTGTGAAGGCCAGGGTTCAATCCCCGTCTCAAGCGCACCCACCTACACACTCTGACCCAGGGGGAAGATCCCATCTCCTCTTAGAGGGACCTCCTAAGACTCTGATGATACATCTTAATTGGTTTTATTTCCTATTCTACAGTGGGGCAACACTTCACCTGTTCCATAAAATAGAGCAAGTGTGGTTTTATAGATAGAGCTAGAAGGTGGTTTCATCTGTAGGAGGGCTTGAAGAAAGCAGAAAGGAGGCAGATTGGGTGGCCCACACCTACAGTCCCAACAGGGGCGGAGGCAGGATTGAGTTTTCAAGGCCAGCTTGAACTACACAGCAAGACCCTATCTCTGAAAACCAACACAAACAAGAAACTGGGCTGACTGGGAAATTTGGCTCTTATTCTAATCCTGATTTTTAGGTCAGATAAGCACTTTAGTTTCAGCTTGGTGACATGGCACTTTACCTTGAGTGACTCCATTGTGATTTTTTTTGCCTAGTCTGTTGGGGCCTAGGATATGAGTCCAAACAATGGCCTCCTGTGATTCATATTCAATAACACTCAAAGGTAACAAAAAGTTTGGTTCTTCATCCCCTTCCAGGATAGTCACATATTACGAGCAACACAAGGTCCAACTCCATTAGTAAAGCCTCCTAATTCCGGTGTTCAGGGAGGCGCAGATGGGAAGAAGCGGTGGGTCCTGAGACTCCTCAGACTCTGGGTCAGGGATAGAGCAAGGGCCTGGCAGGATGGCACCGCCACAGGGAACGGGAACGAGGGCCAGACCTGGCTCAGGGCTGGCACGACTGAACGGTTGCGGTAGGAAACAAAGGCTGCTGGAAAACCTGCCTTAAAAGCCGAAAGCCCGTGCTCTAACTTTATTCAGTTGAGCGGATTCGCCGATTTCCTTTTAAAGAACAGCGAGCTCAGGGGCCCCGCGCCTTGCCCGGCCAGCCCTGCGCGCTACGCGCTGAGCCCGCAGCCTGCGAAACTTCTGACTCCCGGCACCCGAGCTTCCTGCACCTCTTTCCTCCCACGCAGGTTTCCTGTTCCTTCGCCTTTCTGGAACGGCGGGCAAGCCAGCCGACCTTCCTCGCCCCAACACTTCCACAGGCCCGGCGGGGCTGGCAGCGCGGCGGCGCAGGGGTCACAGGGCGGAGGAGCGGCGCGGGGCGGGGTTCCCGGGGCGGAAGTGCGGCTGCGCGGTCCGAGGCCGCGCGGGGGACGCCGGAAGAGCGACTCACAGCCCCGCGTCCCTGGGCCCAGGCCTGGTAGGCGCCCACCTCCCGCGTCATGGCGGCCGAGGAGGTGGTTCAGATCCGCCTGGAGGGCCGCTGCTACCCGGTGAGCAAGAAGAAGCTGCTGGAGCAGAGCGACTACTTCCGCGCGCTCTACCGCTCCGGCATGCGCGAGGCGCGGGGCGCCGAGGCCGGGGGTCCCGAGGTGCAGCAGCTGCGCGGCCTGAGCGCGCCCGGCCTGCGCCTGGTGCTGGACTTCATCGACGGCGGCGGGGCGCGCGAGGGCGGGCTGCTGGGCGCGGCACCGGGCGACGAGGACGCGGACGAGGCGGGCCTGCTGTCCGGCCTAGTGGAGGCCGCCTCCTTCCTGCAGGTCACGGCGCTGTTGCGGCTGCTGCTGTCCCAGGTGCGGCTCGGTAACTGCCTGGAGCTGCACCGCCTGGCGCAGGTGCACGGGCTGCCCGACCTGCAGGAGGCCTGCCTGCACTTCATGGGCGCCCACTTCCACCAGGTGCTGCGCCAGCCCCACTTCCCGCTCCTGGCGACGGGGGACCCCGGCCTGCAGCAGAGGCTGAGGGAGGCCCGCATGACGGGGACACCGGTCCTCGTGGCTCTGGGGGACTTTCTGGGGGGGCCGCTGGCGCCTCATCCCTACCAGGGGGAGCCCCCGTCCATGCTCAGGTACGACGAGACGACGGAGCGCTGGTTCCCGCTGGCCAGCAACCTTCCCCCGGACCTGGTGAACGTCAGGGGCTACGGGGCCGCGGTCCTGGACAATTACCTCTTCATCGTGGGCGGGTACAGGATCAGCAGCCAGGAGATCTCTGCCGCTCACTCCTACAACCCCAGCACTAATGAATGGCTCCAGGTGGCCTCCATGAACCAGAAGAGGTAAGGGGTCGAGCAGAGTTGGCGTCTCATTCATTCCTGGTTCCTGCACTCCTTCCGGATGTGCTGGGTGGGATGACATCTGCAGGAGAGCTGCTGGCTTCCAGCTGGCAAAGCTCCCACTGAACAAGAACTAGGAAGAAGAGGCCTCAGCTTGATCCATTAGCTGAGTGATTTCTTTCAGGTATTACGCCTTTATGTAAATCTGCCTCCTTCATCTGTATCCAAGTGCAAAGAAGTTGTTTCCAAGAACAGTACTCTAAATGAAAGCCGCTCATTTTTTTATTTTTCTTTTTTCTCACTGTGTTTTAGGGTCTGATCCTGATCATAAAGACACACTGGGCCCTGATCTTTGGGGTCTTTTGTTGTTTTCAGTAACTTTGAAGCCCTTAACACTGTGGCACCAATCCATGATGAACAAATAATCATTAGAAAGGTATTTATATGATATATAGGATTTCCTGCTGCTTTTCTTTATTGTGGTTCTGAGGATTGAACTCAAGCCTTTGTACTGAGCTACGTCCCAAAACATTTTTTATTTATTTTTTTATCTTGAGACAGGATCTCACTGTTCTGAAGCTACCTTAAACTTGGGATCTGTCTGCCTCAGAGTAGGTGGGATTATAGGCATGTGCCACCATACCTGGCTCTTTATTTTTCCCCCGTCTCTTTTGCTTCTTTCTTTCCAAAGATTCATCATCATTAGTCCAAAACTTGAGCCGGGTCAACTACTGCTGTCTCTTGATATCAGGTATTTGTGGAGCTTTGGTTCCAGGATCCTCTCAAATACCAAAATCCACCGATGCTCAAGTTCCCTTTATAAAATGTGGTATTTGTATATAATCTGTCCATCTCTTTACTTTCAGCTCTAGATTATGATACATAATGCAATGCAAATGCCATGTAAATAGTTGTTACACTGTATTGTTTAGGGAATAAGGACAAAGAAAGGTTCAGTAGAAAAGAAGTTTTTTTCTGGGATGTCTTCAATCCCTGGCTGGTGAATCCACAGACACAGAGCCTGCACATATGGAGGGCTGAGCGTATTTGTCCCCAACTGGAACCATTTCCCTTCTAGTCATGCAACTTCCCAGCTCCCCAACAGTGACTTCAAGAAAGGAAAAGGAGAAATTTAAGCGTAGTCGTGGGAGGGTAAGTTGGGCAAGGAGCCAGGAAACAAGTATGAAAACAACAGCAGGGGCTGGTGGTGGTGATACACGCCTGTAATCCCAGCCCTCAGGCTGAGGCAGGAAGATTGCTGCAAGTTTGAGGTCAGCCTAGGCCACATAGTTCAAAGCCAGTATGAACTACAGTAGTGAGACTGCCTCAAGGAAATAAAGATGGTAGGGCCCAAGATGCCTCAGACTCACCATTCAGAAGTTAGGAGAAGAACCATTGTGAACCAAGAAAGGTGTCTTCCAGTCCACTGTTGTCTCCTCAAGCCCCACTGTGGAGCCTGCCCTGAAATGTGAAGAGTTGGGGACTCATAGCTGGGTGAAGAAAGTCTTAACAGTACTTAGGGGTCTTTTATGCACATTTAGTCTACTTGAGGGTCTCCGTAAATCAGAGTTCTTTAGGGAGCACTGGCTTTATATCTATTGGAACATAAAGTTCATTTTATGTCATCAATTTTTGTGTGTGTGGGTACTGGGAATCGAACCTACAACCTCACACTTGCCAAGGAGGTGCTGTGCCAAGGAGCTGTATCCTTGACTCCAATGTCATGAATTTAAGTTGTTCTTTGTTGTGGAAAGATTTTCTCCATCAGTTTTGAAAGGTAGTCTTGCAGGATCAGGCAGTCTTGTTTGGAAGTCCTTTTCTTCTAAGGCGTGGAAGACTGCAGTTCAAGCGATACTGGGCTTTAAAGTTTGTGTTGAGAAATCTGTTGTAATTCTGATGGGTTTGCTATTATAAGTGATTTGTTGCTTTTCTCTAACAGCTTTTAAGGTTCTCTCCTTGTATTGGACCGCTGGGATTTTGGCTATGATGTGTTATTGGAGAAGTTCTTTTCTGATCGTGTCTTATTTGGTGGTCCCTGTGCCTCCATATATTTGTATGTTAAATTCTCCCTCCATATTTGGAAAGTTTTCTGTTTC
>NW_004955505.1:7039594-7072658 GCF_000276665.1 Chinchilla lanigera | reverse complement strand
CAAGCAGCCTCTTCCTCTCCCTTACATATGCAAACTATCCACCCCAGGGCGGGTGTAGCTCTCACACCCATAATCAATCAAACTCTAAAAGCCTGCCCCATGACTGCATGAGGCTTTGGGGGGGACACACAGACACAAACCATAACACTTTTCCTTTTTACTCCATCCAGGCTACAAGCCTATTGGTTGGTGGTCATCTGTCTTCATTAAACCCCTTTGGCCACACCCAGACCTGTGCTAAGCCAGTCAGTTGTACTTTCTTACTCAAGCTAACATAACAGCCAACTGTCTCAGTACCTCCATCCTCCAGGGATGCTCTACTCTTTTCTTTTTTCTTTTCTTTTCTTTTCTTTTTCCTTTTTTTTCTTTTCTTTTCTTTTCTTTTCCCTTCTTTCCATCCTTCCTTCCCTCCTTCCTTCCTTTTCTTTCTTTCTCTCTTTCTTTCATTCTTGTGTTGTTTTGTGTATTTTTTGAGACAAGATCTCATTATGTAGTTTAGGCTATCCCTGAACTCACTTTTGTAGCCCAGGCTAGCGTCAGACCTTGAGGCAATCTGCCTGCCTCAGTCTCCTGAGTGCTGTGATTAGAGGTGTGTGCCACCATGCCTGGCTTCTCTCCTCTTTTTTAAGAAAAACGTAGTCAAGTAATACATACTGTGTGTTTAGAAAAATAGCAGATGACTTGAAAAAGGTAAAAAAAGCAAATGTATCTATAGGTGTAAACATAAAGATAAAAACATGCATAAATTACATACTGTATGCAAATTGAAGTGTGTTGATAGTGGGAAAATACATAGTATTTGAATATTGTATATGTGGGATGTGTATCATATACATATTTTTATTCTAAAATTATTAGGTTATGCTAATTATTATGGCACATGATGTTTCCACTTACCAATGTACTGTATCTGCTTTTCTGCTATTGACAAATTCAGCTCTTCCTGTCTTGTTGATGGCTGTATAGCATTCCAGCCTGTGGGTGTAACATGATTCACTAAGCTTGTCCTTTATTTCTTAATGTTTTTGTCACTTGCATTTATGTCGTAAATAATGCTGTATGGAACGTCCTGGAGATGTGTATATGTTACTTTAGTAGGTACATATGAATTAGTGCCATTCAAAGTCATGGAATGCCTCGGTAGGTGGGGCACAGTGTATGCATTTATAAAGTTTTAGTAGCTCCTGCCATATTGCTCATCAAAAAACTAATTTGCATATCCTCCTCTAGTGCTTGAGCTTGCCAGTTCGCTAGACTCTTGTCAAGGTGAGATACAGTATTATCATCTTTTTCTCCCCCAATCTAATGGGCAAACTGATGTGATTTTCCTGATTAGAAAAAAGATTATTGTTTTCACATGTTCATTGGTTATTCCTTTGTAAATAGATGGTCTTTGCCAGTTTTAAAAACTGGCTTTTCATATTCATTTTAGATTTATAGACACATATAGCACACACAGATCTCTTATATATTGTGATATAGGAAGTGTTTTAATCCTTTTTTTTCCATTTTGGTTCAGAAATGAAGTCCCAAGTGAGTAGGCGGTAAAAAAATGAGTGGCAGGGTGGGGTGAGAATTTTTTTTGTCTTTTTGAGACAGGGTCTTGCTGTGCAGTTGAGGCTTGGCTTGAGCTCACTTTGTAGTCCAGGTTGGTCTCAAACTTGCAGCAGTCCTCATCTCTCAGCCTCCCAAGTGCTGGGACTACAGGTGTGTGCCAGCATGTCTTGTGCGATGAGAGTTTTTATTAGTACATTTTTTGTTGTTTTGTTTTTTGGTTTTGCAGTACTCAAATTTGAACCCAGGGCCTAGCACATACTAGCAAGTAATTTAGTGCTGAGCTACATCCCCAGCCCTTTAAATCTTAAATTTTGAGGCAGGGTTTTGCTAGGTTGCCCAGGATAGGCTTGAACTTGCTATCCTCTCACCTCTGGTCCCAGGGTGCTGGGATTCTAGTGTGTGCCACCATGCTTGGGTAGGAGTTTTGATGGGCCAGAGAGCTACTTCGCACCCCAAGAGGGTACACTTAGTCACACTGGGTATGTCGAAGAAAAAAATGAGAAATGGTATTTTTTGTTAGATAGCCAAATATCCTGCATTGTAAATGTTGGCAATTGTTTTTGTTTAAAATAAGAAGCAACTCACATTTCCTGCGATAACCTTGGGCAGAGGGTTCTTCATGCTTTCTGTGTAGATTCCTGGTCTTCACGGTCTATTAGAGAATGGCTTTTCACTTTGCATAATATGCATACTTGTGTTGACTTGCAAAGTTACAAGAGACTGCTGGAGCCCAGGAGAAGCAGTTGCTTGGTGTCTGTGACCTATCCTGTGCCCTGGCCCTTGCTCACAGTGAGTTGAACTCCTGTCGTGAGTAGCTTGCAACCTCTGCCTTGTCTCCATTGTTTAGTATAACTTCTTTGAGTTCCTTTATCTTCTTTGTGTGACATCAGGGCTCATGAATGTCCATGAACTATTCTCATGGAAAGCTGAATCACATACAGTCTAGTGCATTTAGATTTTCCTGGTCACATCCCAGTAACATGTTGCTTTAAAAGAAAGTTTCCAGTCAGCTTTGTGATGGAAAGGAGAGAAGGTAGTAGTTGTGAATCTAGGACAGTGGGACAGATGTGCCCATTGTCAAGTGAAAATGACTACCTAGGAATCCATCTGGAAGAGTCACGTTGGGACAGCTTTCCCGTTTTAGACCATAAAAAGATCTTAGTTTTTCCTTTTAAGCATGGGTGTTAAACTATAAATTCTGGACCATGAGATGATCTTACTGATCTTGGTGTTTGGGCAGCTTAAAGATTTCAGTCTTGCTTAGAAAGCTGGACAATTACCTATGGAGATCAACTTTTACCATTTTCAGCTTGCCCATTTCAAATGAAAAATTTGTATACTTCTCACATTTGAGAACTCTTTGAATGGAAAAATTTCTCCAGATTTTCAGTTGGTAGAAAAGGCAGTTTTAAAGAAGTAAAGTTTTGTAATAAGAAAATAAAAACCAGCAACTCAACAAAACCTTCTGGCTTGTTATCTCCTCTTTCTCCCCCTCCCCTTCTTCTCTACCACCAGCACTGATACACCTCCCAGCCCTCTTTTGTATTTTAAGTCGGGCTCTCCTAAGTTGCCTACGTTGACTTCAGCTGTTTGCTGCTGCCTCAGCCTCTTGAGTAGCTCAGTTTACAAGCATGTGCCACCATACCTGGCTAGGGTGTCTTTGTATGGAGAAATTTTAGTAGTTTGAAAGTTGAATTTGTCATGTGTCCTGTAAGTTTTGTATTATGCATAGAAGTCTTTTACAGCTAAAAATACAAAAACACTCATCTGTATCTTATGTGCATGTGTATGTGCACATGTATGATACTGGGATATAATTTTATGCTTTAACTCAGATCTGACATTGTCTGTACTGGAAGGTTCTTTACTAAATCCTCAGTTAGGCTGCCAGACCCAACCCTGGGCTTCAGTAGTGTTTCACAACTCCATCTGGAAGTGAAACTGTACGTTGTGTCTCTCCCTTTTTATTTACCCATTGCTTATGTATGTTGCATTATGTCCTGTGAACATGGTATGTGGTGGTTAAAGTACATGGTTTTTGTTAAAGTTGCAGAATGTCTTTTTTATGTTATTGTAAGAGAAGTGGATGTATAATTCTATATTTTGTCTGTTAGTTATTACTGGGACAAAGTACCTGACATACACAACTTAAAGAAGGAGAGATTTATTTTGGTTCAGTTTGAGGTTGTAACCCATGGTCGGCTGGATCCAACGCAGGACATTGTGATGGAAGGGCATGGCAGAGGAAAGCTGCTCATCACGTCATAGCCAAGAAAGAGAGTAAGAAGGACAGGTCTGGCCCAGGGACAAGATACCTTTCGAAGCTGCACCCCCCAGTGGCCTACCTCTTCCAGTCAGCCCCACTTCCCAATAGGCCAATTGATCTCTGAACTCAGTGGATTAATCCATTAGCATTCTCATTGTCCAGTCAGCTGTTGAGGCTCCACTCCAGAACATTGACAGACCCTGCCTATTTAAACCATAATTATGCTTTTAAAATGTAACCTTACAGTGAACTCTTTTACTGATCAGTAGAGTAGCTGAAAAATAGCAGTAACTGTATTGGGAACCCTTCCCACAGGGCCAGTTATTGGGCACCCCTGCAGTGAGTCCTCCATCTCCTGCCCTGAGTTACTGTGGTGCATGGTGGGAAAGGGAAGAAAGAGCAAGAGACGGGGCTGGGGATTTAGCTCAGCGGCAAAGCGCCTGCCTGGCAAGCGCAAAGTCGTGAGTTCGGTTCCTGGTACCGGAGAAAAACCAAAAAAAAGAAAGAGCAAGAGACAAAGTGGACCACCAGTTGCTCTCTAGGAACAAAAGGCCCTCAATCTCCAGCTAGCTAGCATTTTATTTATCAATGTAGGGGAGGGAGTAGGGTGCTTTTCCTAGTACATCATAAAGGCGGTAGTAGAATGGGCAAGTTTAACATCCTAAAAGAAACAAGCCAAGATCCATCCCCACACCTGGGTGCTAACCTCATTGACCTAGAGGAAGCAGGATTTCTAAATTATACAGCCAGCCTACAAGGCAGGCAGGGTAAGAAGAGCCTAGGACAGATACTGTCAATTTACAACTCATGGTCCCTAAGGCCTCTGCCCTGCCTTGCATGTATCGTTTCACTCCTGTATAAGTACAGTAACCAAAACATGTAAGTACCCTTTGAATAGCTGTAACCATTTGAATTGTATGTGGAGCAGCCTTACTGTTGGAATAGAGATTTGGTCTTAGGAGATAATTCTTCACATGTAGAGATTTGTGTGACCTGAAATTGTACTCTCTTCTCTTTAATCTGTAGAGGCACTGGCCACTGTTGCAACTCTGGGTTCACTGGGGTTGTGCATTTCTAAAGTTGTCTGTGGTCTCTCCCATTACTCTGCCCTGTGATCTAGAAGGACAGCTGGAGGCCTTGTGTTCAGTGTGTGCATACAGCAATCTAGGAGAGATCTTACCCATGGCTGACTCCTGATGAGGTGGGATGATGGTGGTTGGCCTTGGAGTTGATTGAGCTGTCCCTTACCGTCATAGCCAAAGTTTATTTAATTTATTTTATTTTTTTTAAGAGTAGGAAAATTTATTGGGGAATTGGAATAGCTCCTGAGACAGGAGGAGTCCCAAATGGGTTGCCAATGAACCCACTTCTTTGAGAAAGTTTTATAGAGCCAAATCACAAGATAGGTACAACATGGGTCAAAACAATAATCAACCAATAAGATCACAAGTATATAAAAAAAAAGTACAAGTATAGCTACTTGGCTAGTATTGATCCAGTAGTAGCAAGGGCATATGGATGACATCATTAATCTTAGTTGATAATCTATAGTCTTAGTGTTTTTAGTTTTAAGTTCAGCAGTCATAGTGGCCCACCCTTAATGAAATAATAGTTTATTTATATGGGAAATCTCAAAAGGGAAATCCCATTTATATGGGAAATCTCAGGCTTGCATTTATCCCTCAGGAAAGTATGTAAATCTGGTCATTGTGACTTTTAATTTTCAGATGTGCATCCAGCCACATTGTAATGTGTTCTCATCTTTTGCACTCACTTTCTCAACGGCCTGGCCCTGTCTGCCCATAGTATTTCTGGCTAACTTAGCTGCCTATAATATTTACCCCTCTGAAGAGGTATCCCTAATTGCAGTTAGGAGAGAAGGGGTACAGTTTTCATATAATTACTTTGAGCTGAGAAGGGTTGGTATAGGGGAGACCATAGTCAGGGACCTTCTCCAGAGAGTTAATCTATGGGGCCTTGGATTAGAAGTTCAGCAGTTATGAGATCTCTTTATGAAGTCAATCTGGTGTATCCTGGTCAAAGGAGTCTGATACATGTTTTTGGTTTCATCTGCATGATTACTTGGAGTTTGGCAACCTTGAGGCAAAAACAAATTTTCCAAGAAATTAAAGCATGTATAATCAAAGCATGAGCACTAGAATGGAAAGGCAGGTTTGGGAAAGAGTCAAGTCCAGACACTGTACTTAAGATTGGAATGGCAGTTGTAACCAACTGGCTCTTAGACCTCTCTACTTATTTTTTATATCTATGTATGTATGCGTGTATGTTTTGTCTTTTTGAGACAGGGTCTCGCTGTGCAGTTCAGGCTGGCCTTGAGCTCAGTTTGTAGCCCAGGCTGGCCTCGAACTCACAATGATCCTCCTGCCTCAGCCTCCCAAGTGCTGGGATTACAAGCATGTGCCACTACACCCAGCTGACCTCTGCTTATTGAGGTCACCTGTAAGTCTGAAATTTACTGTCATAAGTCCCTCCAGTTTTAGCTGTGAGAAGATGGAGAGTTTGGTGGTTTTGAAGGACAATTTTAGGTAAGGAATTTGAAGACTTGGTCAGCTTTTACAGCTTTCCTTGTAGCTTTCTAACCTCATTGAACCATAATAGTGGTCAGCAGCAGGTGCAGCTGGAAAATGAGAGCATGGTTCAGTGATTAGAGCCTCTTTCCATATCCAGCTGTTATTATTACTATGGTATTTCTTTTTTTTTTGGTTTTGGTTTTTCTCCGGTACCGGCAACCGAACTCACGACCTTGCGCTTGCCAGGCAGGTGCTTTGCCTCTGAGCTAAATCCCCAGCCCCCACTATGGTATTTCTTATACATCTTTTGGTTATACATTTTTGCTGGGTGTTTAAGGACAAGTTAAAGTGAAACCTGGGTTAAGGAAAATTAATTTTGCACTATTTATCAAAGTCAGTCAAGCTTCCTCAGGCATCACTTCTGGGGCCATGGTCAGGTTCTTTCAGTTTGTCCTCTGTCAGATATATCATCTGCCAGGATGGGTCATGGTCTCTGCTAGATTACGTGGTACTCCTTGGAAATAGTGAGAATGTTTTTCCTTTTAGTGATCTTCCTTTTAGCATAATGTACACTGGTTGATTCCTGTCCTGTGGGATCCCAACAGTCTCCTTGTTTAGGAGGTTGGGTGACTCACAAATCTGTAGGGTCCTGTAGAAAGGTCCCCTCATGTCCTGGGTCCTTGTTGACCTTGGAGGGCCAGGACCAAAATATTGGCTGGCCTCTTAGCCTAGTTATCTTTCTAGTTTTGGTCTCCAAATCACAGTGGTTGAAAACCCAGAAGAGAAGATTGGTTACATCAGTATTATAGTAGGAGTAGGTTTAGTTTTATGATTGGTCTAGATAGCAAGCATCTTGAAATATGTAGTATGACTGGTAAACTGTTGTTTCTTTACTAATTATGGTTGTCTTAGAAGTTGAATCAATTTTGGAGTTGTACACAGAAGACTTGAGATCAAGGGCCACATAACACTTTGACAATCATGATGTTATTATGTCTGAAACATTTAAATGTCTATCTTAGTATAGAATAACTCTTTGGTCAGTTATCTTGGTCTTACTACAAGATACTAAATGACAAAGAAACTATGCCTAGTTTGTTCTTTTAAACATTTTTTTGTTACCAGAGTAATATTTAAGTGGAATATACTTGCTTACAATGTACTTCAAAAATTATTAATATCTAGTCTTATTATTAGAGTGACACTATCTGGACTGTACAGTATTTAGGTACCTTTAACTGTTACAACACAATTATGTAACAATGACACAGCATAAGCCTGAAAACATACCTGCCTCATTTAGCTGACTGTCTCATGCTGACTTGAGATGTACCTTTTATCACAAGTAGGTGGAACACAAGAGAAAGGTAGACATCTGAGTGCAGAAGAAAAATTACCACCATAAACAGCCCTCATTTTACATCTTAGAAGACCTGTACATGCAGAAGACATGAATACATTTAGTACATCATGAAATTAGCAACAGTGAATGTCACAGCTATATGGGAACTTTTGTCTCTTAATCTAGCTTCATACAAAGAGCATATTCTAATAAGAAAACCTTATTGTTTTACCCATAAAATAATTTAACCTTTTGATGATAACCATTGTAAACATACTACAGTAATATTGAGGTGTGCTCCCATAAGGCTATGTAAATTATTGGGGTCTGTTAGGGTTGGAGAGCTAAAAGGGGGACTTTCGCAGGTGAGGTCCTCAGGGAAAAGAGCATGTGGAGCCAGCAACAGCAAGCAGAAAGCATTTTTATTGTCCAGCCCATATGTATTAGCCATCATCAAGGTTTACATTCTTAGGTACTATTACAGCTGTGTAGTACATGTGTGGTTGTCTATGCTAAGTCATGCTTATATAGGCGTACCCTGTTGTGCTCCTGCACTAGACAGTGGGGTCGTCTCCTCAAGCTTCTCAGATGCCTCAGCCTTTGACTCAACCTACTGTGGCTCCGCATAGGGTCCCCTTAGTGAATAAACGCTTCCAAGCAGCTGCTCCTTTACTGTCCAAAGGGAGTCTTGTCCAGCAGTTTCCCAAGCATAAAGGGTCCCCATTTAATTATCTTAATAAATTTTTAGGTGATCTATGAGATCAATGAAAGACTTGCAAGTTATTGTACACAGACAACAGTATGCACTGTATTTGTGAAAGCAGTCTTGACGTCATTTTGATCAGGTGGCAACCTGGATGGAAGCATGCCTTTAACTCTAATGACACTTATCTATAAGCCAACTTAATTTGTGAACATAAAAATTTTAAAAATCCAAGAAGGAGAAAGAAGACATTGTTGAGCTCAAACAAATCAGCTGTAGATGTTGCAGCTGGTCACAAGTTGAACAGACACACATGCACACATAAGGTAATTGTTAATAGACCAGAGTGAAATCAGATATTTTTTGGCCAAGTTGAATTACAATGATCCTTTTACAATCTTAGGTTAGTAACTATAGACTAGTCACAATTTTTTATAGGTAAATTAATAAAGATCTTTTGTAATAATCAGAAAGAATAAAAACCTGTGAAAGCAAAGACAGTTTTGAAAATGGACCTAGGCCCATTTATCTTATTGGAACAGCCAGCTATACAGGCTTTTGTTGTTGTTTTGATAGGCATGGTTGTTTGCTGGCCACAACTGAAAGCCAAAACTGCTGACAGGTACATGTAACTGTTCCCTCTAAAGGAACAGACTGTCAAAGGTACTTTTAACTATTTCAGGGGTGTGTGCTCAGGCCAGGTTTGGGTGTAGAAAGAGACTAGGTGGCACTCTTTGGAGCTAAGTTTGTATTCCAAACAGTAGGGAAGGAAGCCTGCCAAGGTTCCATTCTGCCCTGCTGTATATGTCTACCTCTCCCATTTTGAAAAGAAACAAGGGGGGAAAAGGTGTCCCTGTCTGTCCCTCTTCCCTTTGCCCAATATAAGGCATCCTTCACCCAATCCAGTGCCAGTGGTAGCGAACTGAAGGTGTGAGGAAGTGGTCAGAACTGGGTTAGTTGTTCTTACCATGCACCTGGGTCCCCTTCCTCATGATCCTGTGACCCTTGGGCCATACTTAGCTACAGGCTTTACTTTTTTCAGAGCCTCAGCATATCTCTGAGAATGATGGCTGGCCTGGCCAGATGTTCTGGAGCAAAATCATGATTAGAGAGGCAGTCCTCTGTGGACTGGGCTGTGCCTGTCCTTTATTACCTGTTTCATTTAAAACTGTTATTAAACTCATAAGGTTCCCTAGGAATGTTTTGTTCTATCAATGAACTTATCTGTGTTATAAAAACCAGTCAGTCTGCCCTGTGCTCTAAAAACCAGTCAGCATCATTCTTGAGGGGAGAAGGAAGTTAAAGTTGTTAATCTCCAGTACGGCCTAAGGACTGAATGGCAGGCAAATTTGGACTAAAATTTTTTACATTTATTCTTTGAGAGTTTGAGAATTAAGTCTAGATCAGTTTTTTGGAATATGGCCCAGAGATCAGTGAAGGTCAGCTTCACTCCGGAAGGGCTCCAGGGAGGGGAAACTCACCATACTGGAAACTATCCTGAAATCCAACAGCCACAGAGGAGAGGATTGCCTTGGACCAAACACTGTTGTAAACTGCTATTTCTCAAGGGCAGGGCAGTGGAGAAGGAAAAGAAGAGTGACTCAGAGTATGGCACAAGAAATAAATCCTAACCATCTCAGGTGCAGAAAGACAGTTAAGATCAGGAGCTTTTCCAGGGTGGGTCTCCAGTCCTTAGCGAAACATGCCTTCAGAGGCAAAAGTTACCATAGACTCCAACTGCATTGCCAAGCAGAAAAACCAACAGTCAGCCGAAATGGCTGCTTTTTAACCTTTTGAAAGAGACAGAGAAAATTAAAAGGCAAATTGAAAGTGCTCCAACTATATCATTTAGGGCTCACTTTGTAATAAATGACTCTGAATCAAAAAGTTCTAAAATCCCAGCCTGTAATAGGATCTGTCACCTCTGGGGAAGGATGGAGACAGGTAATAGTTCAGAAATCTCAGCCCTGGGTCCTAGGACAAACAGGTCTCTAGGACCTCTTAGGTTCTATGTCTAGTCACTTAGACAGTTTCCCTCGGTAGCAGTACTGGGTAGGCTCTGCTTCAACCCACTCTGAAAATATGTATCCCTGAGTATCTGTGATATACTTAAGAAACGCACAGATTAAGGTCTGTACATCTTGCCTAGCAATCACAAATTACATTAGTAAAGGCACATTTATCAGTTTTTCATCTCTCACACATACATGACAGAACAGAAAGGCTGACTAAAACTCCCTTTGGTTTGCATATATAAGACAGAAGTGTAAATTGCTCCTCTGATAGCTGTTCTTCTGTGTTAAAGGTAAATAGTTTTTTTAAGCTGCTTCAACCTGACCTCCTGGAGGGAGGTGTGCTTTTGTTTTGAAGGTGGTGAGGTGAGCCAGGGAGTTCCAAAGGTAACTCCCAGTGAGTTGGAATGGAGAGAAAACCCTGGGGGGTGGGGGCTCTCTTAGCTTAGACTTTTGTCCTAGCAAAACTTTCTCAGAGAATCTGGAGGGTTGCTGTTTTTACTTATTTCTGGCCTTATAATTGTGTCAAGACATATCTGAAGAGGGGTTGTACCTTACCAGCAGGGAGAAAAGTCCAAACCTGTAGCTCAACTCAATGGAGGTTTAAGAGAATGCTGTCACAGTGTCATCCCTGGTCACTCTGGGACTGAGGACGCTAGGAGATCACCAAGGAGTGCATCTCATACCATAGTGAGGAGTGCAGGAGGGGATGATGGAGGAGTGAAGATTCTCTACTCGTTACCCAGTTGGGCTGTTGGGGCTCAGCTTTCCCTGAGGAGTCCTTGGGTCCCCAGCAGGGAGTCACCCCAGCCACGACCCCCTCAGCTTTCACTGGTTCTGCAACCACAGATCTGTCTCCAGAAGGAATCCAACTGCCTGTGGGGCCAACATTCCCACTGACTTCACTGGGGGATTAACCAGAAGATGCTAAGGAACCTGTTCTCTGCTTTGAGAGTGGCAACTTCTCTAAGAGTGTTTAACTAGCTGTCAGAGGAACTAGTGTTTCTTAGAGTTCTATAAAGGACAGATAATAATTGTGTGCATATGTATTTCCTAGATATAATCAATTGTAGAGCATTTTAGAAATTTACATTTTGGTTATTATCGAAGCCTAGTAGGGGAGCACCAGTGTTACCTTTCCCCAGCACCACTGTCTAAGACAACAAGCCATTTTGTAATCATCAAACAAGTCAAGCAAGGAATACAAGTAAATTCAGCAACTAGTGAGTCCATACACAAAACAGGAATACAGGATCCTGCCTACAAAAATAAAATGTCCCATCAAAGAAACATCATAATCTTCCAGTGTTCTCAATTTAAACATATCATTTCACAAAAAATAAGGCATAAAAAGCAAAGCATAAAAGCCAAGGCATAAACACCTGGCAAGCAAGAGTGACAATTTCTGATTACCTAAATGAGTCAATCCAGAATCTGTGAAACCAAAGCAGACTCTTACCTCTTTCCAATTATCTTGGTGGGACCTCTAAAATAGTATAGGGGGAAACGATGTAACTCCCAATCTGCTAGATGTCAGATATGTGTGTTCCCTGAAGTAGAAGAATGAATTCTAAGAAACAATGGAGGTTAAGACTGGGAAAGTTTATTGGGGAATAGGAATAGCTCCTGAGAGATAGGAGGGGTGCCAAATGGGTTCCCCAGCCACAGTTTAAATGAAGAGTATCTATAGACTTGTGAAACTTTTGGGTGTTTTGTCCTCTGTGGTGGATCCCTGGAATAGTGTGTAGGACAGAAAGTGGTGCATTCATTCACCACTCTTAATGTAATTTTGGGCAACAGTTTAAATTGCTTTTTGTGGTTTGCTTTTTGAGTTTTTTGGAGAGGGTAGTAGATAGCAACAATGACTACTTCTGTTTCTAACTTCCTGCTTCTTCCTTTGCTAGACTCTAGTTATATGGCAGGAGGCAGGCGGAGGAAGGGGAAAAGGGATGGGCAGGATGGTCCACATGCTACTCAGTAATCCTTTGCAAGGTTGGGGAACTGTTATAGCGCAGTTGAACTTCTACTGTAAAGGTACAAACCTCTCTGTCTCCCAAGTTGTCATGATCGTTTACTTCTTTTGAGCTTTAGTCTGCGTCAGGTGTTTTCACTGCTGTAGGTGTTACTTCATATTTCCTGCTCACAGTATCTCTGTGAGATGAGTCTTATTATTGACCCTGTTTCCCTAAAGAGGAAACTGAGGCTCAGTGAGTTTAATTGACTTACACATAATAGCAGAGTTAAACTTGAAGCAATAGTTGCCTCAATAGCTTGTATGTAGCTATTAATCATTGATAACTCTGCACCAATGTTTAGAATGTTTCAGTTTCATGTTAAAGCTTTTAAGGACTTAAAGAACTTTTCTTTTCTATGTTTTTGGTGCTGGGGATTGGTGCTCAGGGCTTTGGGAATGCTAAGCACTTGCATTTCCATTTAGCTACACCACCACCCTAGAGGGTCTGCTCTGCTCTTTTTTTTTTTTTTTTTGCTTTGTTTTTCTTTTTTCTATTTCTTTTTCTTTTTCCTTTTCCTTTCCTCTTCCCCCCTTTCCTTTCATTACCAAATTCTCTTTTTTCTACATTTTTATTAGTGTATGTTTTTGATGCATAATAATTACGTTCATCTTGGAGAATTGATACATAGTATACAGTACATATAGCATCTTGATCAGTTTTACTTCTGCTTCCCCTCCTCCTTCCTCTCTCTCCCATATCTTACCATTTTCATAAAAGTGCTAATCTCCCTCTCTGCCTCTGTTTGTCTCTCTCTCTCTTTGCTCTTTAAATTAGCCCAGGCTGGCTTCAAGCTTGGAACAAGCTTGCTTCAGCCACCTGAGTGCTGGGATTACAGGCATGTGCTGCTATGCCTGGCTTTATTATTTCTCATATAAGAGAAATCATGCAGTGTTTAAACTTCTTTGTCTCTTAGTATTATGGTTCAAGATCCATCCATTTTCCTACAAATAATTTAGACTTGCCCTTCGCTGATATCCATCTGTCTGTCTGTCTACTTACCTACCTACCTATTTAACATATTTTCTTTATCTGCTGATGGACAAGCTACTTTCATAACTTGATTATTGTGAGTAGTGCTGCTGTAAACCTGAGTATTCATGCATCACTGTAATGTGAGGACTTTACAGTATTTCTTTCAGGAAGATACCTAGAAGAGGTATAGCTGAAGCAAATGAAATTTCTGTTACCAGTTTTTTGGGGACTGTCCATAGATTTCCATAGTGGTTACATTCCCACCAACAATAGACAGGTTCCCATTTCCCCATAACTTCACCGGCATATGCTTTTTGAGTTCTTGATGATAGCCATTTTTTCTGGAATAAGATGAAATCTCAATGTTTGTTTTGATTTGCATTTCTCTAATGGGCAAAGGTACTGAGCACTTTTTCATATACCTATCAGCCATTTGTACTTCTTTTGAGAAATGGCTATTCATTTCAGTTTCCTATTTTTTGATTGGGTCTTTTATTTTTGGGGGTCTAATTGTTAGATATCTTTATATATTCTAAATATTAGTCCTCTGATGAGTAGATGGAAAAATTTTTTTCCCAATTTGTAAGTTGTGTCTTTACTGTGTTTGTAAGTTGTGTCTTTACTGTTGTTTTCTTTGCTGTGCAGGCACTTTTAAATTTGATATGATTTCATTTGTTGATTCTTGGTATTACTTCTTGTGCAGTGGATGTTCTGCACTGGAAGCCTTTGCCTATTGCCTATGTCTTCAAGAGTCAGTTTTATCTTCCAGCAAATTAAGTATTTTCTGTTTTTATATCTAGGTCTTTGATCTTTTTTTTTTGTACCAGGAATCAAACTCAGGACCTTGCACTTGCCAGGCAGGTGCTGTGCCATTGAGGTATATCCCGGCTCTCTTTGATCCATTTTGATTTCATTTTAGTACAAGCTGAAAAATTCTAAATCTCTAGATTGTCTTCTGCATGTGGATAGCCAGTTTTCCCAGCACCATTTGTTGAAGAGGCTGTCTTTTCTCCAGCATATCTTTTTAGCCCCTTTGCCAAAAACAAAGCAAACAAACAATGGCTGAAGATGCCAGGGCATTGTTTCTGCATCCTCAGTTCTGTTGGTCAATATGTCTGTTTTTTGTGCCAGTGCCATGCTATTTTTATTATTGTAGCTTTGTTGTATAACTTGAAATCTGGGACTGTGAGACTTCCTGCTTTCCTCTTTTTGCTGAGGATTGCTGTGTCTAATTTAGGGTCTATTCTGTTCCCATAGGATTTTTAGGATTTTTTTTTCTAGCTCTATGAAGAGTGTTGTTGGTATTTGAATTGGAATTGCATTAAATCTATACATCAGTTTTGGTAATATAACTGTTTTAACAATATTTGTTCTGCCTACCTGTGAACAGGGACATCCTTTCATTTCTGATGTCTACTTCATTCTTTTTTTTAGAGTACTGTAGTTTTGTTGTGGAGGTCTTTCACTTCCTTGTTAGATTCATTCCTAGGTATTTAATTTTCTTAAAAAGTTACCGTAAATGAGATTGTTTTCCTGATTTCTTTCTTGGTGTGTTCATTGTTGGTGTACAGAAACACTATTGAGTATTGTGTGTTGATTTTGTGTCCTGCTACTGCTGGATTTATTAGTTCTGAGTGTTCCATTAGGGGAATTTTTAGATCTTTTATGTAAAGAATCATATCATCTGCCAGTAAGGATAGTTTGACTTCTTCCTTTCTGTTCATAGCACTTTTATTTCTGTCTTTTGCCTGATTGAGTTAGCTAGCTAGCTGTTTATCTATCTATCTGTTTGTTTGTTTATTCATTTATTTATTGTCTTTCTGAGACCGCAGTTCAGGCTGACCTTGAACTCACCCTGTAGCCCAGGCTGGCCTCAAACTCGCAGCAATCCCCCTGCTTCAGCCTCTGGAGTGCTAGGACTACAGGCCTGCATCACCAGACCTAACTGAGCTTTTTATTTCGTATAAGTGAAGCAGAGGAGATTAAAGTGCTTTCGTGGCTATTGTTTATCCCTTGTAGTTCTATTTATTACAAATCAGTTGAGTGTATAGCTGTGACAAATTACTCATTTTCTTTGGTTTTGAAATCCTTCTTTTTACCTTCTGAGCATAGTATGCCTGGTGTTACACACTGGGGAACTGATAATTTCTAAAAGTGACTGATAGCTGTGGTGCACACCTGTACTGTTGAAGAAGTGAAGAGGGGAAGAGTTATTTTCTGAAGGTTAGAAATCAAATTCTGAGTGGTGAAAATTTGTAGATGAGAGACCACTTTGTACAGCGTGCCAGAATACATTGTAGATTGCTGTAGCTGATGCATGGGAACCTGACCTTTCCCAAAGTGAAGGAACTTGGTTTTAGGGGCCACAGAGAAGCACTCCTGGGAGCGCAGTGGAAAGGGTCTTCTTTCCATAGGTTTATCCTGCATGCCTGGAACAGTGCTTTTGTTACTGCCACCTTGTAGATAGGGACACTGAAGCACAGGTGCACAGACATTTGCTCATTTGTCCCCGGTCACATAGCTGTTGCAACGAGCTGAGGTTTCCCTGTGCAGACCTGAAGTTAGAACCTTAACAGTATGCCTCTTTAGTAAGTGGTCTGTTTCTAGGTGGCAATGTTATCTTTCAACAAGTAGCATTAATAAATGGCTTTTCTTCTTTTCAGGTGAATGTGCGCGTGTTAGAGTAGAGCGGTGGGATTGTTTACCCTTAACTGCCTATTCAGCCTCAAAAAGAAGCCCCTCACCTGTTTGCTTAGGACAGTGATTATGCTGGATGAACAGTAAAAACTTTTCACCTTAGAAAATTTACTATCTGTGTACCCTTGGGGAACAGAAATAAATTGAGGGTTCACAGAATGTAGAGCCTATTTACAGGCTTATTTCCTTTGGTTCCCCAGATTTGCAGACATAGAGAGGGCACCATGTGGGTTTTAAGGACCATTGGCAGCAGGGAAGGTAAGCAGCATGAATGGGGGACCCCCCAGTAACTGCCACCCGGGCGGGAGGCCATTGGCATGGAAAACGCAACGGCTGGCTGGGTTTAAAGGGCAGTGCGAGGCTCTTGCTGAAGAGCCCTCTGTTCAGCCTGTGATTCGAAGAGCAAAACAAAACTGAAAACACATTTAAATACAAACACATCGGCACCTTTAAAGAAACTTTTTAGTAGGTGGTTATTACTAATATATTTTCCTTGTCTTTTTTGTGGCACTGAGGAGTGAACCCAGGGCCTTGTGTGTACTTGGCAGGTCTCTCCCATAAGAGCTTTATCCCTAGCACTTTAAAATAATACTTTTATTTTTTAATAATGTTTTTATTTTGAGACAGGGTCTAGCTAAGTTGCTCCGGTTGGCCTCAAACTTGCCATCCTCCTGCCTCAGCCTCTTGAGTATCTGGGGTTATGGACATGTACTACCACACCCAGCTCTAATATACAGAGTCTGCCAAAAAATGTATACATCATAAAAAGAAAAACTTGTATAAATATTACAATACAGAGTTGAATGACAATTTTTTGAATTTATTAATCCCATTAATCATTGGATTGATACAAATCACCTTTGGCCTCTGCAAGAGATGCTTGAAACAATTTGATGTAACCGTGTTCACCTTGTGACAGATCTCGTCTGCATCTTAGAGGCGAAGGCCTGAGGTGATCTGACCCAGCCAGCTGCTCATCAGCTTCCAGACATTTATTAGTACAGTGTATACATTTTTTGGGAGGCTTTGTGTTTCCCTGCCTATAATGCATCAGTGTTTGTTGAATACCTATTAGGAGACCAGGCTTAGGCTGGTTCACTGCTGCTTCTTTTTTTGTTTGCTTTTGGTACCAGGAATCAAACTCAGGACCTTGTGCTTGCCAGGCAGTTACTTGTGCCGATGAGCTACATCCCCCAGCCCTCACTGCTGCTTCTTAGTCTATCCCCTGACATGATTTTTGTTCTGTTTTCATAGGTGGCCTCTTCCTCCAGAATACTGTTATTTTGAAGAAATCTTTGTGTTAGAGTTAGATATGGCCTTGGGATTCACTTGGTCTGTCTTTAATTTGAACTACTGTTCAAATTAAAGCTAAAAATCATAACGATAGTGTCTCATCTCTGCATGGTGCTTTGGGGGAAACAATTTGATGTAACCGTGTTCACCTTGTGACAGATCTCATCTGCATCTTAGAGGTGAAGGCCTGAGGTGATCTGACCCAGCCAGCTGCGCATCAGCAGAGCTGGGCCTCGAGCCCGGGCCTCCTGATCTGTGCTCAGGTTTTCTGCGGCTGCTGCTCAGACCACTGTAAACTTGTGACTGTCGCCTATGTCAGCCGACTGACCTATCACTCGCGAACGTCTGCATTTCCTGCTTTCAAAGGATGGAGTAATCCCCGGGTGGTCCACATTCAAGCAAATTAACTTTGTCCTCAATTCAGAAGTAATGAGGCTTACCTTGTATCTGAAGCTGATGAGTAGCATTTACTTCTTTATTGAATATGGGGTTTAAAACCAGTACATTTTCCTTCTAAAGTTTATTTAACATTGTGATAGGCGTGCACATGATAGAGATATTTCTTATTATTTATAAATACCTTAAAGTACTGGACCAGAGTATTTTTAATTAATTCCGTGCTTACATCTCCTAATTTATATTTGATGAAGCAGTGTACAGTGTGCTGTGGTGGAGGGAGGGCGTGGCTCACACAGGCATTCTGGTGCCACGCAGCGGAACACATCTGGGTGGGTCCTAGCTGTCCGGATCTGAGTGAGGCAGGTATCCTGAGGGGAGAAGACAAAGGAGTGGGCAGGCGCTTTTCTCCCTCGCACTTGCTCCTGCCTGGAAAGAAAATACAGGCGTCTGTGCATGTATGGGGAATTATTTCGGGACTCTCGCTGGATATCAGAGTCCATCAACAGCCACTGTGGCAGTACATGCCTGTAGTCCCAGCACTGGAGGGCGGAGGCAGGAAAATTCTAAATTTGAGTGCGACCTTGACTACATAGCGGGAACTTGTTTCAAAACAGAGAAACACCAAACAGAAACCATGGATGCTCAAGTCCCTTTATAAAATGGCATAGGATCTGCATATAACCTGTGCACATCCTCCTGTGTGCTTTAAATCATCTCTAGAGTATTTATAGTACAGTGTAAGTGTTATATAAATAGTTATGCTCTATTTTAAAGGGAACAATGTAAAGGGGGAAATCTGTGCATGTTTAGTACAGATGTAGCTCCCCACCCCCATATTTTCAATCCATGAGTGCAAAGCTATGGATCTAGAGGCCTACTGTTTGAATTTAGTGTTCACAGCGTACCTTTGGTGCCTGGCCTAAAACTGAGCAAGACTGGTTCTTGTTACGTTGAACTGCTTGTCTGCAGGTGCTAACATGTGCTCATGCGGCCTTCCGTGGAATCTTGAGGACGAGAGGTCCTGTACTGCAGAAGTCACTGTGTCGTTCCTCTGTCCTTGGCAGCAGGACCGCCATCATGCAGAGCGGTTTTCTTGAGCTGTCAGCAGATTCCATCTCTGCTTTGGTCATTTGTGCCATTGCTTGTTCTGATCAGAACTCACTTTGTGGGCTCTTGTGTCTCTCTTTCAGGTCTAACTTCAAACTCGTGGCTGTTAATTCCAAACTCTACGCCATTGGCGGGCAGGCTGTTTCTAATGTTGAGTGTTACAGTCCCGAGCAGGATTCGTGGAATTTTGTGGCACCATTACCAAATCCCCTGGCCGAGTTCTCTGCGTGTGAGTGTAAGGGGCGGATCTACGTCATTGGAGGCTACACCACTCGAGGTAAGTGAGGGGCTGGGCTAAGTGTTCTGCATGTGGGAGCCTCAGCAGCCTGAGGAAGGAAACTATGGTGCCTGAGTGTTGTTTTCTGTATTCAGTGCTACATTTTTACACATCTGGAAGGGAGAGTCTTGAATGGTAGGTGTGGTTTGGACAGGAGGGCCTTGGAGGACCTTGTGTGAGCGTGAAAATTGAACAAGTAGGGGAGTGAACATTGCTTTCTTTCTGCTCAGGCCTGGCTGCTCTCTGACCGGGGCAGGGCTTTTGAGGGCTGTGGTATCTGAGCACCCTTCTTGGGAGATGTGCAGTCTGCCCAGTCTAGCACTGTGGTGCTGGAGATTCCTTGCAGGTCTTTGCTTTCATTTTCTCCTTTCATGAGCAAATACCAGACCTCAGCCCTAGGGCATTGTTCCCATACCTTGGGAGCTGCAGGGATACAAGAGAATGTTTTTTTCTTTTAGTCAGCAAGAGCAATTGTGCTATTAAATTGTACATGAGTGTTTTTTCACTTTTTTTTTTTTGAGATGAGATCTCACAGTGTTGCCTAAGCTGGCTTTAAACTCCTGGGCCCAAGTGATCCTCCTGTCTCAGCTTCCTGAGAAGTAGGGACTAGAGGCCTGAACCCCTGTGCCTAATGCAGGGACAGCCCCATGGGCCTGTTCAGTATTGATTCCCCTACCCTCCTATCTTTTCCCCTTTCTCTCTTTCCTTCTCTTCCTACCCCCCGCCCTTTTTTGGCGTTAGAGGTTAAATCTGGGGCCTTGCACTTATTCTGTGCCACTGTGTACACCCTTGGCCTTATTTTTCACTTGTTTTGGTGAGTATTTTGTGGTTAGTAACTTGGAAATAAAAAATCTTCTCCAGCTGCTGCACTTGTAGGAACCCTTGGGTGATAGTGTTAGGGATGGTAAAGCACAGCTAGGAATATGTGGGCCTCCCCGCTCCACCCTCTCCTCCCTTGAAGCACTTGTCTCTCTCGCCTGGCTAAGGAAATGTATTTCACATTTGGTCAGTCTGATGGTACAGCGCCCAGAACTTACAGGAAAGGTGCAGCTGTGCTTGGATGTCTAGCCACACTTAAGTGACAGAGTGACCATTGTGTGTCAGATGGTGAAAGAAACTAGCACTGGTGTGCGCAGGGCAGGGCTCTCTAGCGCCTACTGGTGCTGGGCATTAGGCTGCAGGCAACCACCTGCCACTTTGTAAGTGGGCAGAGATACACATGCTAATCTAATACTCAAGTAGGTGACATTTTTTTCACCATATCAAAAAAATGTATCTTGTTTTGTAGATTTATGTTAGAGAAATAAATGTAAATATTTTATGAGCATGTTACTTTTTTCTTTTCCTCCTTCCTTTCTCCCTCCTTCCTTCCATCCCTCTCCCTCTCTCCCTGTCTCCCTTTCTCTCTCTCTCCTTCCCTCTCTCCCTCCCCACTCCTTCTCTCCCCTTTCTTTCAACAGCAAAATACTTTACCACTTAGCGTCCTGTAAACCACTGGCTCCGCCGGAGGGTGTGGGCAGTACAGCGCTTTCCTGTGGCTTCCATAGCAAATCAGCACAAACTTGATAGCCTAAAACAGCAGACTGGAGACCAGAAGGCAGGATCAGGGAACCTCAGAGTCCTGTTCCTCCTGCAGTGTCAAGGGAGAGTTCTTGCTCGCCTTGCCCCGTTTCTGGTCTTCCCCAGCCAGGCCTTCTTGTCTGTGTGGTCTCCTCTTCACTTATCAGGACACTTTTCCCTGGATTCGGGGCCAGCGTGGGGTCTCCAGAATGGTTTCATCTTAAAATCCTTAATTATGTCTACAGAGACCCTGTCCCACATACAGTCCCTGCTCGGGTTCTGAGGTTAGCCTTTCTGAGGGCCGTATCCCACGCTCAGGTGGTGGCGCCTATGTCCTGCATTTCAGCAGAGGCCGTGCTGGAGGGCCCAGCGCGTTGTGAGCAGTGAGGGTTTTTCAGTTTAGTTTTTCTGTACTCCACACTTTCATCACTGGGGGTCTGTTTTCAATGCCCTTCTCTAGTGCCCTACACTGAGTATAATCGCCAACTTTTTCTTTATAAATAAGGAGGAAAAAATCTGACACTTAGGAGATATTTCTTTTACCTTCAGCTTTGGTGTTTAGGTTACAGTGATGATATCCCTGGACAGCACAGCCTCCCACCACCCTACACTCCTGCGTTTGTCTCTTTTCTCTCGGGAGAGTGAGTAGCCGGGTTACAGACCTATGAGCATTTCCAGGACTTGGTCCCCCACTAGGACCACGCGTGCATCTTGTGGCCTGACCTCTCGCGCGCAGCCTGCGGCTGCTCTTTAAGCAAGAGCTGTTAGCACCAATGGGCAGCAGTGCTGGTAGATTTCCTATTTTTCCATGACCCTGGCTGAGCAAATATTCCTTCATTTGACCTAGAAAACCCTTCGTGTGTGTTTGTAGCTTCACAAGCCACCACTGAGGTGCCTTCTTCCCTGGGGCCACCCACCGTGATTTCTGTCCTGGTGCCCTTTGCCAAAGACCACGTTGGGATGGTTGGGCGATGCGGATGGGTGGGTGTTTGTGTAAGGCTGAAAACTCGTTTTCTAGTCCAGAGAGCAAGGCAGCTGCTTGTCCTCTGAAGTCCTCCTCCTGCTCGACTTTCCCTAGCACTTCCTGATGTTCCCTGTGTTCCCAACAAGTCATTTTGTTATTATGAAAAGAGAAGAAGGAAAATCAGGACTTAGTTAGATTTTTACTCTGCAGATTTCTTAAGTGAGACTTCAGAGATTTAGTTTTTAAAATTTTATTGGTACATTTTGATGTACATGATGATCACATTCATCACTGGGAATGTGTACCTGTACGTAATCTATGTTGGTTCATCTTCCCCACATCCCCCATCCTTCCCTTCAGTCCTTTTCTCCTTTCCCTCTGCAAAACTTTGTTCCTGTTGTTTTCCTTTTTTGTTTTCCTTCTTGTTTTTTATGTTATCCCTGTTCCTCCCCTCCCTTCCTTCTCTCCTGCTTGTTCACTCTCCCATTGGAACATTTTCTCCCTACTTTTCACCATCTGTCCTCCATTTTGCTCCTTATTTATCCTTTGAGTTTCCTACACAAGAGAAACAATATGATATTTAAACGTGTGTCTGATTTACTTTACTTAAAGTAAGTTCTCAGGTTGTATCCATTTTCCTAAAAATGCCTCAAGATTATCCCTCTTTATGGCAGTATAGTACTCCATTGCATATAGCATTCTTTTTTGGGGTGGTATTGGGAATCAAACTCAGGACTTTGTGCTTGTCAGGCAGGTGCTATATCACAAGCCCTCCATTGTATATAAAAACCACATTTTCTTTAGTCATTCATTGGGCATCTGGACTATTTCCAGGATTTACCTATTACAAATTGTGCTGCTATACCAGCACTCTGGAGACTGAGGCAGGAGGATAGTCACAAGTTTGTACCAGGCCTGGGTTACAAGAAGAGAGTTCAAGGCCAGCCTGAATTACATAACAAGACTCTACCTCAAAAGAACAACAATAATTTAAAATTGTGTTTATATAAACATGAGTGTACATATATCACTGTGGTATGATACTTTTAACTCTTTTGGGAAGATACCTACAAGGGGAATAGCTGGGTCAAATCTCTAGTGCTGGTTTTTTGAGGAATCTGCACTGATTTGCATAGTGGTTGCACCAGTCTACACTCCCACCAACAGTGGAGAAGGGTTCCTTTTTCTCTACAGCCCCTCCAGTATTTGTTACTGGTTGAATTCTTTTTTTTTGTTTTGTTTTTTTGTTTTTCTCCGGTACTGGGAACCGAACTCACGACCTTGCGCTTGCCAGGCAGGCACTTTTGCCGCTGAGCTAAATCTCCAGCCCCTTACTGGTTGAATTCTTGATTGTAACTGTTCTTTGTGCAGTGAGGTACAATCTCAGTGTTGTTTTAATTTGCAGAGCAAGTGCTCTAACACCAGTTTAGATGCTCGACTCTTCGTTTTGAGACAAGGTCTCACTGAGTTGCCCAGGCCGTGCTGCAGCTTCTGGTCCTCCACCCCGCAGTTGTGGTGACGGTGCCTGCCCCGCACAGCTTCGCTGGCAACAGCAGTGCTGCAGGCTTGAGTTCTGCGCAGTTCCTAGGCCAAGCCCGCCCCTTCCAGTGATAGTTTTTGTTGTTTGTTTAACAATACCAAAGAAAAGTTTATTCTTACTGGTAACTGGTAACATTTTTTTCTTGTGGAGGCTAAACTACTCCATTTATTCTTTCCTAGAGGAGAAAAAAACACAACTAATAAAAAAAACCCTTTCAAAGAGACAAGATGGAGTGCTTTTCCCTAAATAAGATAGCTTAGCCATTAATTAAAAAGAATTAAGAAAATTAATAATAATGACATTATTAATTAAAAATGTCAAAGCAGCCTTTCATCTTGTCTTTCACTCGTCTGTCCCTCACTCTTTCTGCTCATATCTGGTGAAGGATCTTTGCTAGTGTGTCTCTGGAGTTAAAGCTGTAAAGCAGACTTGCCAGATGAGTCTATGGCTTATTAAAAGGCAGGGAGTGAGACTTTCTTACATTTTTCATTTATACTTTTGTGTCCTTTTCTCCGGGTCGTACCTGGAAGTATTGCCTTGCTAGTTGTCATGTTTCTTAGAATCAGCTGTCAAGATTGGACCCTCTAAGATGGGTATGAGACGCTGCACATCTGTAGCCCCAGCACGCCAGGAGGCTGAGGCCAGAGGATTGCAAGTTTGAAATCAGATTGAACAATTTTTTTTTTTTTTTTTGTCTTTTTGACACAGGATCTCACTGTGTAGTTCAGACTGGCCTTGAGCTCACTTTGTAGCTAAGGCTGGTCTCTAACTCGCAACAATCCTCCTGCCTCAGCCTCCTGAGTGCTGAGATTACAGGCATGTGCTACCACACCTGGCCAGATTGAACAGTTTAGGAAGACCTTGTCTCAAAACAAAAAAATAAAAATGGCCTGGAATATAGTTCAGTTGTAAGGTCCTGAATTGAATTCCCAGTACTGGGAGGAAAAATTTAAAAACCACTAAATTAAAGAATTAAAAAACACTCTAGGGGGCTCACCCTGTCTCTTGTTACCCCGTCAGTCATTCTGTAGCTATCGGTGAGGCTCTGGTGTCGTGACCTGGTAGTTCAAAGAGTGAAAGTACCAGGTGGAGTGATTGTGTTCACATCACAGCTGCTCTTTCCTCTGGCTTTTCTCCTTTAAAGCGATTTCTCCTTTATCTGTTTTGAGAAAACAATTTCTCCCGTGATGAAATGCTTACACGCAGCTAGTGCCGGTCGTGTGGGGCCTCGCAGCTTGCTCACCACTTGGCTTTCTGTTTCAGAGCGAAACATGCACATTTTGCAGTACTGCCCCTCCTCCGACGTCTGGATGCGCTTTGAAACGTGTGACGTCCACATTCGGAAGCAGCAGATGGTGTCAGTGGAGGAGACCATCTACATTGTGGGCGGGTGTCTCCACGAACTGGGGTCTAACCGCAGAAGCAGCCAGAGTGAGGACATGCTCACTGTGCAGTCCTACAACGTTGTCACTCGGCAGTGGCTCTACCTCAAGGAGAACACTTCCAAATCGGGCCTCAACCTGACCTGTGCGCTCCATAACGATGGTATCTACATCATGAGCAGAGATGTCACGCTCTCGACCAGCTTGGAACATCGCGTTTTCCTTAAGTACAACATCTTTTCGGACAGCTGGGAAGCGTTTCGGCGTTTCCCAGCCTTTGGACATAACTTGCTGGTTTCCTCTCTTTATCTGCCCAATAAGGCAGAAACATGACTGAATTGACATAGCACTTTTTAAAAGCCTCGTTCAAAACGTATACACACATGCACACCACATGCATACAGAAGGGAGACACTGATTTCTAAGGGAAATGTGTGTTAAAGTAGTCACATGCCAGTAACAGCTGTAAATAAGCTTACTCGAACCAATTACTTGAAAGTTGTGAAAAAAAGAGACCAACTTTATTATATTTTAAATTACTGGTTTTTAAATTATGGGAACAAATCCGTGATATGTTTTCATCAAAACATGGTAGTAGAGTCAGTGACTGAAATAGATCATTAAAAACTAGATTCATTGTGTCTGCTTGGTAAGGAGCTAACTGAGATGAATGGTGAACACAGTTTTTAAACCTGATTTATTTAGGTTACTTGAAATAACCGTAATATTTTAAGTGAGAGATACTCCTTTCTGTTTATCATTTCATGTCGTTTTGTGTCAAACATTCATATTGCCATTTCTCCGTCCCCTGGTGAAACCCGCAGATACTTCCAGCGTGTATATAAGAGGGTCATGTGCTCAAGACATTTTATTCATGCACTGCTTTTCAGGAAACCCATAATAATGAAATGTTAAAGTGGATCCTGGAATGCATTCATTCCCACCACAACTTACGTGAATTCATTCCCAGCTATTTTTCCAGTTTTTTCCTAGTTATAGATGCTGAATAAGTGGACTGATAAAATTTCTTAATTCACACGTGGCAAATTGCAGATCTATGTTGGTCACAAAAAAATTGCACTGCCAGGCATTCTGTGTTTTAAAGAAAGAGCATAAAAGAATGGGTAGGAACATACATTTTTAAACTTGAGTCTTAAGTGAAAAGGAAAGGAAGTACGTATAAAAAAGTTTGCCTTTTCAAGTTCCTTTATTGACTGTTTAACTTAGTTCTTGCTTAAAGTTTGAAACAAAACTTTATCATGTTTAAATTGGATGCTAGCTTTGTAATTCATGTTTTGCTTTTGTGGGGTAAAATGAGGATGGCTTGAAGCATTTGTGCTGGAAAGGAGGGAAGAAGTTCTACATGTGGACCGCTCTGGTGGTATTCCTGAAGTTAGGAAGGGTGCTGACTGCGCTGGTGGGGAGCACATGCCATGCACACAGCACTATTAGTGAGCAGCTCAAGCAATTCCACTAAGCCAGTTAACAGTGAGTAAAATGTCTGCCAATCACAGATTGGTGATTTGTAGAAACACATACCTAGGCTGAGGGTGTAGGTTGGTGGTAGAGCACATGCATGTAGGAGGGACTGGGTTCAATCCCCAGCACTAAAAAACAAAACAACTTAGAAAATTTTTATTTTAATTAAAAAACACTTTTTGAGAGTATCTGATATTTTGTAATAGAGACTGGTGAACTGCAAGCCAAAGTCCCTTTTTTTTTTTTTTAAAAGACAGGGTCTTGCTGTAGTTCAGGCTGGCCTTGAACTCACAACAATCCTCCTGCCTCAGCCTCCCAAGTGCTGGGATTACACATGTGCCTACCCCACCCAGCTAAAGTCTGTTTTTCTGCATGAGTAGCAAGCTGTGATTTCAGTTATAGCATGCCTTGCTTTAAGAAATCTCAGTACAGAAACAAAAATGTTCACAATGGATCCACACATTCCACAGTTATGCTGCGTGCTGTGTAGATGTGATTCACAGGAGTTAATCACCGAACAGAGTTCTTAAGTTTACTCCAGAAGTCACTACAGGGTTTTTTGTTTTTGTTTTTGTTTTATAACCATGGCCTCTAGTGTATTTAAAAGAAGGGGCTAGCTATAAAAAATCATATTTGCACGAAAAATTTTTCCTGAAAAAATCATATTTTCAGGAACACTTCTATTAAGTTAAAGTGAGTAAAGCTTTATTTTGGACATGAAGAGGGCTCTTTGATGTCTTTATATCTTGTTACTAAATAATTCTTTTTTTTTTTCTTTTTTTTTGAGACAGGGTCTCACAATATAGTTCAGGCTGGCCTCAAACTCATGCTGATCGTCCTGCCTCAGCCTCCTGAGTGCTGGAATTATAGGTGTTTGCCACCACACCTGGCATCACCAAATAATTCTGTCAGTAGTCTGCTTATAATACCATTTAAAAGTCCGTCTTTCTCAACAGGGCCTGTTGTAGTTCAGTCTGGCCTCAAACTCTCAGTCCTGCGTGCTGGGGTTACAGGTGTGCAACACCACTTCTATCTCTGTGCAAGAGTTTCTAAACCATACCTGTTCATTCTCAAATTCTAAGTATTTTTCTTTAAAAGAATCTGAGCTGAAATATTTCTGGGAAGGGTACTTAAATAATAAATTTACTTTATACTTACTGTAGGATTGGATTTCCAGTGAACTATCATTTTATTATATATATTTAAAAATCTCATTTGTTTTTGTTTTTATAGAGCTTAATTCTTTCAAGGCTGAAAACAGTATATTCAGAATACTGTAGCCAACTGAATTAAGACTGGACAGACAATTGGAGAGAAGTCTATAAATAACCACATCATGGAGTATAAAGTATGCCGGCAACCAGTTCATTCTCATTCTGATTGTTTTCTTTGGGTCCCTTGTTTTCCTCATATTGATAATAAAACTCTTGGACCAAGTAAAGGTATACTGTGGTCCACAGAGCTCTCTTACGCACCAGGGTTGATATGTGTGTATGTGCACATGTGAATGTATGTTTGTTTTGTACCCTCGCCTCGTTAGGAGGCCTAGACTCCGAGTAAGACTTTGTTATTCTTGGTTGCCACCACTGCTTGGGAAAGGTAGAATGTGTATAGGAACAGGCCTGTGGATTTTATGACATCAGCTTTCCTGTGTGCACATGAGCTGTGTTAGTATCTTGAGGAGAGTTTTTACTCTCCGGAGTTTTTACAACTCCGTGTTCTTATTGGTGCCAGTGTTACATTAAAGCCTACTTAGGATGAAGGCAGTGTTTCTTTGAAAATCGCCTTTCATCCTCTAGGACTGTCCTTTAATACCTCTTATTTTTTTCCCCATTCATTGCTTTTCCACAAATGTTTCTTTTTTTTTTGTTTTTTTTCTGAGATGCTTCTAAAGGGTGGCGACCCCACTCTGTGGGATGGGAGTGAGTATTGTTGGTAGAAGGAGGTGGTGGTTTTGCCTGTCATTCTCTCTGACATTCTTTTCAGCACCTGTGGAGGCCTTTCCCCTTAGTATCCTTTAAAAGGTTTTATTATAAATTTGTAAGAGCTAATTATTTCAACAGTGTTGGTTAAGTTATAATAAAGTATTGAGAAAGTGATGGATGAGCAAACAAAGTGATTAAGGTGAAGCATGAAAACCAAAGATAATTTAACTTTTTTTTTTCTGAGACAGGGTCAATTTAGGCTGACCTTGAAATCATGGAGATCCTCCTGCCTCAGCCTTCCAAGTGCTGGGATTACAGGTGTGCACTACCATGCCCAGCTCCTCTGACATTTTTAAAACACCAAGGTTCCAAGTAATTCCAAATGCCTTAGATATCAAAGCTATACTGAGGTGGATAGTGCTTTTTCTTCAGAGTAATAATGAAATAAGTATTTTCTTTCAGTAAAGAATTGTTTACAAAGCCTGGAGTGTGCATTGTTTTCAGGTTTCTAGAGAAGGTATAAGCCTACCTTATTGAATAGAAAGGTAACTGGAGGTGAAAGACCTTGGTACTTAATGGACAGTGGCTTGGTGGTCTCGGGAAGGTGGGTGAATGTCAGATGCCTTCCTCTTAGATGAAAACCAGGAATATATAGCATTTTGGGGTTTGAGTGGTATTAAGTGTGGCCCGCATTTAGTGCCAGGGTTTGGTCTCAAAATCCACATCCAGTCAGTGCTGCAGACACCCCTTACTAGTCCCTCAGTGGAAGGAAGCCTGTGTCCATGCCTGCCTTAGACATAAGAGTGAAGGAATTAGGTGAGTAGCTCTCTCAAAATGGCGTTGAAAGCAGTGAGCTGATTCAGCCCAGTTCCCCGGTAATCAGAAATACTTTGAACGTCTATCAGTACAGGATAACATTAAGAACTGGGAGCACAGGCATCAACAAGCCACAGTTCTGACCTTGAAGAGCTTACAGCTGTGTAGCCATGTCTACTCTAATGGTCTCGACCAGGGCTTCCTTCGCAGAGATGCCCAGTGTCGTCGGGCACCTCGGGCTCTGCGGTCTGGCAGCCTCTTCCGGCTTCCCCAAACCTGGCCTTTGTCCGTGACAATAACAATCACAAAACAGTTTTTCTTTACATTTGAGTATGCCCTATGTTTTCGTTTTCTGACTGTGTGCTTTTTTTTAGTATACTTTTAAATATTTATACTTCATTTTTGTAAAACACTAAAATTATATGCAGTCTGCCTCATTCATATTCACGGAGCTCCACGGCCTTTTCCACTGGTCTGGTGAGAGGGTGAAGGCGGGAAGTCTGGCGCGAGGCGCTTGGAGTATGTGTGTGCTCACATTGACCCTCTGAAACACTTTCATGAAAAGTATTAGTAAGAATTATTCACTCAGACACCAGCCCCAACTAAAATCAGTTGATTGTGCCTTTGTGATGATTACCCAGTGGCAGTTTTCCATCCATATGTTTCATTCACATGGTGTTTTTCGCTTTCCTATGTTAACTTAGGAACATGCTCTGAAACCTACCCGGTGCAGGCTGATGACTATTGTTACAACCAGTAACCATTGTTAGCCATTCCTCCAGGAACCAGACTACGTATAATGGCCAGTTTGAAGAGCAAAAGGTGCTGACATAGCTTTTATCGGGTTGGCCAGTGCTTTATCAGTTGATTTCCATAGTTTATTATTGGTAAAGAGAAGGAATATGTGGTTTGGATTATTGTGTCGCTTAAATTCTTTGGAACGTGCACTTTGTATCTGGCCCTGCAATGTTTTTCCTGTCTAGTAGTCATTTGAAGGCTATAGGATGTATAGTTGTATATTGTTTGATTCTCTGTTTAAAAAGGTCATGTTGAGGCCTCAATTTCAGGTGTGACTTAAAAATGTGAACGTCGTGCTATGATTCACTGAAATGTAATGATGCCTATGAAGCACTCACTGTAACAACATTCAGTCTAGAACTATGGAAGAAAAATTCAAATAAAATAGTCTAAGTCCGTTTTTCCTGTGTGTGAGGTTCTACGTTCGGCTGTGTACTTGGGCTACCCCAGAGCTGGGCGGAAGGGGCGTGCCGAGGAGGACTGAAGCTCGGGACGCCAGGCCAGCTTGGCGGTCCTGCTGGAGGGCAGAGCCACGCGGGGCATCTAGGGTTGGGAGAGAGAGGGCTGTGAAGCCGGGAGTTGGGAGGTGCTGGGAAGAGGGGCTCAGAGTCCTCAGCATTCCTGGGCTTTTCAGTCGGCCCCAGTGTGAACTCGAGTCCTTAGACTTCTAAAGAAAAGTTAAAGTCCAAATCCCACTGCTTAGCATAGTCCGTCTATGTTTTGAAACTTTGCTCACTTTAATAACTTCCAGGGTGGCACATGCCTGCCTGTAGTCCCCACACCTGGGAGGCCGTGAGTTTGAGGCCAGCCTGGGCTACAGAGTGAGTAAGACCAGCCTAGACTGCACAGTAAGACCCTGTCAAAAAAAAACCAACCCAAATAACGTCTTTAATCCAAAAACGTTGAAACACACAAGTCCCGGCCTTTATGTAGCTGGTTCTGACTCCAGCTTTGAGGCTGGGAGGGGTGTGTAGGACAGTGCTACACAACAGTCGAATGACTGCACAGTGCTCCATGGCTGTTCATTTCCTTCTAGCCTTTGCCCAGAGCATTGGGGCATGCGTACACACGCACACACCCTTCTCATACAGTTTAGAAAGCGAGCCCACTTAAAATTGTATCTCATAAAAAATCCAAAGACATACCCACCCCCCTTCCCAAGCAACTGTGTCCAGTGGTGAACTGTGATCCATTGATTGTTAAGTCGGGTTGATAGGGATGTCCATCCCTCCTGAGTGCACGGATGATCACTGAATTTTGCCGATAGATAAGGGAATAACTGTTTCCCATACTTCCAGAGCACAGACTGGAGGACAAGGAGGCTGACCGATGCAACAGAACAGCATCACACGAATCGTGCGCTCACTGTGCCAGGAACTCTCTTAGGCTTCTTGTATTTAAGTCACTGAAGCCTCACATTGATCCCATGTGGTAAATACAGATGTGATCCCCACTTTACAGTTGACGAAACTGAGACATTGTGGGTTGAAAATTGCCAGTCGGTAAAAGGCAAAAGGGAAAACTATATACAGTTGTCACTGGTTCAAAGTATACACTTGCCTGCTGGTGGGGCATAGCAAGGCTCCCTGCCTGGTGGGTTTCAGGTTGGCCCGTCTGGTTCGCTTTGCCGAGGGCTGTATGGGGGCCCTCTTGTTATTGGTATAGCTACAGGAGCTTCGGGAAGGGAAGCCCCAAAATCCGTGAAGGCTGAGGATCTCTGGGTCCTTTGCCCATCAGCATTTCCTTGGCAATAAAACCCCCTTAAAAACTCAGAACCACGCATGGTGCTGCACACCTGTAATCCCAGCACTCAGAGGCTGAGGCAGGAGGATCACAAGTTCCAGCCTAGCCTAGGCAATTTAGCTACATCCTATCTTTAAAAGAAGAGCTGGGGGAAGCTCTGCGATCAATCCTTAGTACCAGAAAACAAAATAAAAGAAGTGTTGATAGCGTGATCTCTAACAACTCTGTAGGATAAAGGCCCAAATTTAAGGAGCTCAGTTTCTTGAAGTTAGAGCCCACCGTTATGATTTCCCTGGGCCCTGGGCTCCCTGCCCTCATGGTACCTCAGGTTTGGAGAACCTTGAAATGGGGCCTGCTCTTTGCAGACTACATCCCAGGAAATGCTGCGTAGTATAAATGCTTGTATCTATGCTGCAGGAAGGGCATGGGGAATGAAATTCCCACCCTATTTTTTTTTGTTTTTCTTTTTGCCGTCCCCAAGGGCCCAGTCCTGCTCTATTTTCCTGACTGCTACTGAAGCAGAGAATTTGCTCCCATAGTTGTAAAGGCGCAGAACCTTCGCCTCTCTGCTGACTGGGCTGCAGGCAGAGGCTTTATTTAAAGAGTTCCTCCACCTGCTGGTTGTGCAGCGTTGGTCACACTACTCGGTCTCTCCAGGCTTCCGTTTATCTCTACTTTATAGTAGAGATAGCAATAGTACCCACCTTATGGAATCATAGCAAGAAGAAATGTGAAGATATCTAAGTGAAGCACTCAGGAAGGTGTATGGCACCCTGCCAGCACATGGAATGTGAGCTGGTAGCAAAACTTGGCTGTTCCTTTATACCTTCCAATAGGGCAGCTTGGCTGGAAGGCTTTGCCTTTCTTAAAATATCTTAGTGAAGCCATTAAGCAGTGACCAGCAATCCCAAGATGCTGGCATGATTCTCCACAAGAGCTGGCCTGAGTGGTCTGAATTAAGTTGCAGTAGGATAGTCAGTTGCTTTGCTTCCCACATGAGGCTAGAGGGGAGAATCTTACCTCTCCCCTGCTTCACCTTGATGAGCTGGTTCCATAACTGGGATATCCCATCCCAAGCTCCTGACCTTTACGAGACTAATTGGACCAGGCCAGATCATAGATGCATCCCCAGTAACCACTCTTGCCAGGGAATGAAGAAAGAGTACCTGCCCTGAAATTGCAGATAGTCAGGCTCTCACTGAGCAGAGAAAACTGTTCAGTTCAGAGGAACTGCTGAACCAGAGGATCAAGCAAACTTGAATTATACTCACTTCAGGAAGGGAAGACATCACTTGAAAAAGGGTTAATAGTGTCAGGAAGGGGAGCACCGGCTTGGGTCTGGGCTAGGCGACTTGACAGAGGGTCTTGAGACCAGGTGGTTTGTGATGTAAGAACATGGGACATGTGGCTCTGTAGGCAAAGGGAAGTGAAAACTTCAAAACTGACCATAACTCAGCTGTTGGCTTTGGTAGGGAAGCTAATGAATTGGCTCATAGCGTTATGGAAGATAAGGAAATATTGGGAAAGATAGGAAAATATTAGGCTGGGTGTAGTGGCGCACGGCTATAATCCCAGCAATCAGGAGCTGAGGCAGGAGGATCGTTGCGAGTTCAAGACCAGCCTGGGCTACCAAGTGAGCTCAAGGCAGCCTGAACTGCACAGGGAGACCCTGTCTCAAAAAGATAA
>NW_004955505.1:6938736-7039494 GCF_000276665.1 Chinchilla lanigera | reverse complement strand
AAAAAAAGGAAAATATTTATTTTTAGGTAGAGCTAAGATGTATCTCAGGACATATGTATTTATCTTATAGAGCAGTTCTTTTTGTTTGCTTTTTAGACTAGAATTGATTTTGTTTTTGACACAATGTCTTGCTACATTGCCAGACTGGTCACTTCATCTTCCCCCGCTTCAGCCTTCCTAGTGCTGAGATTACAGGCATGAGCCACCAGCCCCCATCTGAAATATTTCTTATGTGTCCTTTTCCTGTTTTAGACTTGTAATTTCCTTGATTAGTAGAGAAAGTTTTATTTATCTTTTGATCACTCCTACTAAGGACATTTGCTAAGTTCTTGTACACAACAGATCCTTGATGTACGTGTTGAATTTGGTGTCTTTGTGGTGCTGGAGATTGAACTTGGGGCCTTGCACATGCTAACCACTCACTACACCCTTCCCCTTTATTTGTTTAATTTGCAGCTGTGAAGCCTCCATGAGTTTCAAAAAGAAGAAATACAAGTTTTTGGTTTTTCCAGCCCTCAAGTTTTCTTACAAGAAATAATACAGTGTTTCCTTGATGAACAACTTTTATTAGGCAAACAGTATGCTTTTGTCATCTACCAGTGTCCATAACCCAAAAGCAGATGGGAGGCGTTTCAGCTTCTGGCTGAGGCTGGAAAGGAAACTTGCCACACACAGGAATGAGGGTAAGGTTGAGGGGCTCAGGAGCAGAGGGGTGGGATGCAAATGGGCTCTCACTTCATTACTGACTGCTGTGGAATCAGTATTGGGGCTTGAGTGATATTATCATCAATTATGATGCTACAGCAAACAGAAACACTTGAATGGCAACCAGGATTTGGAGGCAGATTTGCTGTATGTCATTGGGCACTGATTGGGATCATCCCCAAAATATCAGGCCCTGATCTCTAGGGGTCTAGGGCTTATATGGGATAAACAAGCAGGAAGCACAGAGGCAGAATAGCTTCTCAATTGGGGATTGGTTCTTACAATAGGCATCATAGTGACCAGCTGTGCATCACAGTGACCAGCTGCTTCTAAGAAGCAAAAGTAACAGGAACTACAACTGGAACTGTTACCTGGGCAACTAACAAACTGAAGTATACTGGGTGAGGGAGGCATCTTCTCCTACAAAAGAACAATCTTGTCTGCAAGATCTGAATGAATACCACAGATATTGTTGCTCAAATTTGAATATCAGAAAGAAATGTAGAAAAACTAGGAGAATGTTATTTCCAGAAGCTGTATTGGATCTGGGACAGATAGTACCTAGCTCGTGGTCTGACCCCCTTTGGACCACTGAAAAGTTTACTGAAGTGGCAAGAAATCGGGACAGCAAAGAACTATTCAGACCACCTCCAGCCCTGCTTGATTTCTACATGTTTCTGGGTAGAAGGATAAGAAGTCAGAGGAAAGCACTTTAGGAAGAGGCACTAAAATACAAGTGGTTTGTGGCTAGAGGTGATTTTTGTAATTGGAATTGATGTAATACAATGTAATACACATACATGTGACTGCCTGCTGGTCTTATTTTACCAATATTTTTGCAATTGAAGCAATGTCCTTTTGAAAGCCAAGGGGATACTATATTAGTTTCATAGAGCTGCTGTGTCAAAATACCAAAGCTTTTGTGATTTAAAACAATAGAAATTCAAAAGGAAACCCACACACTAGTTGTATTGGATCAGAGGCCACCTTATTGAAGTACTTCATTTTAACTTCCCTAGTTATATCTGTAAGAACGTTACTTCCAAATAAGGTCACATTTTGAGGTACTTGTGGTTAGAATCTTCTACATATATTTATTGGGGTGACACAATTTAATCATAACATGTTAAATCTTATTTCAAAGTCCTATTAAATTTGCTACTTCCTATGTATGTCATTCATTGAGAAAGAATACACTGCATGAGATGAGGTTTGCTTTGCTTTGATTAACTTGCCAGCTCTCCATCTCCCCATAATATGGCACCTTTTAATAATTAAAGCAAGTCTCCAAGGAAAGGATAGACAAACATGTTGTTAGTCACACTTTGATTTCAACTTTTAACTAAAAACAATATCTTTCACAATAGAATACAACTACAAACCAGCATGAACCTTGAAATTGTATATATACTTGAAAATTAAACAATATGTTCCTGAATAATGAGTGGGTCAATGAAGAAATTAAATTTAAAAAATTTCAAAATGCCTTGAAATGGGGCTGGGGATATAGCTCAGTGGCACAAGCACTTTCCTGGCAAGATTAAGGTACTGAGTTCGATTTCCAGTACAAAAAGAGCCTTTAAGTAAATCCATATGTGGTTTAAAACCCACATAATCCACACCTGCAATTTCAGCACCTGGGAGGTTGAGAAAGGAGAATAGCAAGTTTTAGGCCAACCTACCTTACAGAGTGAAATCAAGGTCATCCTGGATTGCAAAACAACACCCTATCTCAGAAAATTAAAAACAAAACAAAAGCTCTTTAAATAAATGAAATGAAAACACAACATACCAAAAGCTACAGGATATATCAAAGGCAGTCCTAAGAGTGAAGTTTACAGCATGAGTACCTATATCAAAACATAAATAAATAAAATTTAAAAACACAAAAGTTTGAGATAATATAACAATTCAACTCAAAGAACTAGAAAAACAAGAACAAAACAAGCCCAAGTTTAGCACAAAGAAAGGAGTTATAAATATAAGAGCAGATAAAAAATGAAATTGAGACTAGAAATTTTCCAGAATTAAAGAGTTTATTTTTGAATACACAAACAAAATTGAACCATCAGCTAGATTAAAAATAAATAAATAAAAGACCTAAATAAAAATCAGAGATGAAAACGGAAATATTACAAATGAAATCACAGAAGCACTGGATTATTAGGGCCTATTAGGGACTATTGTTAGGGAATGTTATGAACAACTATGTAGAAAACCAAAAAGAAATGAATACATTACTGGATGCATGTCACTTACCAAGATTGAACCACAAAGAAATATACAACCCAAACACACTAGTAACAAGCAATAAAACTGAGTCACTAATAAATGTTTCCTAATATAGAAAGGCCCAGCCAGGCGTGATGGTGCACTCCTGTAATCCCAGCACTAGGGAGGCTGAGGCAGGAGGATTGTTGTGAGTTCGAGGCCAGCCGAGGCTACAAAGTGAGCTCAACGCTAACCTGAACTGCATAGCAAGACCCTGTCTCAAAAAGCAAAAAAAAAGGCAGGCCCATGACCGGATCTGTTTAAGAGTATTATAGTGCAGATACGGAAAGTACCCCTAAAGGCTTGTGTTGAAGGCTAGGTCTTTTGTTGGAGGTGCTATTGGGAAGTGGTGGGAACTAGGACCGGGGGCTTTGCTGGAAGTAGTTCACTGGGGGTGTGCCTTTGAAGGGTATCTTTTGCCCCTAACTTCTTCCTTTCTTTCTGCTTTCTGGCCACCATGATGTGAATAGCTGCCTTTGCCAAATGTTCCCTCTGCCATTACGTTCTTTCCAAAACAATGGAGCCAGCTGACCACAAACTGAAACCTCTGAGGCCATGAACCAAAATAAAATTTTCTCAATTAAACTGATTTTCTCAGCTAAAGTAAAACCTTGGTTTGCAAGCATAATTCATTCTAGAAACATGCTTGTAATCTAACGTGAATTTCCCCATAAGAAATAATGGAAACTCCAATGATTTGTTCTGAAACCCAAAAATATTAATATAAAATGATTACAATGCAGTAACATAAAATAATAAAGAAAATACAAATTATAAAGAAAACCAAATTGATCTGCACTTACATTTGGAAACATTTGTGGCTGGTGTGAGGGAGACAAGAGAGAGGAGGGTTATCATGTAGAACTATTGGAGACCCCTGCGGTGTGTTCTAATCTCCTGCTTGGAGTTACAGTGTATGGCCGGAAGAAAAAGCAAGAGGCAAAATAGGGATGCAGGGATCTGTGGTGATCAGTTGTTCTTGGGGGAAAAAAGCCGGTGAACCACCCAGAACGAGCCACCCAGAACCTTCACTGAGGAAAATGGGAGGGGTTTGCCACTGGATATGCTAGATGAGTGGTGAGGAAGGCGAGGCTTTCAACAGCGGGAACGAAGTATTCTTGCTGATGGGAAAGGAACAGCTAGATTTAGGCTACAGTTAACAAGTAACCTGCTTGTAGCCAATTTTGGGAAGGAATTTTCCTCTGGAGTCGTGCAGGTCTCAGCAGAGACGTCACCTCATATCTTAGCCCCATGATATCACAGCTCGTCTGTCTGAGCTCAACTGTGGCAGTTGATAATAAACCATTCTAGTCCATCTTCAGCTGCTTGCTCTAATGAAGGTACATATACAGCCTCAGCCAGACTCACTAATTTGGGAGGTCACATCTACATGACCTGCACTGCTTGCAAGTAAGCACAATCACACTTAGGGCTGGGGAGGGTGATGTAACTCCTCCACATAGGAAGACTTTCACTATCCCTAATGGAATCACTGCTATCGGCTCAATGAAATCATTTTCTTTTTGTGCAACTTTAACAAGGAATCTATCACATGATATTTACCTTTGCCTCTTTTTGAAGATTTTTGTGGAAATGTGACATTGCATTGTCATTAAACAGATTCATCATAACACTAAACTCATTCTTCACAGAGAAAGAAAAAAAAAACCTAAAATTTGTATAGAATAGCAAAAAAAAAAAAAAAAAAAAAAAAAAATCCAGAGCAAAATGAACAAAATCAGAGCCATCACAATATTTTTTTAAAAATTCAAAATATACTGCAAAAATATAGTCATCAAAATAGCATGGTTTAGCATAAAAACAGAGACAGACAGATGGAACAGAATAGAGAGGTGACAAGTAAACTCACATATTTACATCCAGCTGATTTTCAATAAATGCAGCAAGAACCTTCACTGGGGAAACTTTTCAAGCTTTTCAATGAATGGTGATTAGAAAACATATGAATGAGAATAAAATTAGACTCCTGTCTCTCACTGCAAAAAAATCAACTCAATGAATTAAAGACAAATGGTAAACCTGAAAGTATGAAATTACTAGAAAAAAATATAGCAGAAGTATTTTAGGATGTATGGCAAGGATAACAAATAAAAAAACAGATAAAAACAATAATTGACAAATGGGATTACATATGACTGAAAAACTTCTTCAACAGCAAAGAAACAATCAAGAGTTAAGAGACAGTTTATATCTGGGCATGGTGGTGCACATCTGTAGTTTCAATACTACGGGAAACTGAGGCAGGAGGATTGAGGTTCAGCCCTAACCTGGGCAACCCAGTGACTTACCAAGACCTTGCCTCAAAATAAAAAATAAAAAGGATGGGGATGTGTCTTAGTACAAAGGTCCAGGGTTCAATTCCCGATACTAGTAAGAAAAACCAACTAAATAAATATAATTAGCCAATTTCTTTCTTTTTCTTTCTTTCTTTCTTTCTTTCTTTCTTTCTTTCTTTCTTTCTTTCTTTCTTTCTTTCTTTCTTCCTTTCTTTCTTTTTCTTTCTTTCTTTCTTTCTTTCTTTCTTTCTTTCTTTCTTTCTTTCTTTCTTTCTTTTTCTTTCTTTCTTTCTTCTTTCTTTTTTCTTTCTTTCTTTCTTTCTTTCTTTCTTTCTTTCTTTCTTTCTTTCTTTCTTTCTTCTTTTTTGTTTTTGCTTTTGGTTTTTTGACGTAGGGTCTTGTTATGTTCAGGCTGTCCTTGCACTCACTATGTAGCCTGGGTTGGCCTCATATTTGAAGTGATCTTCCTACCTCTGCCTTCTGAGTGCTGGAACTACAGGTGTGTGCCACCATGCCCAGTTTCAATATTTCAAAGAGACATTAAAGAAGCAGGAACCACAGTAGCTCTGGCAATTGGGATTTCAAGGCCAATCTCTTCAGGGCTCCACTGAAAGGGTAAATGAACTCTGATCAACTATAGGCTTGGTGACATCAACCCAAAATGGAAATTAAAGAAGTGGTGAGATGCAGTTGTTCACACTTGGTACCCATTAACTTGTGAAGCTGAGGCAGGAGATAAGTTCAAGGCCACCCCGGGCAACTTGGTGAGACTGTGTCTCAAAACATTTAAAAAAGGAACGAAAACATACCTCAGTGGTAGAGCATTTGCTTAGTACATGCAAGGCCCTAGGTTCCGTCTTCGGTACCCTTAAAAAAAAGAAGAAATTGAAGAAGTGGCATCATGCTGGATTCTCATGCTCACCTGAGGCAGGACAAGACTCCTTGATGGAAAGCTTCACCCAGACCATACCCACTATGCAGCTGATTCCCTACAGCAAAGCCAAGAGAGTACAGGAAGTGCCGAGCACCAGAGGACACACTTGTGGGAAAAGGAGTCTCCAGGGGCCTGTCCTGGTACTATTTTAAGACCCAATGCAAAGGCTCAAAATATAGCATAGTAGATATTATACAAGGGCAGTTCTTATCTGAGTACGCATTAAGAAAGAAAAGAACAAATAGGACAGTAATCATTGCTCTTATATTCCCTGAATATTCTATAGCTCAACTCTGACAACTTCAAATCCTTCTGAGACATAAGTGGTACCTTGGTTCACAAACTTAGTTCTTTCCATGATTCTAGTCACAAACCAAATTGGATGCAACTGAATCAAATTTAATGATTAGGTTCAATGTTGACCTTATGGGGCAATTTCATTTTGTTCTTATTCAATTCAGTTTGCAACCAGAATCATGGAAAGAATTCAGTTCATGAACTGAGGTACCAGTGGTCTTTCTTTAGTCAAGAAAGCCTAATTATGAAAGAACATTCTGAACTTCTTTCCATCTGGTTTGTGCCTATAGCAGTGCTTTACCATCCCTCCAGACATATAATGACATTAGTGGGCACTTGGCACTTTTGGCTCCATGGGCTCTTTCCACCATTAGAGAAATTAAAATTTTATTTTATGGTTGTTAATATGAAAGCAAATACAATTCAGGGTGGAGTCATTATTATTTTTTCATTTAGTATCATTCACTTATTACTATACATTGTACATCATTGTACATTATACACATTTTCTTCTAATTTTGTTTATTTATTGGCTACCACACCAGGTATTCATTCTTATTTTTAAAAAATATTAAGGGCCAGATGGCATGGTCCTCATACTTCCAGTTGGAGCAAGTAAGCCCAAGCTGGGTGCACAGCACCCTATCCCCATGCAAGCAGCCAGGCCTGTGCCAGATGCACGGCCCACCCCCTGTCAGATGCAAAGGCATGACCACCAACTCCACTGGGGCTTCCCTGTAACCTGGGGTTGCAGGGGTTAGGACTAACCACTCAGCTTATCTTGGACAAGGACAGTCCCCAGGCAGAAAGCTGATCAGCCTGACCATGTGACTGTCTACATTAAATCCAAATGTCCGTTTGAACCCTCAACTCATAGCTTACATCCAGCAGAGACCAGAGGCTGATCCCATTTCTCATCTGCCAGTGGAGCCAGGACAGGTCATGACTAAGACAGTAAGCCCAGTGTGGTGTAGGTGGACAGGGCTCTGATGCAGGAAGAGCAACTCAAAAACCCACAGACCCTAAGGCTACATGAGAAAACTGTGACTGGCTGGATCCCAAGACTACAGATCTCAGAAAGAATCACTAATTAAAAACCACAGGACTTTTTTTCTTTAACTCAAATTTATTTTGATATTGTACTTTAAAATTATTTTATATTTCCTCCACTGGGTTTTCTGGGGGCTTGAGTTTTTTCTCTCCTTTTTCCTGTTTTAGTTTCTTTTCTCTTTTCTCTTTTCCCCTTTCAACTTTTCCCCCCTCTTCCTTCTTATTTACTTTTACTTCCTCTACTTTCTCTATTTATTTCTCTTCTTTTTCCTGATTTTTCTCTAACACTATTAATTTTCCTTTACTCTTCAATAGCACCCCATTATCTTACTTTTCTCTTCTCATCATATCTCATTGATTTCAGTTTAAAATTCTGCTGTTTTTGTTCTTTGGGTCCCCATCCCATCTATCTTTACTAGTATAACTGCTAAGCACTATGAATTCCCAGACAGTTAGTTAATCTTTCACTATTGCTATCAAATACTGTTCTATTGTTAGTAGAGGTAAAATTGTTCCACTTAGTAGATATCTTTTCTGTGCTTATGGGTGTACATTATTGGTCCTTTTGGCTTGTCAATATTCAGCTCATTTTTGGTACTGGGAATCTAACTCAGGACCTCACACTTGCAGGCAGGTGCCATGCCACTGAGCTAAATCCCTGGCTCCAGGTCATATTTGACACTATAATTCTGATTGTATTACTGTCAGCCAAGGCTGTTGCTATTAACTGTTTTTCTTGGAATGCCAGTATATGGATTGGCTTGGGGTCATTAATGTTATTGTGGCCCATTCCTAAGGATATATATATCTATATATCTATATGTTTGTAATGGCACAATTCATAATAATAACTCTTGTAAGCAGCTTAGCGTATGCCCATCAACAGATGAATGGATAAAGGAAACATATTTATACACAGTGGTGTACTACCCTGCCATAAAGAAACACTTGAATAATTTGTAGGAAAATGGATGAACCTTTAAAGCATACTGTTATGTGAATAAATCAGATACAGAAGCTTAAATACTGTGTAGCTTTTCTTATATGAGAAACCCAAGGTATAAATAAAGAGCCAGATAAAATATAGATGATAGGAAGTTGGAACTTAGATCTTTCTCAAATGGGAAGAGGATGAAGAGAGGCAGAGAGGGGAAAGTGAGGGGTGGAAAGGGGCTGCAGAAAGGAATTAAGATGTGTTATGTACGTATACCAACTGCACACAAGAAATGTGAACATCATGCACTGCAAATGTGTACTAATAAAAAGAAAAATTAGTTTAAACCTTTTTTTGGTGAGCTACCCTGCCTCATAGATAAGAGCCGTGGGCTCACTCAGTCCTAGACATGCGCACTTTGGTTTGTGACTCAGCACTGTTGTATGAAGTTCCCAGAATACCATTCCTAGGTATGCCTTCAGAGAAGTCCAGCATCTGACAGCCTGGAAGCTGTTTCATTTTTACTAGCTTGTGACCTGAATTTCACTCCACAGAGCTCAGTTTCTTTATTTGTAGAATTCAGGTAATAATAACAGCTACCACCAGTGTGGAGGTGCAAAGCTGTAATCTTTGCATTCTCAGAAGTTGAGGGAAGAGAATCACCCGACACAGCTGCAGGAAGTGTTGGCAGAGGCAGTAGATGAGCCTCTGGTAGAGAACTGTATTTTCCGTGCTTGGGATTGAACCCAGGCCTTCACTCATATTAGGTGAGCATTCTACCATTGAGTTATGTCCCTTGTCCCAGAGGAGGACTATTTGGAAGGGATCCAGTAATGAACGGAGTGCAAGCCGCCCAAGAGTGCTCCATGTTCTCTAGGATTGCTGTGCCCTTGTTGGTTTCTGGGTTGAGATCTGGCCATCAAGTTGTCCTATAACAGAAGAGCTAGTGCTGGGCTGGGGATATAGCTCAGCGGCATAAGCACCTGCCTAGCAATTGCCAGGTCCTGAGTTTGATTCCCAGTACCAAAAGAAAAAAAAGCTGGTGCTCATGGTACCAACCCCTTTTGTGGAATACTGGTATCGTTCTCTGCCCATTTACACCCTCTGGGAAGGTGGATACATGGCCAGCTTCTTTGGCCTGCAACAGATTCTGAGCCACCAAAGAAAAATTCTTGACCTATGTATTTTCCTACTTTGGCTTTTAGAGAGGTGAGAATAGGTGTTTTCTAGTAGTGCTGATATTTCTATGTGTTGATATTTTTTCTGACCTTTTATGGTCCTTGAACTTCACCAATCTTCAGAAGCTTCCTTGTAAAGTGGGGTTTAATGTTTCATCCTCACAGATTTGTTGTGTTGCTTCAAAAATATTTCCTGTCACAGTGCCTTCCCTGGGGTCTCTGTAAAGCATGGTGATTACTGTTTGGCTGGAAGAGTTGCCCTTTTGTTTCCTTCTGAGGTTTGTAAATTACTCCAGTTCTCCTGTGTGAGGAGTAGGTAAACTTACTGGCAGGAGGCTGATTGAAGTGGCAAGTATTGTGAATGCTGTGGGAAGTAAAAACTCTTCCCTATACACCCACTATCCTGCTTAGACCCAAACACATTCAGCACATGGAAAAGTCCAAGGGAAGAAATTCAATATTCAGTGAGAAAACTGGCTAAAGTTATCATAAGATTAGCTTTTTCAGCATGTTATAGAAATGTTACAATAACTAATTTGTATAAGACAGAAATTAGCTAGGTGTAGTGGTTCATGCCTGTAATCCTAGCAGTCTGGGAGACCAAGGCAGCAGGATCTGAAGTTCGGGCTCAGCTGGGGCAACTTGAGCAAGACACTGTCTCAAAATTAAAAAAGCAAAAAGGGTTGAGGTGTAGCTTACTGTGAAGGTCCTGGGTCAAATTCTGCAGTACTATGAGAAAAAGAAAGAAAGAAAAAGAAAGAGAGAAAGAAAGAAGAAGAGAGAAAAAAATAAAATAAAATAAAATATTTTTTTCTCTGAAAAAAAGAAGTTTGGAAGCAAGCAGTGCAGAGTGGGCACTGTCAGTAGGGTGCTGGGTATGGCTTGTTCTAATTGTGAGACTGTTAAATTTCTTCTCAATTCCTTGTTCAGTGGGTAACTTGAAATCAGCCACAGTGAAGCTGTAACAGAAATGGTTTTACATTTTGTGTGATTTGTTGCTCTTCTGTAACAGCTTTTAAAATTTTATCCCTGTGATGGACTTCTGGAACTTTGAATATAATGTGATGCAGAGAGGTTGTCAAAAGGTCATGGCTTTTTGGGCTTCTATATGTCTCACTCAACTGTATGTATGAGTTATCAGTATGAATATTTTTTTCTTATACACTAATACTTCAGTTCACAAATGCTTCTTTTTGTGAACAGTTTGGTTCATGAACAGAAATGTTTGGCAAAATTTGGTTTCTGTTTGCAAACTCTGTGTTGATAACATTGAATATTAAAGGGAAAATTTGATTTGGTTTGTGACCAGAATCATGGATTGAATTGTTTGTTCTTTTTAAAAATTCTTTTAAAAATATAATAAAATAAAAAAACTAAACAAATAAATAAACAAAAACAGAAAAACTAAAAACAAGAAAAAGATAAACAAAAGAAATTGCTCCATGGTTTTGAATGTGTGGCATCCTTCTGAGATCTACAGTTCGGGGGCAGTGTCCAGGTCAAGACACATCTATGCCCACACTGTCAATGCTCTGACTGGAAGATCAAGAAGACAGTCATACTCCAGATCCATGCATCAGCAGACAGTAGGTTTAGGGTGAGGGCACCCGTTCAGTGATTTTTGAATCCAGAAAAATTCAGGCTGAGCTTGGCCTCTGGCCATGGGGTTGGAGCCTTTGCCTTTTAATTTAAACCCCTCAGAGGGTCTCTTGCTAGCTTGACCATGACTCCTTGATCATGACTATTTCCCATGGCTGTCCCTCACCCAGTCACTATGGGAACATAACAGCATGAGTCCTGAATTACAGCTGTCCTATCGTTGCGTTGAGTCCAGGTTTGAACAGTCACACCTCCCCTTCCTGAATGGCATCGGATGGCACTCTCTCCAGGGGGTATGGTGGGTGCTTGAGCAGGAGTTACTCATCAGCTGTTGCAGTTCACAGCAAAAAAAAAATGAAAAAACTTTCTATGCCATTGGTCACTGGAGAGATACAAACTGAAACAACACTGAGATTCCATCTCACTTCAGAAAGAATGGCTAGCATCAAGAAATCAACCAACAACAAATGCTGGAGCAGATGTGGGAAAAAAAGGAACCCTTCATTATAGATTGGAATGTAGATCAGTGAAACCACTAAGGAAATAAGTATGGAGATTCCTAAAAAAATCTAGGGTCAGAGGTCCCATTGCACCAAGATCTTCCCTTGCTGGATAAGTTTTCCAGAAGCATTAAAAAACTTCATACCACAGCAATACATGTGCACCCATGTTTATAGCAGCACAGTTTGTCATAGCTAAATCTTGGAAACAACTCAAATGCCCATCAACCTAGGAATGGATAAAAAATATATATGATCTTTTTATATAATGAAATAGTACTCAGCCATAAAAAGGGATATATATGTAGCATTTATAGGTAAATAGATGCAACTTGAGACCATACTTGTAAGTGTAATAAATCAGACTCACAGTGTAAACATCATATTGTCTCCCTTGTGTGAGAAACTGAAAGAGTAAAGAAGGACCAAAATGTACAATAGATATTGTGAAATGGGATGAAGTAGTTCTAAAGGAATGAGGAACTAGGATGGAGGAATGGGGAAAGGAAGGAATGGAAAAGGAAAAAAATCACAACTTAGACATATTACTAGAGGTTCTTCATTGAAAAGAAAGGTTTGTGCTAATATCATTTGTGGAACTTTTTATGCCCATATCTTTTATTTTTTTATTTAAAGAGAAAAAACACTGAAAACAATGATACAAAATTTCAAACCAAGATTGGAGAGTAAAAATGGTTTCATATTGCTTATTGTTATCTTCAAAGTAGTTGTTCAGATTATAAGATATATGCATGAAAAATTGATCAAATGATATAAGCACAAAACTTTCTTTTCGATGAACTAAGAAATCAGTAGTATAGTTATCTATCATCTATCCATATATCTATATATCTATATATACTTCTTTTTCCTTTTCCTTTCCTGCTTTTATTATTTCTCCCATCCCAGCTTCTCTTTCCTTTTGAACAATTTCTTCCCATTTCCCAATATCTATTGTACATTTTTTACCTTATTTACTTTTTCAGCTTCTTACACTAGGGACACAATATGAAGTTTACACATGCAAGTCTGATTTATTTCACTTATGTGTATGTTCTCAAATTGCATCTATTCACCTATAAAAGTCTCAAGTTTATTTTTCTTTACACCTGAGTAGTATTCTATTGTATAAAAATACTACATCTTTTTTATCCATTTCTTGGTTAATGGGCATTTGGGTTATTTCCCAGAGTTAGATATTACACACTGTGTTCCTGTAAACATGGGTGCACATGTATTGCTGTGGTATAATGTTTTTAATTCTTCTGTGGTAATACCCAGAAGGGGAATAGCTGAATTAGATGGGACCTCAAATCCTAGTTTTTTGAGGAATCTCAACACTGATTTCCATCATGATTGCACAAGTCTACACTCCCACCAACAGTGGAGAAGGGTTTCTTTTTCCCCACAGCCCTTCCAGCATTTGTTATTGGTTGATTTCTTCTAATGTTTTTATTTTAAAAATTAAAAAACTAACAAAACAACAATGAAGACAAAATAAAAACAACACAAAAACAACAAAAATGATACATGACCTCAAAACAAAATGATAGGAATTAACAATGATTACTACATTGCACACTGTTATCTTCAATGAAGTTGCTCAGTTCACCAGATATAAGAATGTAAGATTGATCAAACAATCAAAGACAGTAGCAAGTAATTAAAAAAAAACATTGGAAATGATGCAGAGCTTCACCATATAAGATTGTAGGAGTTCAGGGCTGGGGATTTAGCTCAGCGGCAAAAGCGCCTGCCTGGCAAGTGCAAGGTCGTGAGTTCGGTTCCCGGTACCGGAGAAAAACCGAAAAAAATAAAAAAAAATAAAAGATTGTAGGAGTTCAACAATGGTTCTTATACTGCATATTGTTTTCAAATTAGTCCTTCTGATTACCAAATTTAAGCATGCAAAACTGGTCAAGAAAAAAGCCAATTTTAAGCATGGACTGTTCCTTTCAAAAACCACAGCCATCAGCAATACATCTGTTCCAGCTATCCTTATATATACACATAAATTTTGTTTTGCATTAAAAACCCAAAATAACAAAAACAAATACATAAACAAGACAGCATAGAGAACAACAAAATGATATAAAATTTTAAAACATGGTGATAGGATATCAACAATAGTTGTTATACTACACAATGTCATCTTCAAAATGGTTGCACATATAACAAGATATAGGAATGCAAGATTGTTACACATTAACAGTTCCTTTCAATAAACCAACAGACACCAGCAGTACAATTACCCTAGCTATCCTGTGTATATATATATACATATATTTTTCCTTTTTCCTTCCTTCTTTTTCCTGTCCTCTCCTTCATCCCAGTTGCTCCAATCTATTTGAGCAGTTTCTTTCCCTTTTCACTATATCTATTATACCTTTCAGATTTTATTTACTCTTTCAGATTCTTATAGTAAGGAGGAACTATGATGTTTACACATGTAAGTATGATTTATTTCACTAATGAGCATGGTCTCTAGCTGCATCCATTTACCTATAAAACCCTCTATTTATCATTCTTTACAGCTGAGAAATACTCCATTGTATAAAAATACCACATCTTTTTTATCTCTTCCTCAACTGATGGGCATTTGGGTTGTTTCCAAGATTTAGCTATTACAAATTGCACTATTATAAATATGGGTGCCCATATATCACTGTGGTATGATGTTTTCAGTTCTTCTGGAAAACTACCCAGGTGGGGTATAGCTAGATTGAATGGGCACTCTAATCCTAGGTTACTGAGGAATCTCGACTGATTTCCACAATGGTTGCATCAGTCTACACTCCCATCAACAGTGGGAGAAAAGTTCCTTTTTCCCCACAGCACCTCCAGCATTTGTTACGGATTTATTTCTTGATAATAACCATTCTTTCAGAAGTGAGATAGAATCTCAGTGTTGTTTTAATTTGCATTTCTTGAATGATTAATGAGGTTGAACATTTTTTCATGTATTTATTTGCCATTTGTATTTCTTCATGTGAGAAGTGTGTATTCATCTCAGATGCTCATTTTTGTATTGGGTCTTTGAATTTTGGGTGTCTGATTTTTAAAAATTCTGTATATGTTCTAGACAGGAGTCCTTTGTATGAGGGAAAGTTGGCTAAAATTTTTTCCCAATTGGTGGGTTTTCTTTTCACCTTGTTGGTGATTTCTTTTGATGTGCAACAACTTTTCAATAAGATGAGACCCCATTTGTTGATTTCTTGAAGTATTTCCCATGCTGTTTGGTTTTTGTTCATGAACTCTCTGCCTACCCCTATGTCTTCAAGACTTCCACCTACTTTCTCTTCCAGCAGACCAGTGTTTCTGTTTTAATATTTAGATCTTTAAGCCATTTTGACTTTATTTTGGTGCATGGTGATAGGCTTAGGTCTAGTTTTAGTCTTCAGCATGTGAAAGCCAGTTTTTCCAGCACCATTTATTAAAGAGGCTATCTTTCTCCCAGTGAACATGTTTGGCTCTTTTGTCAAATATAAAGTGACTGAGTGTCTTTCTGGTTGTGTCTGCATCTTCCAATCTGTTCTATTGATCTTCAGGTCTGCTTTTTTGTCAATGTCATGCTGATTTTATCACAGTAGTTTTGTAGTATAATTTCAAATTGGGGATTGTGATACCTCCTTCCTTCCGTTGTTTCCCAGGATTGCTTTTGTTCTTCTGGGTCTCTTCTTGTTCCAAATAAATTTTAGGAATGTGAGTTATATCAATGGTATTTTCATTGGGATTGCATTGAATCTGTATAACAATTTTGGGAGTATGGCCAATTTCCTATCCATGAGCAAGGAATATCTTTCCATTTTAAAAAATACTCTTCAATCTCTTTTTTCAGAGTAGTGTAATTCCCATTGTATAGATCTTTTACATCTTTTGTTAGATTAATTCATAGGTGTTTCAGTTTTTTGGATGCTATTGTGAAAGATATGGTTTCCCTTATTTCTCTCTCAATAGGTATGTTTTTTGTGTATAGGAATGTTACTGAGTTTTGAGTGTTGACTTTGTATTCAGTTATAGTACTGAATTTGTTGATTAATTCTAGAAGTCTTTTGGTGGAGTTTTTTGGGTCTTCTATTCAGCGTATGATGTCATCTTCGAATAAAGATAATTTCACTTCTTCCTTTCCCATCTTTATTCCTTTTGTTTTTCTCTCTTGTCTGATTGCTCTGGCTAGTGTCTCCAGATCTATGTTGAATAGGACTGGTGACAGTGGACATCCTTGTCTTGTTCCTGATTTTAAAGTGAAAACTTTCAGTTTTTATCCATTTAGCATGATGTTAGCTCTTGGTTTGTGATAGATAGCTTTTGTCAGATAGAGGTAAAATCCATCTATGATAATTTTTGGTATGGTTTTTATCATGAATAAGTGTTACAGTTTATCAAAAGCTTTTTCTGCATCTATGAGATGATTGTGTGGTCTTTGTCTTTAGTTGTGTTGATATAGTGTATTATATTGATTGATTTGTGTATATTGAACCATCCTTGCATTCCTGGGATGAATCCCGCTTGGTCATGGTGTATTATCTTCTTGATGATTTGGTGCATTTTATTGGATAATATTTTATTGAGAAGTTTTGCATCTATGTTCATTAGGGAGATTGGCCTATAGTTCTCTTTTTTGGTTAGTTCTTTTTCTGGTTTTGATATCAGGATAATACTTGCCTCCAGGATTGAGTTTGGGAGAACTTCTTCCCTTTCTATTTCTCTGAAGAGTTTGAGAAGAATTAGTATTAAATCCTCTCTAAATTTCTTGTAGAATTCAGCTGTGAATCCATCAGTTCCTGGGCTTTTCTTTGTTGATAAGTTTTTTATTACATTTTGAATTTCATTGGCTTATATTGGGTTATTCAAAATTTTTATATCTTCTTGATTCAGCTTTGGTAATTTATATGTATCTAGGAATCTCTCCATTTCTTCTGTATTTTCCATCCAATGAAGGTATAGACTTTTGAAGTAGGTATTGATGATCATGGGTCATAGAAGAAATTAAAGTAGAAATTCAACACTATTTACAATGAAATGACATTGCAGACACAAACTATGGGAACCTGTGGGATGCAATGAAAGCAGTCCTCAGAGGGAAATTTATAGTAGTGGATTCCCACATTAGGAAAACTGAATGAACACGAATAAACAACCTTATGTTACACTGCAAACTTCTAGAAAAAGAAGAGCAAGTCAAGCCCAAAGCACAAATAAGAGAGGAAATTATAAAGAACAGAGCAGAAATTAATGCAATTGAAACTAAGAAAACAATACAAAAAATTAATGAAGCATGTAGAACTCCACTTAGCCACAACCAAAATAAATTTACACACAGACATTGAGTGATCAAGATCTCAGAAATTCAACAAAAGATCAGAATATTAAAAGCTGTTAGGGAAAAGAAGCAGATGACCTATAAAGGAGGGCCCATCAGAATCGTGGCAGATTTCTTAACACAAACCATCAAGTCAAGAAGAGCTTGGAGCAAAGTATTTCAGATCCTGAAAGGAAACAACTTCCAACCCAGATTGATGTACCCTGCAAAACTATCCTTCAATATTAATGGAGAAATAAAATATTTCCATGATAAAGAATAACTAAAGACTTTTATGAGAGCCAAACCAATCCTACAAAGAGTAATAAAAGATATTCTAGAAAGAGATAAAAAAAACCACCACAATATCAAGAACAACAACAGAAAGGAACCACCAAACACAGCAAGCAATGAAACAGAGGGAGAAAGGAGGATCCAACAGCAGGAAAATAACATGATGAAGATAAACCAATATGTATCAGTTATAACCATCAATGTAAATGTTCTCACTACACCAATCAAAAGAAGCAGACTGGCAGAGTGGAGTAGGAAACAAAATCCAGCTATATGCTGTATACAAGAAACACATTTAATTCATAAGGAAATTCATAGATTGAAAATTAAAGGGTGGAAAACAGTATTCCATGGACAGAAACTCAGAAAAAAGCAGGTGTAGATATTTTGTTTGCAGACAATGTGAACTTCAAACCAAGAACAATCAAAAGAGATGAAGGTACTACATACTTATGAGTGGAAAACTTCAAAAGGAAGAGGTAATAATCATAAACATCTATGCACTAAATACAGGAGCTCCCAAGTATATAAGACAAATTTTAACGGAATTGAAAAATGAAATAAGCAGCAACATAATCGTAACAGGGGACTTTAATACCCAATTGTCACAAAACTAGACAAAAAAATCATCAAAGAATTGCAGAATTTAACCAAACTTGTGAACAAATAAACTTAGTAGACCTGCACAGAGTATTCCACCAAACAGCATTAGTATACACATTATTCTCAGCTGCACATGGGACATTCTCTAAAATAGACCATATGCTAGCACATAGACCATGCTTAAATAAATGTAATGGAATTGAAAATTATCCCATGCATACTATTAGACCATACTGCAAGGAAATTGGAAATTAATGACAAAAGAAATCACAAAACTGCATAAACACATGGAAATTAAATAACACCCACATGAACAACCAGTGTGTTACAGATGAAATCAAAGTAGAGGTTAAACACTATTTACAAACAAACGAAAATGGAGATAAAACCTACAGGAACCTGTGGGACTCAGTGAAAGCAGTCCTCAGAGGGAAATTTATAGCTGTGAACTCCCACCTCAGGAAAACAGAACAAGCACAAGTAAACAATCTTATGCTGCACCTCAAGCTTCTAGAAAAAAAAGAACAAGTCAAACCCAAAGCCCAAAGAAGACAGGAAATTATAAAGCTCGGGGCAGAAATTAATGCAATGAAGATTACAAAAACAATACAAAGAATTAATGAATTGAGGAGCTGGTTCTTTGAAAGAATAAATAAAATAGATAAACCCCTAGCCAAGCTTATCAAAAAAGATCATCAATACCTACTTTGAAAATCTCTACTCTCATAGGATGAAAAACACAGAGAAAATGGACAGATTTCAAGATACATATCAAATACCAAAGCTAAATGAAGAAGATATAAAAATTCTGAATAACCCAATATCAGCCAGTGAAATTGAAAATGTAATAAAACCTTGCAAATGAAGAAAAGCCCAGGTCCTAATGGATTGACAGCAGAATTCTACAAGAAATTTAGACAAGGTTTTACACCAGTTCTTCTCATACTCTTCACTGAAATAAAAGGGAAGCAATTCTCCCAAACTCATTCTGGGAGGCAAGTATTATCCTGATACCAATAGCAGAGAAAGATCCAACCAAAAAAGAGAAGTACAAGCCAATATCCCTAATGAATATAGATGCAAAAATTCTCAATAAAATACTACTAGCAAACAGAATACAACAAATCATCAAGATTACACACCATGACCAAGTGGGATTCATCCCAGAACTGTAGGGATGGTTCAATATACACAAATAACTAATGTGATACACCATATCAATGAACCAAAAACAAGAATCACATGATCATCTCAAAATATGCAGAAAAAGCTTTTGACATAGTCCAACGTGCATTCATGATAAAAACCCTACAGAAAATAGGAATATATGGTCCTTCCTCAATCTGATCAAAGCCATCTATGAGAAACCAATGGCTAACATCATACTAAATGGTTAAAAATTGAAAACTTTCAGTTTAAAATCAGGAGCATAACAAAGATGTCCCCTGTCACTAGTCCTACTGAATATCATTCTGGAAATATTAGCTAGATCAATTAGATAAGAGAGAAATAAAGGAATAAGGTTAGGAAAGGAAGAAGAGAAATTATCATTATTTGCAGATGACATGATACTCTACATAGAAGACCCCAACAACTCCACCAAAAGGCTTGTAGCTTTAACACCAAATTCAGTGGCATAGCTGGATGCAAGGTCAACACTCAAAAATCAATAACATTCCTGTACACAAACAACAGACTGAGAGAGAAATTAGGGAAACCACACCTCTCACGATAGCATCTAAAAAATGAAGTACTTAGGAATCAATCCAGAGTAAAAGATCTATACAGTGAAAATTGTAGTGCTCTAAAAAAGGAGATTGAAGAAGATTTCAGAAAATGGGAAGATATTCCTTGCTCATGAATAGGAAGAACTAACATGGTGAAAATGGCCATGCTACCAAAATTGTACATATTCAATGCAATCCCAATTAAATTACCATTAGTATACCACACAGATCTAGAGAAAACATTCCTAAAATTTAGCTGGAACCTGAAGATGTTTACTATAGCAAAAGCAACCCTGGGCAACAAAGGAAAGGTAGGAGATATCACAATTCCTGACTTGAAATTATACTATAAAGCTACTGTGATAAAATCAGCATGGTACTGGCAAAAAACAGACCTGAAGATCAATGGAACAGATTAGAAGATGCAGACACAACCACAAGCACACTCAGTCACCTTGTCTTTGACAAAGGGACCAAAGATGTTCACTGGGAGAAAGATAGCCTCTTTAATAAATGGTGCTGGAAAAATTGGCTTTCCACATGCTGAAGACTAACACTAGACCCTTGTCTCTCACCATGCATTACACTAAAGTCAAACAGATTGAAGATCTGAATATTAAAACAGAAACACTAAATCTACTGGAAGAGAAATTAGGTGGAAGTGTAGATGGCATAAGTTTAGGCAGAGAATTCATGATCAAAAACCAAACTGCACGGGAAATACTTCAAAGAATCAACAACTTGGATTTAATCTTTTTGAAAAGTTTTTGCACATCAAAAGAAATCACCAACAGAGTAAAAAGAAAACACATGAATTGGGAAAAAATGTTAGTCAACTGCTCCTCAGACAAAGGACTTCTATCTAGAACATATTAAGAATTTAAAAATATCAGACCCCCAAAATTCAAAGACCCAATCCGAAAATGCACAAGTGAGATGAATATGCACTTCTCACCTGCAGAAATACAAATGGCAAATAAATACATGAAAAAATGTTCAACATTGTTAGTTATTTGAGAAATGCAATTTATTTTTTAACTTTTTAAATTTTATTTTAAAGAGAGTAGTAAATGAGAAACAAACAAACAAAACAAAACAAAAGAGCAATAGTAGCATACCAGTATCACAAACATAAACAAACCAAAGCAAGAACACTTAAAGTGATACAGGGTTTCAGGACAAAATAAAACAAATTAATAGTGGTGGTTATATTACATATCACTATCCTCAACTATGTTGTTCAGATTACCAGATGTAAGAATGGAAGATTGTTAAAACCATTATTTTATCTAAATAATGATTAGATAAAACATTAGAGATTATACAGAGTTTCACTAGACAAGATGGTAAAATTTCACAATGGTAAATCCATTGCATATTGTTACCTTCAGATCAGTTGTTCAGATTACCAGATATAAGCACGCAAAATTGATCAGAATGTAAAAAATTTTAAGCATGAAATGTTCCTTTCAATATACCATCAGACATCAGCAATACAGTTACAGCAGAAATTCATATATACATTTATATTTTGCCTTTCTTTCTTCTTTTTTGTTCTTTCCCTTAACCTAGTCATTCCTTCCTTTGAACCTTTTCCTATTATCTATTGTACGTTTTGAGTTGTACTTATTCTTTCAGGCTCTACACCAAGGAGACAATACTATGGTTACACATGTGGGTCTGATTTATTTCACTTATGAATATGGTCTCTAGTTGCATCCATTTACCTACAAAAGCCTCAAGTTTATCTTTTTTTTTTTATAGCTGAGTGATACTTCATTGTAAAAAAATACCGCATCTTTTTTATCCATTCCTCAGTGGATGGGCATCTGTGTTGTTTCCAAGATTTAGCTATAACAAATTGTGCTGCTATAAACATGGGTGCACACACATAGCTGTGGTATGATGTTTTTAATTCTTCTGGGAAAATACACAAAAGGGGAATAACTGGGTTAAATGGGACTTCCAATCCTAGTTTTGTGAAGAATCTCCAACTGACTTCCATAGTGGTTTCACCAGTCTACACTCCCACCAGGTGTGGAGTAGAGTTCCTTTCTCCCCACAGCCTATCCAGCATTTATTATTGGTTAATTTCTTGATAATAGCCATTCTTTCTGGGGTGAGATGGAATCCCAGTGTTGTTTTAATTTGCATTTCTCAAATGACTAATGATGATGAATACTTTTTCATGTATTTATTTGCCAATTGTATTTCTTTATCTGAGAAGTGTGTATTCATCTCAGCTGCCCATTTTTGGATTGGGTCTTTGAATTTGGAGAGGGTTGATGTTTTTTTGAATTCTTTATACATTCTAGAAAGCAGACTTTTGTCTGAGGGATAGCCAGCTAAAATTTTCTCCCAATTTATGTTTTTTTTTTTTTTTTACTCTGCTGCTGATTTCTTTAGATGTGCAGAAACTTTTCAGTAAGATGAGATCCGGTTGTTGATTCTTTCAAGTGTTTCACGTGCAATTTGGTTTTTGTTCATGAACTCTCTGCCTACCCCTATGTTTTCAAGATTTTTACCTACTTTCTCTTCCAATAGATTTAGTGTTTCTGTTTTAATACTGAGATCTGTAATCCATTTTGACTTGAGTTTGATGCAAGGTGATAGACTTGTGTCTGTTTCAGTCTTCGGCAAGTGGCAAGCCAATTTTTCCAGCACCATTTATGAAAGAGGCAATCCTTCTTCCAGTGAGCTTACTTGGCCCCTGTGTCAAAGATTAGGTAGCTGAGTGTGTCTGTGGTTGTGACTGTTGCTTCCAGCCTGTTCCATTGATCCTCAGGTCTGTTTTTTAGCCAGTATCATTTTGATTTTATTACAGTGGCTTTGTAGTATAATTTCAGGTCAGGGATTGTGATTCCACCTGACTTGTCCTTGTTGCTCAGGATTGCTTTTGCTATTCTGGGTCTCTTCTGGTTCCAGATGAATTTAAGGCATGTTTTCTGTAGATCTGTGAGATATGCTAATGGTATTTTAATGGGACTTGCATTGAATCTGTACAACAATTTTGGTAGTATGACCATTTTCACAATGTTGGTTCTTCCTATATATGAGCAAGGAATATTTTTCCATTTACTGAAGTTGTCTTCAATCTCTTTTTGCAGAGTACTGTAGTTTTCAATGGATAGATCTTTTACTTCTTTTGTTAGATTGATTTCTAAATATTTCAGTTTCTTGAATGCTGTTGTGAAAGGTATGGTTTCCTTAACTTCTCTCTCAGTATGTTTATAGTCTTTGTACACAAATGCTATTGATTTTTTTGAGTGTTGATTTTGTATCCAGCTACACTGCTGAATTTCTTGATTAATTGAAGGCGTCTTCCTGTGAAGTTTTTTGGGTCTTCCATGTAAAGTATCATGTCTTCTGCAAATAGTGATAATTTTATATCTTCCTTTTCTACTCTTATTCCTTTTATTTCTGTCTCTTTTCTAATTGCTCTGGCTAATGTTTCCAGAACTATGTTGAATAGGAGTGGTGACAATGGACATCCTTATCTTGTTCCTAACTTTAAAGTGAAAGCTTTTAGTTTTTGTCCATTTAGTATGATGTTGGCTGTTGGTTTGTCATAGATGGCTTTGATCAGATTGAGGTAAAGACTATCTATTCTTATTTTTGGTAAGGTTTTTGTCATGAATGTTTGTTGGGCTTTGTCAAAAGCCTTTTCTGTATCTATTGAGGTGATCATGTGCTTTTTGTCTTTGGCTCTATTGATATGGTGTATAACATTTATTGATTTGTGAATATCAAACCATCCCTGCAATCCTGGAATGAATCCATCTTGGTGATGGTGTATTATTTTCTTAATGGTTTGCTGCATTCTGTTTGATAGTATTTTATTGAGTATCTTTGCATCTATGTTCATTAGGGAGATTGGTCTGTAGTTTTCTTTCTTGGTTTTTTCTCTCTCTGGTTTTGGAATCAGTATAATTCTTGCCTCCAGGAATGAGTTAGGGAGAATTGCTTCCTTTTCAATTTCATTGAAGAGTTTGAGGACTATTGGCATTAAATCTTCTCTGAATTTTTTGTAGAATTCTGCTGTGAATCCATCAGGGCCTGGGCTTTTCTTTGTTGGTAAGTTTTTAATTATGTTTTCAATCTCATTAATTGATATTGGGTTGGTCAGGATTTTTATATCTTCTTGATTCAGCTTTGGCAATTTGTACATATCTAGGAATCTGTCTGTTCCTTCTGAGTTTTCTGTCTTGTGGGAGTAAAGATTTTCAAAGTAGGTATTAATGATCTTCTGAATTTCTGTAGGATCTGTAGTGATTTCATTGTTTTTATTCCTTATTGCATAAATTTGAGTTTTTTCCTTTCTTTTTTTGATAAGGTTAGCTATGGATTTATCAATTTTATTTATTCTTTCAAAGAACCAACTCTTTGCTTCATTTATTTTTTTGTAGTGTTTTCTTCATCTCAGTTGCATTAATTTCTGCCCTGATCTTTATAATCACCTCCTTTCTTTGGGCTTTGGGCTTGACTTGTTCTTCTTTTTTTAAAAGTTTTTGGTGCAGCATTATGCTATTTATTTGTTCTCTTTCTGTTTTCCTTATGTGTGAGTTCTCTGCTATAAATTTCCCTCTCAGAACTGCTTTCATTGCATCCCACAGAATCTGGTAATTTGTATTCACATTTTTGTTTGTTTGTAGGTATTTGTTAATTTCTTCTTTAATTTCTTCTATTACCCATTGGTTGTTCAAGAGGGTGTTATTTAGTTTCCAAGTGTTTATGGAGTTTTTGGGGTTCCTTTCATCATTATTTTCCAATTTCATTGCACTGTGGTCAGATAATATGCATGGGATAATTTCAAATTTTTTGGATTTAGTTAGGTATGCTTTAAGGGCTAGAATGTGGTCTGTTTTAGAGAAAGCCCCATATGCAGCTGAGAAGTTGTGTATTCTGATGCTGTAGGGTAGAACACTCTGTATACATGTACTAAGTCTATTTGTTCACAGATTTGGCTCAGGTCTGTTATTTCCTTGCTGATTTTTTGTCCAGTTGACCTATCTCTTTGTGCCAAAGGGGTATTGAGGTCCCCTGTTACAATAGTGTTATTAATTATTTGGTTTTTCATATCTGTTAGGATTTGTCTTATATAGTTTGGTGCTCCCATATTTGGTGCATGCATGTTTATGATTGTTGTCTCTTCCTCTTGCAGTTTTCCCCTAACAAGTATGTAGTGACCTACTTTATCTCTTTTGATTGTTTTAGGTTTGAAGTTTACGTTGTCTGCAAACATAATAGCTACCCCTGCTTTTTTCTGGGATCCTATTGCATGGAGAATTGTTTTCCTGCCTTTGACTTTCAGTCTATAGATTTCCTTTTAAGTAAAGTGTGTTTCCTGTACAGCATATTGCAGGATTTTATTTCTTAACTCACTCTGCCAGTCTGTTCCTTTGATTGGTGAATTTAGGTCATTTACATTAATGGTTATAATTGAAATGTGTTGGCTTATCTTTGTCATGTTATTTACTTGCTGTTGGTTTCCTACTTATGCTATCTCTTTAATTGCTTGTTCTGCTTGAGGGTTCCTTTCTATTGTTGTTCTTGAAATTGTGGTCATTTTTTTCTCTGTCTATAATATGTTTTAGTACTCTTTTTAATGTTGGTTTGGCAGTCATGACGTTCTTCAGTTGTTCTTTGTCATGGAAATATTATATTTCTCCATTAAATTTGAAGGATAGTTTTGCATGATACATCGGTCATGGTAGGAATCTCTTTTGTCCCAGGATCTGTAATACTTTGCTCCAAGCTCTTCTCAATTGGATGGTTTGTGTTGAGAAGTCTGCTGTGATTTTTATGGGCTTTCCTTTATAGGTGATCTGGTTTTTTTCTCTAGCAGCTTTTAATATTCTGTTCTTTTGCTGGACACCTGGCACCTTGATTATTATATGTCTGGGTGTAGTATTATTTTGGTTATGGTTAGTTGGAGTTCTAGATGCCTCATTTACATGAACATCAGAATCTTTTTCCATGCTTGGAAAATTTTCTGCTATTATTTCTGCAAATATTCTTCTTATGTCATTTGTGTTGCCTCCTGCTGTTTCTTTGACTCCTATTAGTCTTACATTATTTCTCTTTGCCTCATCTTGCAAGTGTTGAATTGGTTTTTCCTGGTTCCTTGTTGATTTTAAGAGATCTTTTCTTTCACTATTGCTAGCTGCCATGCTGTCTTCATTTCTGAAATTCTATCTTTGGTTTCGTTCAAATGGTTCTGCCAGATTTCAATGGAAGTTTTGATTTCCTATATATCTCTTTGATTCTGTTTCCTGCATTCTAGTTCATTCCTATGTTGTTCATTTAATGTTTCCATCAGTTTCCTATGCTCATCTTTTTTTTTTTACATATGTCTTCTTTAAATATGCTGAGCAAAGGTCATCAGCATTCCTAGTTTTCCTGGTGGTCAGACTTACCCCTCCATGGCTGCTGAGATGTGCTGCTTAATCTAGCATCTTACAGTAGTTGGTGAAGTGTACCTAGTTCTCCCAGGTCTCAGATGTGAACCACATTGTCATCAGATTGCAGGCCACCTGATTCAGTGTCCCCTGACAGCTCAGGTCATGAGTATGACCCAGAAGTGGTCTCCACTGGTGGCATGTTCATGGTCTTGTGTCCCCAGGCACATCAGGGCTCAGACAGAGCCCAGACATGAGCAGCAGGGTGCACAGTTCATGGACTGCCTGATTCCGTGTCTCCAGGCAGCTTGGTGTGTGTGCAGCAGCAGACACGGGGTGCACTGGTGGTGGTTATGGACCACCTGTTTCTGTGACCTCCAGGAGGTGAGGGCATGCACACAGCCCTGGTGCAGACTGCAGAGCCCAAATGCAAACTGCCATATCAGCATTTCTTGGACTGTCTGCTCTAGTACCTCCAGTGGTGCAGGGCACACACAGGAAAAGCCCCAGTGCAAACCCTAGTGGTAGCGGGTTTGTGGCCCTTTTGTGTCAGAATCTCCTGACTGCACCAGGCACATAGAGGATGGAGACACAGACTACAATGGTGGCAGGGTCATGGGTCACCTGCTCTTTTCCTGGGAAGTAGATGGGAAATACCTGTTTCTCTTGGTGTTCAGCTGTGAACCATGATGTCAGTGGATTGTGAACCACCTGATTCTGTGTATCGAGACTGCTTGGGGCATGGGCAGGAGCCAGACATGGGCCGCACTGGTGATGATTGTAGACCACCTGTTTCTGTGATCTCTGGGAGGTCAGGGCATGCACACAGCCCTCATATGCACCCATGTTTATAGCAGGACAATTTGTCATACCAAAATCTTGGAAACAACCCAAATGCCCATCAGCTGAGGAATGGATAAAAAGATGTGATATTTTTATGCAGTGGAGTATTACTCAGCTATAAAAAAGATAAACTTGAGGTTTTTGTAGGTAAATGGATGCTACTACAGAACATATTCATAAGTGAAATAAATCAGACTCACATGTGTAAACATCATATTGCCTCTCTGGTGTAGGAACCTGAAAGAGTAAGTAAAACCCAAAATGTACAATAGATGATATGAAAGGGAAAGAAATTGCTCCAAGGAAGGAACAACTGGGATGAGGCTAAGAAAAATAAAGGAAGAAGGAAGGCCAAAGAAATATACATGTATATAGAAGGGTAGCTGAGATAATTGTACTGCTGATGTCTGATGATTTATTGAAAAGAACAATTAATGTTTAAAATTTTTTATATTTTGACCAATTTTGCATGCTTATGTCTGGTAATCTGAGAAACTGATTTGAAGACAATATGCAATGGAACAACCATTGGTGAATTCCTACCATCTTATGTAGTGAAGCTCTGTATTGTCTCAAATGTTTTATTTAATAATTATTTTTTTATTCTCTTTAATGGTTTGAGCAATCTTCCATTCTTACATCTGGTAATCTGAGCAATGTAGTTGAAGATAACAATATGTAATATAACAACCACTGTTAATTCCTATCCTTTTGTTTTGAAACCTTGTATCATTTTTAATGTTCTTGCTTTCTTTTGTTTATGTCTGTGATGCTGGCAGGTTGCTATTGTTCGTTTTTTTTACTACTCTTTTTTAAATAAAAAAAAAAAAGAAAATAATCTGTGGCTTCCCAGGCCCCAGAGTCTTTCCCACTATGGCAGCAGGGGACAAAGCAAGTGGTCTCAGGTTCCCAAGCAGTTCATCTAGCCTTCCTGGGTCCAATGACCCTCCCACAATGGTGGAAGGAGGAGGAACCAGGGGTCCTGGGATCCTGGACAGCTCACCAAGTCTTCCTGGTCCAAGGAAGCTTCCCATGATGGTGGTGGGGTATGGAGCCAGGGGTTCCAGGCTTCTAGACAGCTCACCAAGCCTTGCCTGTCCTGGATACCTGCAACAGAAAAATGAACCTGGACTTGAATAGCCCCCTTTGCTTTGGTGATGTCTCTCAGGGGCAAGATGAGCTGTGCATTAGAGGAATAAGAAGCATCACTCCAGGTATGTCCTATAGGGTATAAGCTATCCAATGGGACTTAAGGCTATCTGAGAAGCATGATGAGGGGGCTGAGGAATGTTGGCTTCCTCTGTGGTACTAGGCTCTCCTGGGGTTCCTGAGACACTTGAAGGGGATGGAATGGACTTATTGGCCTGTGGATTAGAAGGAGAAGATTGAGGAGAGCTTCCAGTGTGGTTGTCTTCATTAAACAGATAAGAGAGACCCATATCACCTGAGAGATAGGGATCCCAGGACAGGCTCATTAAAGATATCTCTTCCTTCCTCTGGGTCTACTCTAAATACCATAGTTTCTAATGAATGAGGTGAAAGGGTCATAAGAGCCCAAACATAAGGGGATTCACTCTATCTTCTATGTTTTAAGCAGGAACAATTTAAATGAAAACTAATATCATAATTTAAAGTCCATCTCATACCCATTTTCACCATTTCTTAGTTCCTACTGAACTCAAACTGTATTGTAATAATAGATAAATTGCTCCCTTTTTAAACTGGCAGGTCAAAGCTTTCCCACCGATCAAGAAAACAGCCTAGTGGCAAAGGCCGTGGCATCTGCAGGGCATGGCTTGTGAGATTTCCCATGGCTAATCTGGGGCCTGGTCCCCTGGCTGGCTAAACCAGAGTGTTTCTGGGCTCTGGGGTGCTATAGTCTCCTTCTGACATAGGGGAAAGAAACTCCCAGCCTGAAAGATATCTGGGAAGAGTTCATGTTCTCTAAAGTTGAAGAATGAATTTTAGGAACAGTGGAGGTTAATAGCAAAATATATTTACTGAGGGAAAGAAAGCTTCTGTCCAGAAGAGGGACAGAAGTGGACTTGAGTAGGTTGCCAAGAGCCCTGTCTTTCCTAGGGATTTTATAGAGCAAAACCACAAGGTAAGGAGGGTCCAGGGTGGGGAAGAATGGAAAATCGCAAGGTGGGCATGAGGTGAGACACAACTGTGGTCAGCAAATAAGATTACAAGCGTAGTTGCTCAGGTAAATTGATTATATCAGGATCAAATAGGGAAGCGAGTAACGTAGCAAGCTGGCAAGAATACAAAACAGGGGCATTTCCTGTAAGGGGCTGGGTTAGTAACTCTTCTGGCTTTCTCAGTGTGATAGAGACCTATTTAGACTATCAATCCCAATGTCTATCCTTAGGAGGTACATAGGTGCATTTGTTTTATTCTTTGTCTTGAGGTCTGGCCCACAGCTGAAGGTATCTGTGTGTCCCCCTCCTTGCCTCCCACAGTTGTAAGGCATCTCATCTTCTGCACAGTTGCCTACAACCCTTCTAGAGGTGATTTCTAGCTTTTTTTTCTGTCCTGAACAAAGAATTGAGCAGAATGAGCATAAAGAGTGGCAAAGTTTTACATTTATTAAAAGTAGGAAGAAACAGGCCCTGCAGAGCAAGCTTGGGCTGAGTAAAAGTAGAAAAAAGAAAGGAAAAATAAAAATATACCCTACAGTGAAGAGATGTAATAGCCTATGCCATTAAATTTCTTATATTTGTCTTTTAATTTTAAAGTAGTGCATCACACAGAGATTCCAGACAGACATTACCTGAAAGGTGTATTCTAGACCTCTCAGATGCTATATACAGCATGTCAGAGTTTTAAACAGCTGTGCAATTCCCACACACTTCAGTCTTTTTCTTTCCCCTCTTATTGTCAGTGAATTTCATCCCTTTTCCCAAAGTTCAAAACTGTCATCCCTGACTTAGCAGCAACTTGGAGAAAGACAGCAGAATTCAGGTTGGCACCAACTGTAACTTCTTGCAAATCATCTCCCTGGTCACTAAGTCTTAATTTCACAAACACGTCATTCACATCATTAGTAAAACACTGTCCCTTGGCATCTAAAGAATGCACTGCAAGACTCCTTGGTTTTAATTAGCCATCTCAGATGTTGGAGCAGTTTGCTGAACTGACTGATAGGCAAGAGAGCCAGGTGCTCAGGTGTCTCTCCAATTCCCATCTCACACGCTGCATTTCCAAATGAAAGCACCGGGCCGGCAGTCAGTGTCAGACATTCACAGAAGTTAATACCACTTGCAAAAGGAGCCATTTGTGAACATTTATTGCCTCCTGTAGTTATCACTTAACCTGACAGGGGAAGATAATTGAATAGCCTTGAAAAGACACCTTTGAAAACTGGTAGTTTGCTATTATGCAATATTTTATCCATAGGATTACATCTTTCAGAAATGAAAATAGCATTAGATGTTTTGCAAAGGAAGTTTTTCAAAAGATAGGGAGCAAGTTTAGGGGTATTTTACAATCTTTAATATTTGTTTTATATCTTAAAATAAGCTAATATGCAAAAATGTTTACTAGCCCTTGGTACATTTTTAACATGTATATTTATTAGAATAATTAGTTTTGTCCTGGTTCTGAGCTTCAGAAGTTTAGGAATTAGAATGGAAAAGAGTCTCTGGGAAAAATTATTCATGATTGACAAAAGGCAGTTATTAGAGTAGTCACCAAAAAAAGAGAAAACAAACAAACCAACAACAAAAAAACCCCCAAAACAACAAAAACTGTTTTGGGGCTGGGGATTTAGCTCAGCGGCACAGCGCCTGCCTGGCAAGTGCAAAGTCATGAGTTTGATTTCTGGTACTGGAAAAAAAAAAAAAAAAAAAAAAAACCAAAACAATAGAGTAGTCACCACAAATCCAAGAGCCACTTGTTACTTGCTCTTTGAAGAAGTTTTTTACCAGACAGTAACTGCTGCAGACTGAGGAGGGCCTTGGAAGTCAGATCTTTCCAGGAGTTTGAGGATATGACTTAGCTGTAGCGCACTTGCATCCAGAGACCAATAAATGGAAGCAAAAAATAGAAATGTAGAAAGGAAAAGGAGTTAAAGTTTCCCCCACAAAAATCAAAAAGGTAAGCTGGGGGTGGTAGCGCACTCCTATAATTCCAGAACATTGGAAGGCTGAGGAAAGAGAACCACATGTTTGAACCCAGCCTGGGCAACTTCACAAGGCCCTGTCTCAAAGTAAAAAAATAAAACCAGCGCTGGGGATATAGCTCAGTAAGTCAGAGTGAAGGCTCTGGGCTCAATCCCTAGCAGGAAGAAAAAAGAAAGGAAAAAGAAAAAAGAAAATTAGGTTCAGAAATAATTAACAGTAATCGAATCTTAGTAAGAAAGGCACAGAATTATAGCAATTTGAACAAGATTTTTGTTTTTCCAAAATCAGATTAGTTGTCTTTAAAGAAAGAAATTATTTTTGCAAAATAATTAAGTGCGGCTTTGTACCATAAACTAATTGTTTTTACCACAAACTAATGTTTTTATTATTCCTTCAACTCATTTAGATTACTAAGTCTTCTTTTTCAGCGGAGCTGAGAGGCTTTAAATCTAGTACAGCAGACTTTGTAGACTTAAACGTGGGTTGGTTGCTGGAGAAAGTTTACTTGTTATTCAGCAAAACCATCCACGTCCGCCTAGTGGTAGAAATCCAAATTGCAAGCACTGCACCTGGGTCCAGAGGCTCCAAACTGCTTTTGAGGACTCAGCAGCTCCGCAGCTCCTTGTGGCCCCGGCGGCTCTGGGGAGGTTTCACAGACCCGCCTCTGAAGCGGGAGTTCATACCTGCCCCCTCAAGATTACCCTGCCCCTTCCCGTCTTGAGCTGGCCTGTATGTGCGGGGAACAGAGGCTCTAACTATCCTCGCTGCACTCGGAATCATGCAGTAAACAGACTTCAAGCTTGTGAATAGAATGAACGAAATAAGACATTCACACCTCTATTACTACTGATAGAGCTTGGCTGAACTTAAGGGACAAAGGACTGTGGTAAAAATTCAAAATAGGAAAGTCATGGCTCATTTATGGTACTTTTCAATTCTTGCTTACAGCTTAGCGGGAGACAGCAGAATGTCACAGGGAGCCCTGGCAATGCACGCACTTGACTGTGAGGCTTTGGTAGTTTTCGTACCCTAAAATGGGTACTAATTTGTAATATGTACTACCGTGAGGTTAAACAACATCTATAAAGCAATTAGTAGAGCTTGGTCACGGAGCAGGCGTGTGGAGCAGAGATGAAGGGGCTAAATTTTTCCTTAGTTTCCGTGGGTGCGTGAGGAGCTCATCACCTCCAGAATCAAGGCTTCCCACTGCCGCCTGGGCATGAGCTCAGCCTTGAGTCAGAGGAAAGGAGGCCCTGTCTGATTCACGTTCCACTTCCTGAGGCTCCTTAGTCATCTGAACTCGTCCAGACGAGGCTGCCACCGCCGAGAAGCGTTCATGTTCCGTTTCAAGGCTAGTTGTCGTATTTACCAGTAGTCTTGCCTAGATGTGCGTGGTGTTTGTGTGTTGGTACACGATGTGGCCAAGGGAACTCAAATTGTCTTTCGAAGCTGGCTTTTATTTAGTCATAGTCCCAAGAACTGGGAACTGTCTTCGGACTTGGAGGAGCGGTGGAGGTCGGAGGAGGTGGCGCAGAAGCTGACTCGTGGCAGAGTGCTCTCTGGGGAGGGATTCTGTGACTGCTGGCTTCTCCACCTGTGTCACAAGGGCCGTGGCCCCCGGGGGTTGCTCCCCGCTGCTGGAAGGGGTGATCCCAGATGGTTTCCAAGCACTTTCACTCAAGACAGGCATTTCAATCATGATTGCCACATTCATGGCTGTCAGCTCTGTATGATTGTGGTGGAAAATAATTTAAATTGTACACTTTGATTTATAATTTAAATGACAAGAATACTGACCTATGAGTTAAGACTAGAAGTTTCTTTCTTTTAAAAAAACGATGCACAATGCTGCCCTTGGACTTCTTAAAGTGATACATGCTCAAGGAGGAATATCTGGTCCATGCAGTCATCCACTGGTGCCTGATGGGATTGGACCCATGATTCTGCCACCCCCCAAATGTGAGGATGTTCAGGTTCCTTATATAAAATGATGTGATAATTTCATAGTGTACATGTATCCTCCTACATACTGTAAGTCATCTTTAGGTTACTTTTAATTCCTAATACAGCCTGGGCTATAGTTCAACAGCACAGTGCCTGCCTAGCAAGTGCAAGGTTGTGAATTTGATTCCCGGTACAAAAAAACCCCTCCTAATACAATATAAATGCTGTAGAAATAGTTGTCATGCTACACTTTTTAGGGAATAATGACAAGAGAAAGTCTGTACATGTTTGGTACACACACAGTTTTTTCCAGGTATTTTTGATCTGCGATTGGTTTAATCAGTGGCCATGGAACCTGTGGATACAAAGGACAGCCTGTTTAACATGATGAGAAAAGTCACTTAAAATTGGACATACGTTCTAGCACCCCTAGGACAGTCAGAGGCCAATTAATATCCATTTCATTCTCAAAAGTGTCTCAGCTTGGATGACCGTTCACGTGGTCATTCTACTACCCCAGCGTCCCAGAGGCAGCCGTCCCGCTCATGTTGCTTAAAGTCTGTCGGTTCCTGTGTCCTACAATAGAGTCCAGGCAGATAGTTGAGGAGCCAGGACTGAACAGCCCAATACAGGGGACTCTGCAAGTTGCCAGGCTGTTCATATCTCTGTGACTTTAAGAAAATGTCCTTTTTATTTTAAGGTTTTTTTGCTTTTGTTTTTGTTTGTTTTTTAGGCAGGGTTTCGCTATGTAGTTCAGGCTGAACTCGATCTTACTATGTAGCCCAGGCTGGCTTTGAACTCACGGCAATCCTCCTGCTTCAGCTTCTTGAGTGCTGGGATTATAGCCATGGGCCACTACACTCAACTGAAAATGCCCTTTAAAAAAATTATTTTCTTGCCTCATCTTGTTCAATATGTTGAATAATAAAAGCATATGGTAAACATTTCCTAGCAGTAGGAGAGAGCACAAGATACCTTTCACTGTGCCTCTGTCCTATGTCCCAGGGGTGGCCACCGTGAGGAGATTTGGTTTTTTTCACCTCTTTGCCCCTCATTCTCTCATCTGAAAGGTGGGGGCTATAGTACTCATCTCGTATATTCATCTACACTGAACTTATCTGCTCAGCTCCTGTCCTGATGTGTAGTAAGTGCTAACAAATGATTATTAATATTGTGATCACTGCCCTGCTCTTTAGTAGCCTGCTTATTTGCACTCAGTGAGTACACAGAATGGTTTCTCAACCTCATCTGTAATAAACAGAAATCCCCCAGTAAATATGGAAATGTGAGTTTTCTGAGGGGCCTCTATTCAAATGTTGTTCTTAAGCAAACATTAGTAGGCTCAGTGAGCATAGCAATGGAACTGTCACCCCTCCTGTGAGGAGCTGGTCCTTCCGGGTGGGGTCTGGGGCAGTCTGGGTGTGTGGGAGGCAGCGGGGTGGAACATTTACACTGCTGCTTGTGGTGTACCTGTTCAGTCACAAACAGAGGGCTTTAGTTTCCATCTGGCTCCTCTCATTGGCTCCAAATGCACATGAAAAAGAAAGAGAAAAAGTAAGGAAAAAGAAAGACATCTCATCTGTTCCAGGGACACGGTCAAAAACAAACTTGGTCCCACGATCCCAGGTTCCAATGTGGTCAGGATGAGGCAGGAGCTGGAGTATTCTGAAACTGAAAAGGAACCCAAAGGACTGTATTTTGACTGTGAAATTTAGTTCTTGTAGATTCTCAGTGGTGAGCGCCACTCACTCTGTAGTCAAAACATCCCTCTGAAAGTGAGGATTGCTGACAAGAATGTCCTCCCTTTCCTGTTGCTGTATTTAGTTACAGTCAATTCCAACTTGTTTTGTCACAGTCAGATGCTAGGGAGATGCCTCCGTTGTCCTCACTATAATGGAAACTCTGCTTCACAGAATTCACCATTTAGCCTCTTATAGCCTCTATCTTTCCTCTCCTGAGCTCCACCCTAACTGTCATACTGGATTTGAAAATTCCTTTCTCTTCTCCTCTCTCCTTGTGGTAGTGGGGATTGAACCCAGGTAGTTGTGCACGCTAAGCAAACTTACTAGCACTGAGCTATATTCTCAGCACTTTCTATAAGTTGAGGATCCAGTGTTTGAGCTATGGTAACTTTAGTGCTCACTTTCTGTTTTTATTCAATCCTGAATCATTTTATGCTCTTTTAATGGATTAAGATCCCATCCCTACCTTACTGGTATGTGGGGAGTATACAAAATAAACACTACCTTTTTTACCCCTCAATTACAGAGAGCTGTTCGAGCACTAAATGTATATCAATAAGACTTAGAAGATATGCTTTACATGCTTTTAAAAGTGAAAGAATTTTACTTCCTCAAAGACTAATGGGTTGTAGATATGTGGTGGATTAACTAATGGTCAACTTGTAACACCCAGCTGAACTGAGTCAGCGTGGTGCTGGGTGTGGAAGGCCCAGCTGAGGATTGTTGCTAACAGCATAAAAGGAGAACTGGAGGGGAAGATGGTGTGCTGTTGATCCTCCTGGAGAAGCTTGTTGTGCTGGTTTGCCTAATATGAACTCAGCTGTTCTCATCTTCAGAGGAGCTTGGGTGCTCACTGTTGCTGAGGATGGCCGTGGTTCACTTTAGAGGAACTCTGGTTCTTACCTTGAGTGTCACTTCCTGAGTCCAGTGCAGAACCCTCAGCCTACTGGCACAGATCCTTCATCCCGCTGGTGCAGACTTTCTAGCTTCTACCATGACTTTTGGACCTTCCTAATGTAGATCCTTGATACAGACTTGCATGAGACATTGTCGTGGGCTCTAGACCCCCAGCTGGACTTGTGGAGGATGCTGCCATGGGCTCTAGGTCTCTAGCAGGACTCATGCAGGACATTGTTGTGGGATCCAGGTCCTCAGCTAGATTCTTTGGGTCTCTAGTGCACGGACTGATCTCTTACACTCTTGTAAATTTGACTTCTTGGGTGAATATTATAAAACAATCCTATAAATTTTGTCCTGTATTAAATCTATTCACTTACAAACCCTGACTACAACAAGATACAGTGCTCTTTTCTCCAAGGTGGAGATGGCTTCTCATTGCTATGACCAAATACCTGAAAAAAATAGGCCAAAGAGGAAAAGATTTATTTTCGGCTCATGGTTTTGGATGTTCCAGTCCATGGTCTGCTGGCTCCAAGGCAGAGACATCATGGCAGGAGGGTATGGCAGGTGAAAGGTGTTTATCTCAAAGCCAGGAAGCAGAGAGGGGAAAGAACCTAATAGGAAGGGGCTAGGGGCCAGATGTGGCCCTCATTAGTCACACTCTCCAGCTAGCCCTCACCTTCTATTTCTATCATCTCCCAATAATGCCATCAAGTTATGACCACATTAATAGATTAATCTGTTGTGTAAGTTAAAGCCCTCATGATCCAATTGTTTCTCAAGGCTGTGCTTCTGAAAAATGGTGCTTTGGGGGTGGAGCCCTATGTGCATGAGTCTTTGAAGGACATTTCACATTTAAACCATAATGAGAAACAGTACCAATATATCTTCTATATATTTGAGTCCTTTACATGCACTATATGAGTGATATGTAGCAATCAGATCTTAATTATCATATTTTATTTCTGTTATTAAAATTCATCTTTGAGGTGATGGTGGTTCCATAAAATTATACCCACTAGTGATGTAGCAACCTTTGTTTGTATAAGTATAATCTGTAATGTTCCCATGAAGACAAACCCTTCTGCAACATATTTCTCAGAATGTGTCCTGAGAATGTGTATATACTTTTAACCACATATGACATTTGTTATTTCTAACCACATTAAGGCATCATTTTAAAGAGCTTTCCTATATTAACTACCTATAACTATTATCTACTGCTGTGCATCAAATTACCCAAAATCTTATCAGCTTAGGAAGCAATATACTTTCTGAGGGCCAGGGAGTCAGGAGCAACTTGCTGAACAATTTTGACTCCTAGTCTCTTGTGTGGTTTCAGTCTATATTTTGGCTGGGGTGCAGTTGTCTGACAATCTGAGCTGAAGAAACCATTTTCAGGCTTATTCATGTTACTGCTGGCTGAAGGCTTCCATTTTTTACCATGTTGGCCCTTTCTCAAGGTAGCTCGTTATGTGGCCTTTGGCTTTCTCTGGAATGAATCATTCAAGAAAGAATAAGATGGAAGCCACAGTTAGAATCTGTTATGGTTGACACATTGTGTCAACTTGAGGAGTCTAGAGGTTTGGCTAAGTGACTCAGCAGGAAGCCAGGGTGCTTACTTTGTATACATCCTGAGCCTGTGGAAAAGGAAGGCATGGAGATTATGTGAGTGCTACATTCCCCCTGGGTGGGGATAGCCTGTTTACAATGTAAGGGAGGAAAAGAGGCTGCTTGCCGCCATTCCTCCCTTTTTCTCTTGTTTTTGCTGTGTTCTGCCTCCATAAACGTTTGCCCTCTGCCATGTGCCACTCTGCCTTGGAGCCAGCCAACTATGGACTGAAACCTCCACAAACTGTAAGCTAAATAAATCTTTCCATCCTTAATTTTGGGCATTGAGTATTTTGTCTCAGCAGTGAGAGAAAAGTAACTAAGACAGAATTTAATCTCAGAAGTGACATAATGCCACTTGTGTGACTTGTGTGACCACCTAGGTGACTCTCTTAAAAAAGGAGCAACTGCCTCCATTTTGGATGAGCCTAACCCTATCTCCACGTATTGGTGTGTGCAGAGCTGGCTAGGACCCTTTCCTTATCCCTTCAATTGGCTTTAAGCAATGCATGTTGGTCTAACGGAGGTCAGGTGCTGATGGTAGCCTTTGAAGATGGCAGGTGTGTTTCCCCAGACCCCTGTTGTTCCCATGAGTGAGCTGGGATGAGGCGGGATGTGTGAGCCAATGCTCCATGCTGTCCACTGGGACTGAGCCTCAGGATAGAGGCTATGACTTCCTATGACACATCAGAGCTGAAGCACCAACCCCAAACCATTGGATACTACCTCAATTGTGTTATGCAGATTACTCTTTCTGCACATCCTTCTCTCTGTATTTGCAGAGATGATTTCAGGCCTCCTACCTTGTCCAGTCCATGGCATTCACCTAGTTCCCATGGTTCTCACAGTCACTCATTCTCAAGCCATTCCCCTCCTCATGAATGACTGAAACTCGGGTTTGGCCTTGGGTCGAGGCCTTTGGTCCAGATGACCATCACTGTGGTTGGACTTAAGACCCCTTGGCTCCCCATAACTACAAATATGCCTTACTGTCTTTATTCTCACCATGGGTTGCACTGGAAGTGGTAGATTGGAATTAGCTCGCTAGAATTCCAATAACTTTTCATGGGATTACAAATATAAACTTCCTGGGCCATGACAAGGACGGGGAAGGGCTCTCTGTACACTTGTACCAGATTCTACTGGTCACAGAGATGAATTCTGGCACAGTGTAGAAGGAATATAGAAGGATGAGAATCACAAGGGGCCATTTAGGAGGTTGGAATTCATCCTGCAGGTCTTAACGATTCACATCACTTCCACACAAAATACACACAATTCCTCTCAATTTCCCCTAAAGTCTCATTCTAGTATTGCTTCAGCTCAAAGTCTAGTCATTCCAAACCAGGTCCGGGTGCACACTTGTTTGGTGTGGTTTCTTGTATATAATTCCTCAGATACCATTCTTCACTATCTGTAAAATTGTGGGCTACAAGACAAAGTGTCTCCACCCTCCTTCCCAACATACAGTCCTAGCAAGGCATAGGGGAACTCTTACAGATATTCCTGCCCAATAATGGGTGGCACATAGGAGTGCAGACGGAGGCACATGAGGAATACAAAAGTTGTAGACCCAGCTTGGTGATCTGGGAAGTTCTTTGGCAGTTACAATCCTGACTAGGAGTGGTTCTAGATCACTTGTGGCACTACCTTCCTGGACTCTTAGTTCTGTCCTCTGCCTCTGCCTTGGCCTCCTTTCTTCATGAAAATTAGCATGTGACTATAACTATTATTTTGAACTTGCTTCTTATCTGTAGAATTTTTGGGGTTCAGCGAATTCTTTTCATTTTTTCTATGTGTTTCAGGCAAAGTTTGGAATATTTCTGCTGTCATTAATTAAAAGCCTTTATGGGTCTTCTGTGAATCCTGTTGAAGTTTACTCCTTTGGAAAAATGCATAAGCCTTTTTGAGAGATCCACCCCTTAGCTATAAGCTTCTACTGCAAAAGAATGTCCTATTCTTAGTTGCATGAACTGGTGGTCAAAGACTTAAAATCTTTAGTAGACCTTTAATCCAAGGTACAGTATCTTCCTCATACTCTTCTGGATTTGATTTTGTTGGAAAGTCCTTTCTAGAGTTTATTATCATCTGTCACTTGAAAGAAACAAGAATTTTCAAAATCACTGTGTTTATTTTTTGTTTTATGGAAAAAAGGTAAAACAATTTCATAACAAAATAATAGGGCAGTAACAATAGTCAGTACATTACATGTTATTATCTTTAAAGTAGTTACTCAGGCTTCAAGATATGGGCATAAAATTTCTCCAATCAATATTAGCACAAGCCTTCTTTTTTAATGAACTAAGAGATACTAATCACATAACTGACTTGCATTTTTCCCCTTTTCTTTACTTTCCTTTCCCCTTTTACCTATCCTAGTTCCCTTTTCCTTTTGAACAATTTCTTCCCATTTCACAATATCTACTGTACATTTTAGACCTTATTTACTCTTTCAGTTTCTCACACCAGGGAGACAATATGATGTACACGCATGTGAGTCTGATTTATTTCACTTATAAGTATGGTCTCAAGTTGTCTCCATTTACTTATGAAAGTTTCAAGTTTATCTTCCTTTATGGCTGAGTAGTACTCCATTGTATAAAAAGACCACATCAGTTTTTTTCATTCCTCCATTGATGGGCATTTGAGTTGTTTCCAAGAGTTAGCTATTACAAATTGTGCTGCTATAAACATGGGTGCACATATATCACTATGGTATGATATTCTTAAGTCTTCTGGGAAAATATCCAGAAGGGGAATAGCTGGGTTGAATGGGACCTCTAATCTAAGTATTTTGAGGAATCTCTACACTGATTTCCATAGTGGTTGCTCCAGTCTACACTCCCACCAACAGTGAAGAAGGATTCCTTTGTCCCCACACCCTCACCAGCACTTGTTATTACTTGATTCCTTGATGATAGCTCTTCTTTCTGGAGTGAGATGGAATCTCAGTGTTGTCTTAATTTGCATCTTTCAAATGAGCAGTGTTATTGAACATTTTTTAATATATTTATTTATCATTTGCATTTTTTCATCTTAGAATTGCATATTCATCTCAGATGCCCATTTTTTGGATTGGGTCTTTGAATTTGAGAGGGGGGTCTGATTTTTTCAATTCTTTATATGTTCTAGATAGAAGTCCTTTGTCTGAGGGACAATTGGCTAATATTTTCCCACTCTGTGGGTTGTCTTTTCACTCTGTTGGTGATTTTGTAAAAAGTACCAAAGCTTTTTAACAAAATGAGATCCCCATTGTTGATTCTGGGTTTTGTTCATGAACTCTCTGCCTACTCCTATGTCTTCAAGATTTCTACCTAGTTTCCCTTTCAGTAGATTTAGTATTTTTGTTTTAATATTTAGATCTTTGATCCATTTTGACTTTAGTTTAGTGCAGGGTAATAAACAAAAACCATTGCATTTAATGTGTTCCTGGCTTGTTCAGGTTACCATTATCCATATCACTGTCTTATGTCCTATAAGAATTAAGGAGAAACTAGGTGGCACTCAGATATTCTGGCTGGGAATGTCCTCAGTTATAGCACACAGCTCATTGGTACAACTACTTTGCTTACAACTGCCATGACAGTGTTGCTAAACTCGCAGCTACCACAGAAGAATCTGCTTGCTTCTGCTTTACAATAATTTTTTCCTAATTTCTTTTAAACTCTCACCAACAGCCATCACTCAGACCCTATGAACAGTGAGTTCAGGGTGGCTTTCACATTTCACTCTTGCTCTTCTCTATCTTCATTGCTTTTCTGGTTTCCACCAGTGCTCTTCAAAAACCATTCCCATATTTTAGTCTTTGCTATGACATTCCACCTCCAAATACCCAAGATTTTATAAAAATTTGTCCAGATGAACATGTTTATTCCAGATCTATTCTCAATTTCAGATTGGGAACAGGAGGCCCAAGGGGCTTGGGGCTTGAGTTTGTGCAGCCAGGATGTAGGAGAACCAGAATTCAAATCTAAGAAGATCTAACCTCAGAGTGCCTCTGCTTTTCAAGATGCCATGCTGTCTTGCAGGAGAAAAAGGCAAAGAGAATTTATTTGTAATTTAGAACTGCCAAAATCTTGGCAGGAGTACAAGACCACACAATCTGGATGATGCCTTCAAAATTGTGTCCCATTACTTTGATTGCTTAGTGCAGAGGTCTTGAGTCTTTAGATGCCCTGCATTTTATCAGTGAAGAAACTGAGGTTTCTCAGGATTACATGGCTAAGATGTGTTAGAGTCAACCCTTAAACAAGGTCCAACTGAATCCAAAACACTGAATCTTCCCAGTGCTGAGTGTGCATGTCACATCTTACTTATCGGAGTTTTATTGGATAGCAAAGGTTTTATCTTTACCAGGGAGACACAGAAGGGGATGGATGAAATAACTACATGACCTTAAATACTCTATGCTTGGGCTTCCTCACGTGTGAAAAGGGGAAAAATCTCACAGGGATACTGTTGCAGAGGAATGAGGTATGGGAAATATTAGCTTGTCCAAAGCTTTCCCCAAATGTCCTCACACTGTCAGTACTCAGATTTGCATTCTAGCTCCAGTGCTGGTGATTACCTGAATTATTCAGAGCCTCCTCAGGTCTGCTTCAAAACAAAGACAGAAATGATCCATTGTGAATATCACTAAAATATAATGAGGAAAAAGGGAATGAGTTACCTGACTAGTACTGAGTTCTTCAGCAGAAAGTTATTGCAGATCCCTGCTTTCTCTATCACATCTCAGAGGTGTGAAAGAGCCTCATACTGAGACTGTAATGTGCCTTTAGCTCCAGCCAGGAGCCCAAACTTCATTCAAACCTATGAGCCATGCCAGTGTGTCCAGGGCTTTATGAGGTAGATGAAATGAGCCTCAGATGAGACCATGAGTTCCACCCCGGCTTGGGCTGGTGTTTGCCCCCAGACTCATGGAGGAGACAACAGCAGCAGCTCACCCACCTTGCTTCAGACTGGCTACTCTTTAGGGCCAAGGCCTTGATCTTGTCCCCAAGGCTTGGAACGTGTCTCCAGCCATATCCCCAGACTTCTTGAGGCTCCACAGTTCGCCTCACACTTTCACAGGTTTATTCCTGGTGGTAACTGGTCTCACAAAGTAGGAAAGTATGAATTTGGAGCCTTGCGGTCATTTTTATGTAACAATGTCTTAATACATAAGATGTTAGAGTCAAGCTTTCTATGCTTTCCAAACGGTGTCTGCAGTTTGCTTTTTAATGTGCTCCTAACAAGGCTGTCTGGCAGCACAGGCCAACTCTGGTTAGAAGGACTCCTGGACCTGGAAAGGGTCCCTTGAGAAAGCACTTCAAGTCATTTATCCAGAGCTGGCTGGGTTTGCTCTTGGCTTGGACGCTGTCAACTTTCCACCAGACCTGCCGCATAGTAGAGCACATCCTCTCACAGAGGGTGAGGGAGCCAAGGAGTGAGCAGGTTGTAGGGATGCTGGCTATAAAGCAGATGTGGGCATTGGGTGAGGTTGGGAGGCTGAGTACAGTAGCTTTATTTCAGCCTCCAAGGTGGGCCGCAAGACTGTGGTCTAGAAGGAAAGTTATGCCTATTTGGCCAAGCCTGGCATCCTGAGAATCCCCAGGCAGAGAAACACTTCTGCCTGGTGTGTCGTTCATTGCTCAGGTCTGGTAGGGGCAGTGTGGATGAAATGCGGCATTTGGGGTGCAGCCTTGAAAACTGTCCCAAATTGCTCCAGTTGGGAACTAGAAACATTTAAATAGATCATGACCACCCAGATTTCTTTGTGCTTTGATTGTTACTAAAGTAATAAATCTGATGAAATAAAAAGGAAGGACAAGAGAAAACGAGGACTGCAGGAGTAGAAACCAGCTTGTTAGAGCCGGGGACAAGAAGCTCATTTGGAGTTTAGGTTAGGAACTATGCCCTGGTTGTATGTATGGGACTCGAGGATGTCTTCCTGGCACCTGATTTTTTACTCTGAAAGAGAATCTGGGTCAGTTCAGCATCCTTAACCCTTCCAGGTTTCTTGGGGCCTACACAGACTCTTGGCATCCTGGGAAAGAATTGGACAGCCCACTGGGTAAACTGAACACTTGCCTAGTTATTTATGTTTAAATTCCTACTTTTCCCTTTCCCAGACATAAAGGTAATGCTTTGATTCTGAATTTGACTCACTTTGGGTAAGATCACCCTGCATCGTCTGGGGGCTCTGGGTCAAAGGTTTTCCTGATACTTCCCTTTATCATGGTCCCACCCCCTTATTGCTGTATTCCTCAAGAAGAATTAGGAAAATTGCTCTGATAATTATTTTTAGAGTCAGTATCACACAGTGCAGTGTGCCAAAACCAAACTTATCTCACTGAGTTGTGTTTGAGCACTTCAAACTCACATGACTATAGGTATATAATGAGCAAAAAACTGATGACTTCCAGAGATTTATACATAGCACTCATAAAATGCACTATAGATGGAGATGTTGCCTAGGGATTTATCCGTTATGCAAAGTTACTTTTCCAAAGATTACATGATATATATATATATACAATTTTTTGGCCCCCTTCTTGATTTTATGGAAATGAAGACTAGTTCTGTGGCTTCTTTCCTGTTGACCCTGTGTATAGAGCCCAAGGCAAAACTGTTTTGCCACTGAGCTCCACCTCCAGGCCCCAAGGCTTCTTTCATCTTTAAAGCCAATATACACAAATGCTATCTGGGTTCTCTGGCTAGGCTGCCCTGAGTATTTAATCCAGAGGGAGTAGAGAGGAAATGCTTCCCACTTTCCATATCTCCCCAAGGGAACCCCACTGCTGTTGCATGCCAAGCCTAAATGTATGAAACAAAAAGCATTAAGACCGGCAGGAAGCTTGAGCATACCAACGGGAAACAGCTGTAGTCCCTCAGACTTCAGGCATGTGGTGCCAGACTCAAAAATCACTGCTGCAAGCAGCCGTTCATTCCATAGTCCTCTCCAGTCCTGATCATCAAAGTCAGGATCAGTGTTCCAGCGCAGCTTCTCTTCCCATAGCGATTCATGAAGTGATCTTGTTCCCTTCGGGATTGTGTTGACCAAAGTTAGCAGTGAGTGGTTAACCTTTCCAAACGTAAATGGAGTGGAGAGTAACCTGTAGAAATAGGTTGAAGTGTAACATAGTGAAAAGCATGGGAGAAAAGAAAGTGAGAAGGCAGGCTCAGGCAAAGGCCCAAAGCTGGGAGAGAGGCCCTTTTGTCCTGTACTGCACCTTCTGTTTCGTTTCTCTCACACAGAGAACAGAGCCTGCCCTAGGTTCTCAAGCCACTTCACCTGAAGTCCAGTGAAGACAACAAGGCCTGAATATGTGTACCTTCCCAGCAGGGTCATCGGCGTAAAGGACAGTGCTTAACTCCAACAACGAATGTCTAATGATGGACTTTGATTCTTGTGCCACTTGATTATCAAAAGTAGTTGAAACAGCAGGCCTTTATAGTGACCTTTAAAATCTATGAGGCAGTTGTCATAAACTGGCTTTCTCAAGAGCTTGGCATACATTTTCAGGGTGCCTTAAAGGTAGGCAGACACCTTCTGAATATAGAATACATAAGAAAGTGAGGAACAGAGAATTTAGAGACAGCGTGACCAGGGATCATCACTTATTGATAAAACTAATCTTTCTGCTCTGCAGCTTCAAGTCATCCTTGACAATTTCCAGGAAGCTGATCTTGGAGTCTCTCAGGGATGGTGAACCTTTTAGAGAGGAGTACCCAAACTGAAACCCAAAACCCACTGATTTATTGCAAAGTGCCAACACTACAGTTAAACCTGAACACTTAGGTTTTAGTTTAGAAAAAGTAACTCCTACACTAAGATCTTTTGTCTTAAAAGAAAAACAAATAATGCATGCCATAGGTTCACCACAACTGTCTTAGATAAAGGCTTTTAATAATATGCTAACAAATTAATATTAAATAATCATTGGAAAACCACCTCTTCACATTCCCTCTATGGTAACAAGAATTCTGCATTTCTGTTTTGCCTAAGCAATTATGATTAGGCAACAACAAAATTATCTTTCTTTTTCAATCCATATATTTATTCTAAGAATTTCTGATTATATTAGATATGGTATCTGATACAAACTGAGATTTATAAATCAGCTTTTGAAAAGTTGTTGTTCTATGGATGAAGGTGGGTTGTTCAAATGTGTTTATAAATATTTATAAACTAAAAATTAGCATACAAAACTCTTTAAATTTTCTTTCTGTTAGATATTGTGTTATGTGCTCCCAATACTACAATATTCTGCTTAATTGTACTATTTTTGAGTAGCAAATAAATACATTTTACTTGATTCAGTACTGTTATTTATTACTTTGAAAAGCTGAAATCTAAGACAATTATGTCAAGATGAAGAACAATGATTCATCTTTCAATCGAAATGAAAAGGCAGCTAACACACGGTTACATGTCTGAGCAGATCTGTGCTATGCAAGCCATGGAAAGCAATGGTATGTATCATGCTACTTAGCTTCGCTCACAAGAGCATCTCCCATTCTTGTTCAGGGTGTTTTCAATCTAGTGGAACATGAACACAATAACACTGAACTCTAAATGTCATAAGACAAAGATGAAATAACCATCCATGCATACTTTTAAACAAAAATTATGTTCTGCTATCAGTAAAAGTTGCAGATTTTTATAAAAATGATCATAAAGATCTTTTGGAAATTATTACATAAGAGATGGAATTACTTGAAGATATATGAATCAAAGGTAAATATTTGCAGTTGGCCCATAAGTACTACCTCACTAGTCCCTAGGCTTTACAGTTATAAGAAATTTTTCCAGGGGCTGGGGATTTAGCTCAGTGGCAAAGCGCCTGCCTGGCAAGCGCAAAGTCATGAGTTCGATTCCTGGTACCGGAAGAAAAACAAAAAAACAACAAAAAAGAAATTTTTCCAGCATTTGGAATATTCATGTGAACTTTTATGTATAACTTAAAAATGACAGATTTTGCTTTTTACAAAAGATAGCAATTAAAAAAATTCCATAATACTAGTTTCTTAGTAAATTTTTACTATGCACGAAATGATTTTATTCTCATATTCGTGACTTTATTTCTGAATGTGAATTTATTTTAGTTTTTACTACGTTGTCCAGGCTAGACTTAAACTTATGTGGCCCAGGTTGGCCTCATACTCACGGTCTTCCTGCTTCCCCAGTGCTGTGATTACAGTTGTGTATCACCACGCCCAGCAAGTTTTTGGAATATTACTTGTTAGTACTTTATTTTAGGATATAATGTGACTTAACATTTACATTTATATACCTTTTACTAGAGGTGATATTAGTTTACAAGTGTTATATTTGAGTGCATTACACTTTTAGTTTCAATGACATTTTTATGAAGTAATTTAAAATCCTAATGTTAGTGAAATATGTACAAATATATTGTCAATAAATGACAATGATATTGTCATTTTGTCCCTTAATATAATCAATACAGCCTTTTATTTATCATACAGTATGATGATTTTAGCTTTAAAATAAGAATTTGAATTTCAAAATTATTTTATACAGAACCCATTAGCTAAATATTTTAAAAAGGTGTCTGTCAGTACAAAATTCTTCAAGAACATTGTTCATTATAATATCATAGGCATGGAATCTGAGAATTCTGGAATATAGCTACAATCCTCCAATTTATAGCTGCCCTGTACAATTGACCCTTTATAAAAATATATTTGTGTCTCATGATATTATTAATCTTCCAAATTATTCTGATGGATGAGAAAGTCAATTTAGATTTTTATCAAAGTATTATTACTATGCAATCTTACAAGTCCAAAAAATGTGAAAATCTCATCACAGAAAATAATAGATGCTTGTTTTCCATCTCTACCCCCATCTCAACCCCCTGAAGCAATGATTTGCTTTGTAGATATGGATCTTTTGCCATTCACCTTGTATTTCAGTCTTTTGACTGTAATTTTAAACATGGTATGTACCATACTCAATTTCTGCTCAGACATGACATTCAGTCTTTCTGTTGCTATGTATTGTTCCACTGGGTCAAGCAGCACAGACTATGATTACTTTTCTTGTTGTACATCATTTTGTTTACTTCTGCTTGCTGGGATTATAGACGTGTGCCACTACACCTAGTTCATCTCTAACATTTTGATTTTAATTTTTATAAAAATACAGGGTATTGTTCCTATTTCCTATTTTTATTGTTTAAAGATGATTTTTAAGAAGAGATTGGAAATATCTTTGCTCTTCCAACTTGGAACTGGCCTCCCTTTATAGACTTTTAAAGATGGCTATATTTTTGTGATGGTCTGAGTGGTGTTCTATCCATTGGGATATTCCCTCTGTCTCTTTGTCTGTCTGTCTCAGCCTCTCTCTCTCTCTCTTTCTCTCAAATACATGTATACATATATATGGAGATGTACCCTATATAGCCGACTAACTTCTTTACTAGCAACAAAAGAAATTGTCTCTGATTTACATAACCTCACAAAATTCAAGGACAAGCTGAGCATCCAGGTCTCAGTAAGGGCAAAGACCAGGAAAGTTCCAAGGATTTTAACTAGCCAGCTACTGGGCAGCTTCTTGGCTCAGCGCTTTGAAGGGATTACATCCAATCCTTGCTGCTCTTTTGTCACGTCAATGACGAATGCAATACCAAGAAAAGAGACTCTGATTATCCAAACTGGGATCACTTGTGCTTTGCTTGGACATTCATAGTCAAAAGAAAGGGGAAGAAATGTTGGAAGGCAAAACAAAGCAAACAAATAAATAGATGTCCACTCAGGTGATAATTTTATAGGGTTGGAGAAGTTAATGGAAGTTGGCTTTGCCTTTCTGAGATCTTTCAGGTAAAATTCTCCTTGGGAAATGCCAGTGCTACTGGCAAGTTACTTTTATTACAATGTGCCTGGCTGTACTGGCTGTGTACACACTAGAAGTGAGTGTATTGCCACTAAAAACTCACCTGAATTCTCTAATTAGGACTCTCTTCAAATGGTTTCCATAGGGTATTTTGGTCTTGGATTCTTGAAGTGGAATAAGTCTTTCTAGGAAGAGAGTAATTTTCTTTTTCTTTTTTTCTTTTTTTTCCTTGTCTTCCTTTTCTCCTACTGGAGTTTGAACAGTTTTTTTCTAGGAAGAATCCCTGAGATAACCATGCCATTTTTAAAGGTGGAGAAAAAGGTTAATTCCTTACAAGCTCCTGTGAGGACTCAGGGTTATACATCCCAAATTTGTGGCACAGTTAGAGTGATTTATGACCCATAGCTTCAGGAGTGAGCTCTTTAGCATTTGAGAGTGAGAGAACAATCAAAGTGTGTTTTCCTAGATCTTTCTCTTTGGAGATCAAATAATGGTAATCATCCTAGCCAGACACCCATCTAAAATAACAACCATATTTCAGTCTTGAGGGGCAAACCACTCACAATAGCTTGTGTATTGTCACTGCAATTAAACCAAGACTCTGGCACAACACTGACAGATTTCCCAGAAACTTTAGGCCCCAGAGAAGATTTATGTCAAACAGATAGTTTTTGATTTCTCAGGAAAAGGAAAATTACAGCAATATTTGTAAGGTGGAATCAGTACAAATCCAATGTTTTCCTAAAGTCATCAGTTCTCAAATGTCACCATGAGAGCGCTTTTGAATAAATAATGTGCAGTTAGTGTGAATTTCTGGTGTTTGGAAAATTTATTAGCGAAATTAACTTCAGAGACATTGCTGCCTTCTGGGAGTCCTTTTAAATATCTTTCCTTCATAATTCAATATGAATTTAAAAGGAACATATATGTACCCGATTTTTTCCCTAAACCTCACCGATTAAATGTAGGAATTTCAGGCGTTTCTTTTTACAATGCAATCAGGAATACTGGAATGCTTTGGAATGCTGCCAAAGATAGGGCTTGAAAATTGTAATACATGCAGACTATATATAGCTGCTTTCAAAAGCCTTGGCACTGGCAAGTTACTGTGGAACGTCATGTAGCTTAAGTGGTTGGTAGTATCATCCTCATTTTCCAGAACAGGAAACTGAATGTGAAAGGGAATATGAAAGACAAACACTGGATCTGAGCAAGGACTGAATGAAGCTGGCACTAAAATAACAGTAGTATTGCCAATACATCTGAAAATGGGGCCCTAAGCTCTCCTTCTAAGAAGGCAGAAATTAAGATAATATGGCTGAAAATGAGAGAAAAAATTCAGCAAAGGGCCAAAGTTGATTGATGGTTGGGATACTATTCAGGTAGCAAATTGTAGGTCTTACTTATGACCAAAAGAGAAGGTGATTTTAGTTTTTCTTGTTGGGTTTTTTTTTCAGTGATGAACCCAAGCCTTTGTACATACTAGGCAAGAACTCTACCACTGAGGACTTCTTGTTGGCTTTTTAAAAAGACAATGACACTGAAAGGGTGATTTAGTCAATATTTTCAACTAAATGACCTAAAAGAGAGGAGATAATTATCTTGGGTTACAAGCAGCTGGAAAAGAGTGTCTCGCCCTACTGAGGTATGAGGCCCAAGCAAGGGATCTGTGCCATTCTGTTGGTGGCTGCAATAGCTCCGTGATGTTAGAAAAATAGTTCTGCAAAAGTTTGACCACTTCTGGATAAAAACAAGTTTAACCGAATTTTCATCCCAACATCGTCATGTTTTTTACATCTAACACACTGTGATTCAGTTCAATGAACATTTTTTGAGCACTTGCAATTTTTCAACTTAACCTTAGTGTTAATATCAATGCTTGTAGAGTATTTATAATAATGAGTTTCTTGTGAGACATAGCAGGCAAGTCATTAAAGTACAACTTAATGCAATGCTCTCTTGTGAGACATAGCAGGCAAGTCATTAAAGTACAACTTAATGCAATGCCCTTTAAAGTACAACTTAATGCAATGCTTCATGACAGGAAGTGAGAAGATAGTAAAAGCCTTTAATGCTTAAACCATTCTTACTATTTTTATGGTCTACTTGGGCTGACAGAATACACTCTATGAGTCGTCACTTCAAAGTGAGGTCCTGGGGTCTTATGAAAGACATAGTAGTGGTCTCATGCCCATTGTAGAAGTCCCCACAGAATTGAACTGCTCAGGCAAGACCTTGCAAGTAGTAAGAAATGCATCAGTGAGGCCCTGTGAAATGTCCTTCTGTGTCCCATGGTCTTGGAGGTCATGGGATCAGGTGCATTTATCTTAAGCTTTTCAGTCATATTTTGACAGCTTAGCTTTTGTGTATTCTAGTGAATAAAGAGATTTGCATGATCCTCTCTGCTTGGAGTGTATTCTTCCAAGTTCATTAACATAAAGATTCAACTTGGAGCCATTTGTAAAGTATGGACTATGAGTATAAACAATTTGCAATGGGCCATCCAGTGCTTTAGTCATTGGCAAAAGCCAGGATAACCTTAGTACCTCTTTTAAACCAAAATGGGAGCAAGAAAGGGAATATAAAAACTGCTTTGACTGATATGTAGGACTTTCTAACTTTATTGTCACTATCATAGCAAGTAATTTACATAGTCTTTTTTCTTATAAAGCTCCAGGAGTCAGAAATTCCACAGTTTAAATTGATATCTTTAATAATGTTTCAAATTCTTCACAGGAAGGATTATTTCCTACCCTCTTCATCCAAGTCTTAAAATTTGTTATTAGAAAGTCATTCCCTTTATCTTTAGGTTTCAAAGGAAATGGGTTCATGCATTATTTAAAAGTTATTTATTGAGCATGTTCCATGCCCCAAACACTATGCTAGACACAGGGCTTCACCAGAGAGCAGAGGCCTGCCCTCAGTGGGGGTACATCATCTTTATGGTCTACACTTTTACACACATGAGTATGACCCGCCAGCCTCTTCCGCTGCCTGACTGGAACCTTCCATGCTTCTCAAAGGAAACCATGCATTAAGGCTGAATGGGTGCTATCTGGTTCTTATGTCCCCTCTCCATAGCATTCCAGACTTCAATATCTTCTCTACTTTCAACCGTTCCTAGTGTGCATATTGCTTTTTGCTCTTTATGTTTCAAATGTCCTAAAAAAGAAAAGAAAGTGAACATCATGAAGGAAACACAAAAATCACACACAATCAGATGCTTGGAATTGTTGTTATCCATCTTATCTCATTAGGAATAAAAGCATTTTGAAAACAGAAGCTAGACCTATTTTCAAGTAGACCTACCTGGGCTCATTTATGCAAACTGTAGGCATTTAAGATTATCCCCTGATTGGTGGAAATGTCTACACCGTGTAATGTTCAAGGAGAAAGTAATGCTCACTCATACTCTTGCCACTCAGAATGAATCATACATCTTGGGATGATGGTTTTCAGGCTCATGAGCATTTAATTTGAAGTTTTCACAACTCTAAACCTAATAATAATGCTAACCATGTTCACAGCACTGCATAACAGTACCCATTATATGCTTCATTACATTCGTTTACCAAGAAGAGCAAACTATTTTTGTGGACTTTTCTCCGAACACTCTCTCAGAGTCAGCTTTCTCCAGTGACTTGCTGTAGGTCTTGTTGTGAGGCCCTCTCACCCTGCCTCCCCTTGAGGGTCCTTACCACAGGGCCACAAGGCTGGTCTGTGTCCTTGCGAGCATACCCCGGCAATGGTCTTCAGTTATCTACAGAGTATTTCGGTGTGGGTTTGGTGGTTGGGCTCTACTGAACTCAAAGGCTCTTGTGAACTCAGACTTGACCGCAGATGATTGAAAACACACACATACTCCTGCCTCTCTCTGTAACACACACACATACTACCCCATTGGCTTAAATAATTAAAAAATATTTAAGGTAAATCATTTCTGACAGTGATTACCTGGGGGAGGGGTAGCGAGTTACACTGGGAATGGCCCCAATTCTTTCCCAAGTCGTGTATCCACTGGCTGGGAGGAATTTCCCAGCAAGCCTCTCCCACGCATTTGATCCTCTGGCAGCTGTCTTTCAGGGATTGAATGTATCTGAGTTCAGCTCTGATAAGTGACACAGAAAGAGCGGGTTTCAGTGCTTCTCCTGCCTCGTTCAGAGAAAAGGGCTCTCTCTCTGTCTGGTGCCGTGGTGGCTGTGAAGGAGGGCAGACTAGCACCAGGTGCAGCCTCTTTCATTCCTCACCTCCGCTCCTCAGCCCTGAACCACGCATGAGACCCGGCGTGTTTGGTTTGTCTCCGCCCTGCCCACGTGGGAGGCTGCTCGCAGAGCCAGTGGCAGCCAGAGGCCTGATCGCAAGTCCTTATTTGACTCCAGGCCAAGTGTTCCAGACAGCAGGCCTTTCATAGCTGGGAAACCCCAGCTCAACCTGCCGGACACACCGCACAGCCACATATGGCCCCGCTCATGTCAACAACTGATAACCAAATGGGGCTTCTTGGCCTCCTGTCCAAAGGCCTTGCCAGCCCACTACTCTAAGTCCCAATTAACACAGGGCCAGGCTATAACCAGAAGGCAGGAGCTGAGGGTTTGTTTGCCACATAGTTAACAGGCAAATACAACTTAATCACAAGGAAAACAGCTTTTATGAGAATCATCTTGAAGTCCTTCTATAGCCCTGTTAAGTTATTAAGTAAGCCCAAACCAAAAGCTCCCTTCAATTTTGTCCCTGCTAGAGGAGAGACCAGTAGGAACTCATAGAGAGGCAGTGGTCTTGCTTTTGGCTGTTTATGGCAGCCAGGTTAGGTGCACTTCTCTTGCAGTCCTGTCGTGAAGGCCCCTGCAGGTGACCTCTCTGTGATCCTTCTGCGACGAGCTGACGTGATTCTGACGTTATTCTGCAAAGAAGCACAAGGTCGGGATGGAATCTGCCGTTCAAGCCGGTCCCACTGAACACCAGGAAATTTGTGCACATGCTCAGGCTTCTCCCTGTCACTATGTGGAAGACCTCTGTGTGCAATTCCCTTCTATAAAGTTAACTAACTTTTGAAGACTGCACAGTTTAAGTGCAGAACTGGATTTGAACCCAGGTCAGATGGACTCCAAAGTACATTTCTTTCTATTCCATATCTTCTTCTGTCAAGGTCTGGACTCTAACTTTGCTAGGAGTTATTAGTCATGGGCTGCTAGGCAAATCCCTTACCAGATCAGCACCAATTTCTTTGTCACTAAAATTTGGTGGTGGGAAAATCAGACTTGCTAAACTTGTAAAGTATCAAGCTTGTTGGAATTACTTTTATTAAGAAGGTTTTGGAGGATGGACAGTGGTCTCTCAGACACAGTTTATTGTAAGACTTTTGGGTTGAAAAGCAGGAGTGGCTATTTCATTATAAATTTTGGTTTTACAGTTAGTAAATAAATATTTTACTCAACACAAACAGTATATTTTAAGCCACAAAATAGAAGTTTGTCCCTCAGGTTTAGAACTGAATTCATGAGCACTCAAACTTAAGTGTTCGAAGAATCAGTTGTGTTTGGGGAAGGGGTTTGCATGACTTATCCAGCATTCATCTTCCTCTGTCTTTACCAGGCCTCACTTTTGTTTCTCTCTTCTTCTACCTACTTATTGACTGGTGGTTAGTCTTGGGTGTCAACTTGGCTAAACTGAGAGATGCCTGGAACACTGGAAAGCACCCTCCTGGGTGTGTCTGTGAGGGTGTTTCCAGAGATGATGGGCACGTTGGTCAGTGAACTCTGAGGAAGACCTGCCCTCTACATGGATGGCACCATGCACCAGTCTGGGGCCCAGATGGAAGGGAAAGGCAGATAAGGAAGGCTTACCTGATCTTACTTGTATGGGTGCAGGTTTGTTGTGGCTGTTGCCATTGGACATCAGGCTGAAGAATCTTCAGCAGGACTTCCACCAGCAACTCTCCAGGGACATTGTGGCAGTCAGTCTCAGACCAGAGATGCATTATCAATCTCTCTTATTCTGATATTTCCAGCAGCTACTGGTGTTCCTGTCTCACCAGGTGGCAGAGAGTCATTGTGGACCATCTGGCTTCTGATTGTGTAACCCAATCTAATAAATTATATATATATATATATATATATATACATATAGATATATATTTAGTTCTAACCAGTCTAACATTCTATCTATCTATCTATCTATCTATCTATCTTCTATCATCTATCATCTAATCTATCTTCTATCTATCTAACACTGAGCATATCCCTAGCTCCAGCTACATAGGTAATGCAATGGGAGGTTTGCTGAGCTTCTGCAAAAGTTCTTCTGGGGTAGTTTGACTTTCAGCCCAGATTGGGAGACTGCATAATTTCTCAGACTATGTGATCTGTAGGTATTGTAGTTTTATAGATAGTTTTTTTTTTTTCTTTTATCTTTTTGAGACACGGTCTCGCTATGTAGTTCAGGCTGGCCTTGAGCTCACTTGGTAGCCCAGGCTGGTCTCAAACTCACAACAATCCTCCTGCCTCAGCCTCCCAAGTGATAGGATTACAAGTGTGTGCCACCACACCTGACTACAGGCAGGTTTAATGAGCTCCCTACCTGAAGACTATTTTTTACTTTTTCTTATATACAGTGATAGCCTGGTTATCAGATGGCTCCAAGCTCAAATTTGCCACTACTACAACAGAAAATTTCAAAAAGTAGGCAAAAAATTGGTGTTTATAACTTTGCTCGATAGTTGAACCAAAAATCCGACTTGTACAAACCTGTATGGGCCAAAACTGAGTCACACATTGGGATGCTTCAGCCTAAGTGCCACTGTCATCCAGACAAATTTTTAGTGAGAAAAGGTGAAAAAAGAGCAAGAGAAAGGAGCCCAGAAAGTGCACTTCCTGCAGGCATTATGGAAGGAGACTCTCCTTCCAAAAAATAATGCTTCTCATCCTCCTGCAATTTCTTTCCAGCTTCCAGTGTGCTGGGAAGGCTCCAACTTAAGGTAGAGCACCTGTGCAAAAATTTGAAAAAATGATTTACCGTATTGTGTTTTGATATCTGATATACTATATTTATTGTGTTAAATGTTTTAGGGGGTATTTTCATAACCTAGGGCTGTTAACTTTGTGTTAAAGTCCTGGAAAAATGAATTTATAAGTGTAATTTTTGGTCTTCAGGACCAGTTATTTGGTTTTCCATTATTTCTTATGGAAAAATGTGTTTAGTTCTTGGAATTTTCAGTGTTTGAACACAAATTTGGAATGAATTGAATTAGAAAACCAAGGTATCATTGTATATGAACATAATTACGTTTATACTTCATTTATTTATAACAGCAAAACATGAGAATACAAGCAAGAATAAGTCATGCTCTTGTACTTGGATTTTCTGATTGTAATGTGGTGATAACATGCACGACCCAACACAGAGCGACTTCACAGTGCTGAGGGTCATACAGTTCAGGGCAAAATGGGCAGTCCTGGAGATAACTTCTATAGGAATTCTAAGGCAAAGTATGGCTGTAAAGTTTAGATAAGGAAAGAAAATCTTACCTGGGGTCCTGAGGATGATGAGTTTTATAGCTGAAGAGACAAGAAAAATCTTTTTTAGAGTTAGGAAAGGAAAGTAGCTTTCCTAAAACTACAGAGAGAGCAACAAGGCATTTTTAAAGAAGAGTTTCAGCTCTCCATCTGGGAAGATTTATTATCTTGGCCTTGCATGTTGAAGAAAGGAGCATGGATTTATTCGCTGGTGTTGGTGAGCCATTGAAAATATCAGCGTGGGAAACTACACAATGCAACCTTTGATTCAAGAAAATAATCCAAGGGCACTGGGCATTAAGGGTCCCCAGGTGCATAATCTTGGTGTTATGGGCTGTTACTAACTATGTATATGATCATTTCTTTTAGGTTTTGAGTAGTTTGGCGTTTAGAGCTGTGTTAACACATAACACGTTGTCTGAGTTCAGTAGACACTTACTTTCTTGTTCGTTTGTTTGTTTGTTTTTACTTTGCCTTGCTTACTTTCTTTCCCTGTTCTCTACAGCAATGATATGCCCTCTCCCTATGTATCCCACTCCTCTTCCTCTACTCAATTCCTCATGTCTCTGGCCAATTATTTTTTAAAGGTCATAAGAAAATCCTGGCGTTAATTTACCCCTTGGCTATTTCACTTATTTTACACTTATTGAGAGCTTCCTGGGTGCCAGGTACTGTAGTGGCTTCAGGAGACCCCAGGGTGAGACATAGCATCTGCCCTTAGTGACAATATATTAGGGAAGATAAACATATATGTTATTAGATTATGGTGCAATAAGAAATCCATTCAGAAGTATGAACACTTCACTGATAATCCAAAGAAGTCAGCTCCTTAATTGCTTTTTTTGTTGTGTTTTGAGACAGGATCTCATCATGTAGTTCACGTTGGCCTTGGACTCATTACCTAGGCTGTGCTGGCATCAAAATTCACAGCATTTCTCCTGTCTCAGCCTCATGGGATTGTAGGTGTGCAGCACCACATTTGGTGTTACTTGTCTATTCTTTTTAAAAATTTTCATTAGTGCATCTTTGCAGTACACAATGATTTTTTCTCATGTATTTATTGGCCATTTGTACTTCTATGCCTCTTCATTTCAATGGCTCATTTTTTTGACTGGGTCTTTTATATTTGTGAGTCTAATATTTTTGAGTTCTTTTATGTATTTAGATGTTAGTCCTCTGTCTAAGGAATAGCTGGTGAAAATTTTTCCCATTCTGTAGATAGTCTCTTCACTCTGTTGGTTATTTCCTTTTCTGCACTGAAGCTTTGTAATTTCTTTAAAATAAAAAACCAAATTAATGCCCCAATATCCATCATGAACAAACTATAAAATTTTCAAGAGTTTTACATATTTTCCCTCCCAGCAGATTAAGTGTTTTGACTTTAAAAGATGCTGTCTTTCCTTCAGAGTATATTTTTGGTCTCTTTGTTGAAAAGCAGGTACTTGCAACTATCTGCTTTTTGACAAAGGGGCCAAAAATATACTCTGAAGGAAAGATAGCATCTTTAACAAGTGGTACTGGGAAAACTGGCTGTTCACATGCAGAAGATTGAAGTTAGACCCGTATCTCTCCACTACATACAAAACTAAAATCAAAATAGATCAATGATCTAAATTTTAAAGTCAAAACACTTGATCTGTTGGGAGGTAAAATATGTAGAGCTCTTGAAATCACAGGCATCGGCAAGGACTTTTTTTCCTTTTTTTTGAGGTTTAGGTCTTGTTTTATTTAAAATTTTATGGTTTGTTCATGATGGATTTTTTGGCATTAATTTTGGTTTTTTATTTATTTATTTATGTTTTGAAAATTAGTGTAGAGAAATTTGGGTCTTGTTTGGGCTAAAAGTAATGAGCAATCCAGCTAGATCTGGGGGGATGTTAAACTATATTTCAGTAAAATAGAGCATAATTAATAAAATAATGGCTTATCATAACTTGAAAGTCACTGCCATAGACCAAGATGAAGGGCTTGAGAAATTCAAAAGTCATGGGATTAGAGGATCCCTTCTAGTGCTTCAAGAAAGAGTGTAAAGCTCAGATCCCTGAATTATTGGCCTAGAACCACAGCCACAAATGGAGAGAAATTCTCTGGTTGTGCTAATTTCTCATCTCTTAACACTATAGAGCTGTACGGGGTTGCCACAGATGAGAGTCTTGATATGTGTTGCCAAACTACAGCAGTTAAGTTTGCAACCTTTCCACATCCAGTCTTTAAAATGTGATAGTAAAGATGTCTATTTGGAATTACCAGGATCCAGAGAACTGAAAAGGGAGTTCAGGATAGGTAGCACACTAACATCAACTGTGTTCCATGTGCCAGTGTGGTAGTAGAATAATAACTCAAAGTTGTCCATGTCCTAATCCCTGTTACCTTAGTTAAAGTAAAGTTGCAAATGTGAATAAGGTTGATGAAGTACCCTGAATGGAGAGCTCACCCTGATCTCTCAGGTAGGCCCAATCTAATTACATTAGTCCTTAAAAGTGAGGAGTCTTTACCAGCCACAGTCAGAGGGAGATATGACCATGGAAGAAAGGTCAAACAGAGATGCAGAACTGTGCACTTCCCCTCTGGAGAAAGGAAGCTCTTAGGTATGAGATATGGATGGCCTCTAGAGGCTACAGAATATAAGGAAATAGATTTTCCCAAGGAGTGACAAAAAAGAATGCCATCCTGCTGACCCCGATTTTAGTTCAGTGAGACCCATGTTGGGTTTTTATACTACAAAACTATGAAATAAAAAAATCTGTGTTGTTTTAAGCAACCAAGGTTTAGTAATTTATGATAGCAACATTCAAAAACATTCCACTAAAGAAATTTCTTTTCCATGTTCTGGTAAGCCTGCTTCTTCTTAGGACATAAAACTCTCCTACCCAAGGGGTGAACTCACCTCAGGGGTTACCACTCATTCTCCTAGCCCCTCATTTACTACTCCTTTTCCTTAGAGGTATTACTTATGGTCTAACCACCCTGAACATTCTCAGTCTCATCTTCAGATGTAACCAGAGTTGGATCCCAGCATGGTCCACAGGCAAAATAGTCATACTCAGGAGAATTTTATGAAATAATTTTTTTGCTAAATATGTTAGCCCAGATCTGTGTGGATATGTATGGGCATGGATTCTGATGGGCTAAATTAAGGAGAGAAGAGTATCATTTTAAATTAACTTAAATGTCTGTATACATGTGTAAATATCGCATGATATCTTAAAAGTATTAAGTGCTAAGATAAGGATCAAAAGTGTAAATAAGGATCAAAATGTATAATAGATATTGGGAAATGGCGAGAAAATGTTCAAATGAGAAGGGGAACAAGGGGGGATAGGAAAGAAAGGAGAAGGAAAAAAGAATAGAAGGAAAAAAATGGAAACAAAACTTTTGTAAATAAGAAGGGGAAAAGAGGTTGAAAGGAAGAGAGGGGAATGGGAAAAAAGAAGCAAGACATATCATGTACAGGTACAAATTCTGTATGATGAATGTTATCACTATGTATATCTAAAATGTACCAATAAAATAAAATAAAAGCAAAAAAATCGACATAAATGTCTTAAGATGATGAGAGAGTCAAAATTTGGCTTGCTAGCTTGAACAGCTGGGCGAATATTTATTGATAGCTCACTTGGGTGACTAAGACTTGTATTTAACAATTTTGGATAAAATGGAGATGTCACAAATTCCTTGGTAGAGTGCGGTGGAAGGAACCTTAATATTTAGGAATATTAGGACTGTTGGAATGGATTTTTTTTTTTTTTTTTTTTTTTTGGTTTTTCTTCGGTACCAGGAACCGAACTCACAACCTTGCGCTTGCCAGGCAAGCGCTTTTGCCGCTGAGCTAAATCCCCAGCCCCCTGTTGGAATGGATTTAACACTCAACTTTCCTAAGAAACCCCGAAGTTGCCCACTTCACCAGAGCCTCAATAAACATGTCTTTGATGACATTTTTTCTGGGTTATGAATGTTAGTGGGAGATTCTATATTTAATATGAATTTCTGTGTTTTAGTGAGAATGGAAGTGTCTCTTGAGTGCAAAGGTCAATAAAGTCACTTAACCTCTAGGAGACATGGTCATCAGAATGTTCCTCAGCATGGATAATTTATGATCCCAAGGTAGGCATTCACTAATATTCTGCTTGATTATACAACAGAGAAAACTACATCAAATGAATAGATAAGGAATGATTTGACATGGCCCCTGTAATTGAGATCACTCTGCCTTACCCAGTTTCTTGATCCAGAATCCCTGGAGTAAAGAAGGGACTGGTGATCTTGAAGGTGGATACTGAAAAGAAAAAAAAGAAAATTAAATTTAGGTCATAACTACCATCTCCATAAAGGATGCTTTGGCCACTTACTGAGCAATTAAGAATGAGGGAAAGTGATTATACCAAGTTTCTTTGGACACAGACTTTGAGCTAACAGCAGTTTGTGGGACTTGTGATCTCATCGTGGAATATTAGTTAGAGTTAAATCTTGTTGGTTTCAGACGAAAACTAGAGCTGGCTCTGAATATGCCTAATGTTAGGTCCACTTGGACTGTAAATCATACCCAGGTTATTGTCCCAGATCATGTATAAATCACTTGAGTAGGTATTTTTAACATCAGGAAGAGTTCCCATGCTGGTTTTGATGTTAAGGGTCAGAAAATATTTCATTAAAAGTAGGACAGCAATAGTAAATAATGGATGAAAGAGAAACTGCATCCTGAGGAAACTTGAATGATGCATAGATATCTTCATCTTGCCTGTCTGGCTTGCACATATATGGATGGGTTTTGTAAAAAGGCAGAGGAATATTGCAAGCTTAGGCAGGTTTTGCCTTCAACTATGACTGCTGTTACTGGGGACGTCTCTGTTCGGGATAATGCAGCTCTTGGTTCCTGTTACAGTTGTTAAGTTGATTTGGTCTCATTATGTACCTTATTATTCACACAACAGATTGCACATACCACCTTGTGGGGTTGGGTGAGACCCAACAGGATGTGAAATGTGTCGTGAATTAGCTAGCTAGTTATGACCTACATTCTACTTGGGCTCAAATATGGGCAAGAATGACAACCAGGACTCAGTTTAAGGAAAATTTCATTTTGGCCTACTTCTGTATGATCCAGGATTAATAATGGACCCCAGAAGCTTGGGTCAAGATTAAGAGTGGAGCATCTCTCTGAGGAAGGGGCCACGCCAGCACTCAAGGGTCAACTGTTCTGCAGTGTCAGAATTCTTGCTGCTCCATAGTTATCTTTATTCACATTCTATGTCTTGTGACCTCTTCAGACCCCTAAAGTTGTAGCCGTGGCATATCACATGAAAATCACTGGACTGGAATCCTTCTCCCATAGTCTGAAGATACAGGCCAGGAAACTAAGAGATGGAATTGGGAGCAGTGTTTTTCAGTGTTGCATCCAGTGACCAACTTGATAATTTTATACATCTTATCTTTGAGGTTTAGAGGTTTTGGAAAGGAATGTGTCCATAAAGTTGTGAAGATTGAACACTTTGTAATTGGGTATACCAATATTATAGTCAATGTTAATGAGACTTTAAGCAGTCCCCTTCATAGAGAGGCTGAATGTATTTTTAGATAGATAAATAAATACATGGGGATACAGGCACATTATATTAGAGACACTACTTTTCTTTTGTTCTTTTGGGGGTTTTTTGTTAGGCTTTATTTTTTGAGATAAGGTCTCACTATGAGTTTCAGCCTGGCTTTCAAAGCAATATGTAGCTCAGGCTAGTCTCAAATATGTGATGAGCCTACTATCTCAGGGCTGTTTTTGTTTTTGGAGTTTAAGAATGAAAAGTATTTTCATGGACAATCATTATTTGTTAGTAGGTACCTAGCAGATAAATCCATTTTTTTTGTTTTCTTATGAACATTGATAGAAAGTTGAGCCCAAAATACACTACAAGGCTGGAAGAGCAACCTCTTTGGTGTTTTGAGTACAGCAGTCAGGGCTCAGCAATGTGGCTTCACCTCAGTAATGTGGCTTCACATGGCATCCAATGAGTCACACTCTCTCTGATAGCCCTGAATCTGGACCAAGTGATACATACGAGAAAGCCACTAAAAAGAATTTATTTGTAAGGTGGTAGCAATGATAGTAACCTCCAGATTATGAGTGAGGAAGTGATGGAAGAATTAAAACCAGTGTCTAGCACCCAGGGTTGTCTTGGGTGCCAGCTACAGTGTGTGATGTTTGCTGGAAGTATTGGCTGTTCTTTGTGGACTGGTTGGTGTCGATATTGTTGACTACAGTTCTGACTGCCTGACCTCTCTTTTTTTCTACCTGTCTTCTGAGGTTCTTGACCCTTCCCAGAGATGTGTAGAGTTTTCCAGTGTGCTTTTTTTTTTTTTTTTTTCTGGTACAGGGTATTGAAGCCAGGGCCTTTGCCCTGAGCTACATCTCCACTCCCTTTTGATTTTTTAAATTATATTTATATTATTTTATTTATATTACTTTTAATTAAGAATCTTGGCTCAGTGGAGGCATAGAAGAGAAGATGAGGCAGTAGATTGGAATGAGATGTTCAGGAGCCTTCCATAGTTATGAAGAAGTGTGGCCAGACTCGGAAGGCTGAGGCAGGAAGATCACTGTGAGTTTGAGGCCAGAGTAGGCTACATAGCAAGACTCTTTTACAAAAAAAGTATTAACTTTGTTTTGAAAGCAAGGAAAATTCACTGAAGGACTTTAAGCAAAGATAAATGCAGCTGGACAAGGTGGTGAATCCTGAAGTCTTCCTCTTAGCAGTACATCCTCAAGGATAGGCTGGAGAGGTGAGAAAATGGATGTAGGAGGCTCCAAGAAAGATCAAAGAAGACATCAGAAAATAAACAAATATCCTTGTTCCTGGATAGGCAGAATGAATATTGTCAAAATGGTCATACTAAAACTAATTTAATGTAATCCCTATAAAAATACCAACAGCATTCCTCATAGGACTAGAGAAAACCATCCTAAAATGTATACAGAACTAGAGGAGACCCAGAAAAATAAAGGCAATCTTGGGAAAGCAGGAGGCATCAACAATCTTGGATTTCATGTTATGTTACAAAGCTTCACTGATAAAAACAGCATGGTACTAGCACAAAGAAGACACATGGATCAGTAGAGCAGAACAGAAGATATACAAATAAGATCAGACACATTCAGCTATCTGATCTTTGACAAAGGGCCGAAAGCATACATTGACGGAACAATAGCCTCTTTAATAAATGGTACTGGGAAAATTGGCTATAGACATGCAGAAGAATGAAGTTAGATCCATTTACTAAAATAAAGTCGAAATGGATCAAAGAACTCAATGTTAAAACAGAAATACTCTACTCGCTAGACTATAAAATAGGTACATCTTTTGAGGTCGCAGGCATGGATAAGGATTTTCTGAAAAAAGCCCAGTTGCACAAGAAATAACATCAAGATTCAGCAAATGGGTTCATATCAAACTAAAAAGCTTCTTACAACAAAGGAAACAAACAACAGAGAAAAGAGATAATCTACAGAGTGGAAAAATTTTTTCCAGCTATACTTGGATAAAAGACTAATATCTAGGATACATAAAGAACTGAAAGATATTAGACTCCTCAAAATAAAAAACCCAAGCAAAAAAAAAGGAAAACTGAAATGAACAGACACTTTGCAGAAGTACAAATGGGCAATAAGCACATGAAAAAAATGTTCAACACCTCTGGCCATTAGAGAAATGTAAATTAAAACAACACAAGTGAGATCCCATCTTACTCCAGAACAAATGATCACCACCAAGAAATGGACCTTGACGAAGGCTGCTGGGGATGTGAGAAGGAAAGAGCCTTCTCTGCTGCTGGGAGACACAATGTGAACTAGTTCAACCACAATGGGAGTCCGCACAGAGAGTCCCCCAAAAACTAAAACTAGAAATTCTGCTTGACCCAGCCATTCCCCTACTAGATCTCTCCCCTAAAGTGTTAAAGACATTGTATTACAGTGAGCACAATCTGTAATAGCTGAACATTTTAAGCAGCCTGTATGTCCATCAACAGAAAGAAAATGAATAAAGAAAATGGATGGATAAAGAAAATGTGGTATTTGTACATTATGGAGTACTACTGTGCTGTAAAGAATGATAAATTTGAGTCATTTGTAGAAAAATGGATTCAACTTGAAACTATAATGTTAAGTGAAATAAATCAGATGCACAGCTTAAATACAATATGGTTTCTCTCATATGAAAAACCTAAAGTATAAAATAAAATAAAATAAAAGATGAATAAGGGAATATGGAGACAGATGTTTTGCAAATGGGAAGGAGACCAAGAGATGGAGAGGGGTGGAGGAGGGGAAAGGGACATTAAAAAAAAAAAGTAAGCTGTGTCATATACATGTACCAAATACTCATAATGAAAGCAAACATTATGAATTGCAAACATACACTAAAGAAGAGATTGGGGAATAAAATCGTCCAGATACTGATGATGGATTGATAAGGAACAAAACAGTGAAGAATTAAAGTGAGTCCAAAATTTCTAACTTACTAAGTAGTTGAATGGTGGTGCTACTAGCTGAGCTAGGATGAGAGAAATAGGTTTAGCGGAGCAGAGAGTGTAAGGCATGCTGAGTTTAAGGTGATCTTATCCAGTTGAGTGTGCTTGTTCAGCAGAGGAGTGAAGACCACAGAGGCCGACTTAGGAGTTATTGTCATGGTGTTAGGTGAAGCTAAGTAAGTAGAGGATATTCTCAAGCAGAGTGCAAAAAATAGGGACTTGTTCATGGATTTGAAGTCCCTGCACTGATACGAACCACTTATTGGCTAGGACAGTGATGATAAAAATTTAAAAACCAAGTGCCCGAACTGCAATCCCAAACTCACCTATGTATCACAAAGTTCCGGCACTGCCCCTGTGTGTGCTGTAATCTGATGCTCGCCTGCTGGGACAATTTGGCTCGAGTACTCACAGAGAGCGCTCTGTGTGCCCCCTGCAGCACGTGTGCCATAGGTTCACCACCACTGGGTTAGGGCTTTGTGCATGAGAGTGTACGTGTCTGCAAGGCTTAGCATGACATCTGTGGGCTCAGGTGGCTCTGAGCTTCTGTGTGCCCGCTCCTTGCCACATTTCAGTGTTCGCTGTCTCAGTACACAGCTCCTCCAGCACCAGTGACCCCCTGCCTCCCAGTCCATAGAAGGAAGGTCAGGAGTGTCTGCAGTTCATGTGCCTGGGAGTAGCCCGCAGGCGATGGATGAGTATTGGAGAAACACTATCTTAGGGTCCTGCTTCCTCAGTATAATGACTTGGAGGTACATTCTTCCCTGTTGCCCAGTTACCCAGCAGGTTGACCTCATTTACTCACAGTAACTGCTCGAGAAACTGCTTGATTATGCATCACTGTCTTTCTAAAGTTTCCTGTCCTCTTCTCATTCCCCTACAGGTTCTTTTGGGATATCTCCCAAATAAACTACTTGCACTTCCTTGCCTGCCTTGGGGACCTGCTGCTGGGGGAATCCACACTAAGACGGCCCCTCGTTTCTTCCAGGCTTCTTCTCATCTGCTGCTATATCTTCTGTCTCATCCTATGCCATTTTTGCTCAGTGCGGCTCACCTGTAATCTTTCAAAACACACATGGAATTAGAAGTGCACTCCCTGGATGCAAGAGACACAAAAGGATAATAGACACCTGGATAAAAAGTCCCTCATCTTTTTAGGGAAACAGGTATAATGATAATCATATTTTGTGTTTACTAAAATCTTTCCTTGTAAGGACTTCAAAGTGTTCTTCGTGTATCTCTTGTAGGTGAGAGCGGTGCTGGCTTCTAACACTGCTATCAATGTTTTGAAGTATAAATTACATGAAACTGGGCTTTAGAAATCCTGCCATTTCCCCTTCAAGTGCCCTTAACCCTGTTCCCTCGAACTCTAGAGCCTATGTCCCTCCCTGCTGCCCTATTTTGGGTTTTACTCCCTGACCTCTGGGCTTGTTCATACTGTAACTTGTTCTTAGCCAATCTCAGCTTGAGGGTGGATATTATTATTATTAGTTATTAAGATGATATTATTTTCTCAGGAATATTGGCATTTTCATATGACACACTTACAAAACAAGAAATTTCCCTGATGAAGTTGAGTAGCAAGATCCTAGGCATATAAGAATTCTGGTCATAGTATTAGGCCTTTTGGTCATCTAGATGATCTCAAATTGACCAGAACTTGCAGGATGAAAAATGTAGACAGATGGAGCTCCAGGTATTTCTGTTTCAGAGACAGAAAAATAAAAAGAATAAAAATCAATGATGAGATTTCATAGAAAAAACTCTGTGCATTTTATCATCAAGAATGAGTTAAACTTGTGTGTTTTCACCAACCTTTACTGAATGTAGTAGTTCTCCCTTTTTCCTGGGGGATGTGACCTTTCCTGGGTGCCTCAAACGGAGGGTGCTATGTGCTCTCCTTTCCCCTGTACATCCACTCACAGATGTAACAACTTCTCTATCTTAAGTAAGCATTGTGACTTTTGCAGTATAAAATTCAACAGCAACACTAGCGCAGATTTCATTTCTCTTCACAATTCTACAAATAGACTTGTTCTTACCGCAGATCTTAGCAAGCCCAGCATACAATTTCTTTTTCATTATTTATTAAGTCAAAACTTTTTACTGTGTCACTTAAGGTGGACTTTTTACTGTGCCACCTTCCTCTGGCACATCTGAATCGCTACTCTTGCATTCCACGGCCATTATTAAGTGAAATCAGGGCTGGATAGAAAGATGGATTCCACCACAGTGGAGCTGGTAACCAGGACAGCTACTGTGCGTCAGGGTGGGAAGGGTGCACGGTCCAGACACAAAGGACAAAGAGAGCACAAAGCAAGATTTCAACATGCTTCCTTAGAACAGCATGCAGCTTCAAACTTTGGAATTGGTCATTTCTGTAATTTTCCATTCAGTATTTTGGAACCCTGGTTGACCTTGGGTACATGAAGTCTCAGGAAACAAAGCTGACGCTGAGGGGAATAGTGGTATGCACTGTGTAAAACCCTTGTGAGAGGAGCTCTCAGAGGAGGGAGCGCGACTTCTGTCTCCAAGAACAGCTCTGCAAGTCTGGTGGAGGCCTGATGTCTGAGGCTCTTGAAGTGGGCTGCAGAGTTGGTAAGCTTGCACGAAACGTACAGACTGGATCTGACGGGGTGCAGAACACCTGCCCAAATCAAGGAAAACACTGCGTGTCCTTTAGGAGAGTTTCTAAAGGGCACCTCTTCGTCTTAAAGCCAGAACACAGAATGACAGAGGGCTGTTCCCATAGAGTATAAAATGAACACCTGCTTCCACAATGTCTTTTTAAAAATAATAGTGGTGAGAGGATGTCATGTTCTCTCCAGACATGCCTCCCTTTAGAAATGTGCCCCACTGAGGAAAGATACTGATTGAAAAAGTAGCACAGTTACATTGCTTTCCTTACCCTTTCTGAAATATGAAACATTGTCTTCAGGGAAAAGATATTGTGCGAGCAGCTAGCAACACAACCAACTTAAACCGAAGAGGGATTTCCCTGCCTGTGGAAGGGGGACTTGTGTCTTCGCTGGGCATCGCTGAGCCTTCTTGTTAACACAAGTGTCAAATGCTGCCTCTCAAGGCTGAGACAAATGCTTTGTTAGTCCAGTTTCCCAGGATGGTCTCAGCAGATTTGTTTTCAAAATGCTGGAAAGCCAGGGAAGCAGCCACCCTGCGTCGGGGCTTTCCGCAGCCTCAGATCTTCCCTGAGCAACTTGATTCAAACGCTATGAAAAAAATACATAATCTTTTTCCAGTGAACATAACAACTATTTCCATGAAGAGGTCCAGATGTTTAATTTTTCCAAAAGAAATTTTAACAAAAACAAAATAAAAGTAACTGAGGAAGGATCATTTTTCCATTGACTTCTTAACCCAAATGGGACTGGTTACGCCAGTTAAAACCACAGACCCACTTCCCCTGCATACTCCTCCGTCCGTCTCTTCTTGTCTCTGCCTTGACACAGGTGCCTCCCCAGAATGCTGCTGGCCAGGCCTTGCAGTCTATGCATTTGATTTCAAGAAGCTGTTTTCACAGTGTAGCTGTGGATGACGGTAGGTTGTCAGACTTGCTTAGCTAACCTCAGAGACTCATGTGCAACGTGGTATCATCAGCTTGAGCTACATTTTCCCAAGTCAGTTAGGAAATCCCCTCTCCCAGCGGCTTGCAGAAAGACAGGCAGCCTTGGAAAGAACAAGTTTCAAATAAGCATTGACCCATTCATATCTCTCCTGAAAGAGAAGGGCTTGTATGGGGACATGAGGATTAACTGGGTTAAATGACCAGAGTGGGAAGTGGTAGTTTAAAATAGCATCAACCAGTCAGAGTGTCATGCTTTAGAGTTTTTATTTCTCTCTAAAATGTTTTGAAGCTTGAGCTTAGAAGAAAATTCTCTGCTTGAAGTTTCTAAACTTCCTTGTGATTTTTATGATGATGAATCTCTGTGGAAATACTGAAGATTGCAGGCCTCTCTGTGAGTGGTAAGATACCTGGACACCTACCTGGGCTTTCCTGCCATGCAGGACCATAAAAATAAGAGATGCCTGTGGGTGTCCCCTAGCTTGTTTGGTTAATGCAATGGCTCATAACTAAAATGCCAATTTAACCACCAGTTTGTTTTGCTGGTGTTTGGTTTATACATAAACATGAGTGGGAAGGGACCAACATTTTTTTTAAGTACAAATTTTATTTTTATTACTGCTGCTTTGTTTTTTGTTTCAAAGGGATGGCAGGGACTCAGGGTACAACAGCTGTACTCAGCCCAGCTGGAAGGTCCCAGATTTTGAACTTCTGTTTCTTAAAAAGGGGTTGTGTGTTGAACATTCAAGTTTTGTTAACCATCTCAATTTTATTTTCCTTAAAGCTTCTTGCAGAGCAGAATCCAAGACCACCTCCAGGTCAGACAGATGGAAAGGGTAAGGCTGAGGATGGCAGAGGAAACAGACCAAGAGGTTGTGTGAGGAATTAAGCTGTGTCTTAGTCCATTTCATGCTGCTGTGATAAAATACCACAGACAGGGTAATCTATCAACAGCAGAAGTGATTTGAAGTTCATGGTTGTGCAGGTGGGAAGTTCATATCAAAGTGCTGGCATCTGCTGAAGACCTTCTTGGGTGTCATAACACGGCAGAAGGCATCATGGGGGGTGAGCCAAAAGCCAGGTTTCTTTTTTCTTCTTATAAACTCACTAATCCCATCATGGGTACTTCACCTCCAAATATCACTAACATATAAATTTGGGGACTAAACTAACACACAAAGTTTTGGGGAACACATTCAAACCTTTGTAAAGTGCTACCTCATGATCCTTGCACTCTTATTATTCAGGGCAAGTTGAAATGTTACTGTTGCTCCTCTTTGCTTCTCTTATCTCATGGATTATATGCCTGGGTGGTCCTGCTTTGTCCAGACTGGCCCTGCTTCTTACTGTGTTCTGTCCCTCAGAAGGAAGAGAAGAACACAGCAAGCACTTAATCCATACTGACATGTCAAAAGCACTTAATCCATACTACATGTCAAATGACAAAATGATTGCAATCATTCATGGATCTTCCTAAGGAAAAACCAAACAATATCTGTGTTACTTCCCAAGGAAACTTGATCTTTTCAAAAAGATCAGGCATACAGAGCTAACTGTAGTCAAAATCTAATCCTGAAAGTGGACCTGGAACGAGATAGGTTTTTTGATATGTGTTGAGATGGCACTGAACTCTATTCGTTGTGTTATGTTTATTTAATATTTTTGTGTCAACTATTTTATCAAATTAAAATCCAGTGTAGTTTTGAGTGGCAATGCTCATGCAGAAAGAAAATGTGGCTTATGAGGATATGTTTAAAGCAGGTGAAAAAATTTAGTAACATCTTAGAAGATTAACTTCTCAGAATAATCTTAACCTTCCTCGTAGAAAGAGGGAAACCATGCTCCTTTGGTCCAGATGGATTCTAACTGGAAATTCTGGCCCACACACAAGATATTTTTTCTTTTCTTTTTATAAGGAACTATTTGGTTTAAATCTATTATTGTAACTCACCCATACAAATATAAAAGTTTTGCATATTTATTGAGTACCAACTGACATTTCAGTACATGTCCAGGATATTCTCGACAATATTGCTATATGTGGAGGCAAAAAGACTTAAACCAAGATGTAGCACATTAAGAGAAAGACAAAGCTAGAGAGGCTGTTCTAGTGAGTTGTATTTTTGGAGCAGTTGGGAAATTAGGGAAAATATTTATGTACACACTCAGACAAAAGCTAGCGAGATTTGGTCAGAACCTGTGTAACACAGAATAAGTAACAAAATTGAGAAAGAGCCTGAATGGTGAGAATGGCAGCAGCATTTTATGGGTTAATAGTGATTTTCCATGTGGTCCAGGAAAGAGCCAATACATACCCCAGCTTGGTCTGGATGCCTCTTAAATTTGTTTCTGGAAAAAACAGACCGGAAAATCAATTACAAATAACAAGGTGATGAAAAAGTACAGCAAGATCTAGAGAAGAAGGGAAATAATAGAGATTATAGTTTGAAGGTAGCTCATCCCTAAAAACATCTTATATTAGGCTGACTTGATAGGAGTACAATCAAACTTCTGGACTAAGTACTTTGTATTTCCTTACCTGTGTGGATGCACTATAAAGCTACACTACTGAGTATTAAGAATCTGAAGGTAAGCTATTTAATAATTTCTCTGAAGGGAAGTAACTTATTTTGTATTTTATTTTATTCCTTTGATTTTGGGGGTAGAATTTTTTGACATGCAAATGGTGTACATAATCAATGTATATAATTTGATGATAATGGAGGCCAGTATACACCCATAAAACATTACCATAATTTCTGGCATGGATAAATCTATCACCTCTAAAAGCTTCTTCCTGCTTTTGCTGCAATTCATATTATTTATGATAAGAACAATTAGAAAACTAGCAAAAGTGTGTAATAGAGTAGTGCTAACTCTAGGCCCAAGATGGTGAACTTATGGCACAAGTGCTGCAGTGGTACACCAACCAAATCCCCATGTTGTTTTTCTCTAAACTTAAACCTCAGTATTTGGGTTTAATTGCAGTTGGCACTTTGTGATAAATAAGTGGGTTTTGGGTTGCAGTTTGGGCACTCAGTCTCTGAAAGGTTCGCCATCACCATCCCAGGCCTTATGCCAAGCAGGAGACCTCTAGGACTCCCTCCTCTGTGTAGCTGAAACACTGCACTCTTGACTAACACTTCCCTATTTCCCTGCCCCCCAGCCTCTGGCAACTGCCATTCTACTCTCTGATTCTATCAGTTTGACTCTTTTTGCTCAATTGTTCAGTTGATTTTTATAGAGTGTTTGCTCTAAAATACGAAGTAAGAACTCTACTCAAGACAGATATAGGACACATCAGGAAATCTAAATTCCACTTGCTCTTGTTTGTAGTGCCTGGTGATGCCTTGAAAGTGGAACTTAATAGGTTGTTTCTTCATGGATGCCTGTATTAATTTTTATATTCATAGCATTTTTCTCTCTTGTATAAATAGCTTATTATTTTCAAATGATTTTGTCCACTAGTACCTTTAATATGAATTCAATTCTGGGCCTTGAAAATGCACATTTTATCTTAAATTTATTTTTGTATTAATTTAAATTTCAGTGCAGTTCTGTTTCTTTTTTTTCTGATTAGAAAAATATTCACTAAAAAACTCCACATGATTAATTTAAAAGTCTTTATCAAACAGCAACACAACTGTTTAAGTCAGCTCCTCGGAGCACTTGTTGTGTCAGGTTCTGGAGCTAAAACACGAAAGCAGCCTATTTGCTGCATTGGGGCCAGACAAGACTGGCCGGCTACATGTCCATTTGCTTGCATATCATCCAAACCTGCAACTGCATGGCTAGAGCAGAACTGAATGCACACCTTGATCACTCACAGGTGGTGTCACTGGGGAGATAATATAGAATAAAAAAAGTTGAGCAGGTACAAACAACAGAATTTGATGACCTGCATTCAGTGGCTTACATAGCTGGCTGGATGAAAGTGCCACTGTTGGTAGACTGTGCTGTGGAATTAGAATGGTGTGTGCGTCTGTGCGCGCACATGCACATGTGCGAGCACCTGCCAGTTCCATCTGTCACGAGCAGTTAGACTTCACGATACACTTTGGCTCTGAAAAGTGAGCAGTGGTGCGTAACCGTTGTTAAGGACCCAAACACATGGAAGTGGTTTCCAATATGTCTTCATAACTTTAGAAAATGTAAGTGTTGTTTTCTACTCAAGCATCTATCTTGAGTAGAGTTCTTTCTTAGTATTTTGGAGAAAACACTGTATAAAAATCAAAGGAACAATTGAGCAAAAAAAGTCAAACTCATAGAATCAGACAGTAGAACGGCAGTTGCCAGAGGCTGCGGGGGGGGGGGGGCGGGCAGGGAAATAGGGACGTATTAGACAAGAGATGCAGTGTTTCAGCTACACAGAGGAATGAGTCCTAGAGGTCTCCTGCATAGCATAAGGCCTAGGATGGTGATGGCGAACCTTTCAGAGACCGTTTTCTATATTTATTAAATAAGGTGCATACAGGGGAGAAGGTCTCAACTGATTGTATCTACGCTCAGTCTGAACATCTGTCTACCACATTTCCTATTTAATCTCAAAGGACTTTTTAGGAGAAAAGGACATGTAAGTGAAAACAAAGCTGTGTTCGTCTCTCTCCTTCAAAACCAACGGGGAGATGGTTTCCTGAACTGGGAAGGATCTCACTCTCCAACTGAATGATTTATGATTCTGTTAGTTGCATCTATTAATTTTGCTTGCAGCTAATTCATGTTGGTTTTTAAAGAAATAGAAGTGTAGCAAGAGAGGAAATATTGAGATGCAGAGGAAGGAAGACTTTGGGATATGGTAAGAGTGAGAAGAATTTAGAAAAATAGAAGTTCCACTGAGTCTAGAGGGGAAAAGCTTGCTCAAAATACGAAGAACAAAAGAGTAATGAACTCAGAAGAGGGAAATGTGAAGGAACAAGTTTTGCAAAACCTTGCTGAACAGGGCCTGAATCCCATCCAGATTGACCCTTGCTCTCATCCAAGCGCTGTCCAGCCCCTTACAGTGTGTGGGATGCAGTTTAACTGTGGGGAGGGTGGCGTGGCGGGAGACCATCAGCCTTTGGGAAGCATCTTGCCAGTGGGTGATGTGGGGAGACAAAGTGCCAAGCTGGCCAGACTCTGGCCTCCAGGGCTACTGTGGTGAAGGTTAGGGGACAGGGATACCCACTCAGCTGCTGATTCTGCCTTCACACCCTGTTATCATCATTCAGCTGCTTTGTAGAATGCAAATTTTACCAGAAAGTGTGTTTCATATTACTTAATTTTTTGGTTTTTGGCCATTAAAATAACTTCTTTTTCATCCTGGGTCAATATCAACGTAAAAGCTTGAGATGATGCCACTGTAGAACTGTCCACTGAGGAATTCCCCAGAGATTCCAGACGACATTTGGGGAAACTGCCAAGGTGATGTATTGACTGTGGGAACAAGAAGGCAGTTTCTGCATAGAGACTCACTTGAAGCCACAGTGGCTCTTGTGGACCTCAAGCCTCCTGCCCACTGGTCTCTACTTGTGAGTAAGCTGGTACAGCAATTGTTCCAATCAGTTCGTTTTCTGTAGTTTTCCTTGCAGGAGCTTAACAAATCCTTTTCCTTATGGGAGTTAAAAAAAATCCTTACCTATTTGGATGAGAGATTAAAGGGCTCTAAGAAATATGGGAAGAATGCCAAATGGTAACTGTGAGGTTAAAAATTACAAGTAGCCCCATTCTTATGAATACCTTCATGCCTGTGGAAGTATTTCCCCTAAAAATAAAACAAAACAACAAAATAAAACAAAATAAAAATGCTGCATTTGGTTGTTTCTTATTTATGACCTCTCTCAAATTGTTTTTTTTTTTTTAAGATTTATGACCTTTGAAACATTAAAAGTTGTCTAACCCATGCAAACACAGTCATAATCAGAGAAGACTCTGGAAATTGAGAGCCAGGATTTCCATACATAGTTTTTAGGCAATTACAAATATTCCAAATAATTCTGGGGTCACTCAGTGTTGTGGAGGAAAAATACAGGAGTCTCACTTGCCCTGAGAAGGGAAGCTCGAGTAGAGAGAGGGTTCTCCTGGCAGCCTGCAGCCTTATTTACCCTCCTAGAGAAAAAGCAATCCCTAGTTCAGTGAGAAGGATGGGAGTTCTTCCATGAACACAAAAATAGGTAATTTTCATAATTAATAAAGATCCTGAACCTGTTCTTTCTTTGCATTTCCTTCTGCCTCAGTATCTCATTCCTCCTCCCCCCCAAATGTTTGTTGAATATCTGTTTTGTGTTCAACCTGAGTAGATACAGGGACTACAAGTGTGAATCAGCATGTGGGAATTCACATATGGAGAATCAGCATATGGAGATTCCACAGGAAGCCTTATAGAATTCACTGTCTACTACTCTGGGATTTTACTCCCATGTTCTTAATCCAGGAAAATGTCCTGTATATAATGTATCCTCTTTACAGTACTCATTTTAAAAGAATTCTTATTCTTTTATATATAGAATGTAGCCAAAATAAATGTTACAGAAACCAGTTAACTACTATAATAAGGCTGACACTTCTCAGACAAATTCAAACTCTATGGGAAGTTCTTTGTAAGTATAAATTGCTGTCCTGTTAAGTTAAAGTAAAGAAATTTTTGTTTAGTATAAATATAAAGGTATATTCTAACTCTTTCCTTTCAACAGATATGTTTTGGGTAGTTTCCAGAACCTTTGGAGGACTGTCCAGAGAGTTTTGTGTGTGTGCTTATTTTTAAGGAGTTCCAACAGCAAAAGCTGTTGCTCCTGAGGTGAGCTTTCCAAGAGGAGCCCTCCATCTTGGAGAGAAGAAAGCATAGTTTTTGGGCGACACCCTGTCTATTTTAAATCATTGGAGAAGGGAAAAATATTTGTCTCTAAGACTGTAATTTTCCAGATGACGCCATATTGTTGCACAGTTGCCATACCATGAGGAACAGCATTCTTGTGGTTTCTGCACTGGGAATCCTGTAAGAATGCTATTTCTGGCATCTTTTCATAATAAGGCCCCATGAGTATGTGGCACAGACAGGCTAACCAGATATAGCCTGAGCATTTTAGAAAAGTCCCTTCCACACAGTGCTTTTTAGTGGGACTTCTCAGTATATAAGGTGTTGAGTGGGATGGAGGATGAGGAGTAGGGTGTGGAAACATTAGTCCAGATCAAATCCCAGAGCAGCAGTCTGGTCAGACATCCGGACTTTCATGTGATTATTTTCTCATGAAAATAATTTTGAATCTCCAATTTTGTCTTTTGGTACATGGTATAAATATTTCTTCAAAATTAAATTTTGATAGCCTTGGACCACAACTAAGTATGCATTCTAATAAAAATAAAAGTGACTCAATGGTGGACTGATATTCAATAGTGGTTTTTCAGACAGAGTTTGGTGCCCATGAAACCTGAGTTTACTATGTTTAACAAGTAATGATCTGGTTTAAAAAATGATACAGTACCCTAAAAAAATGATCTTAATTTATTTTATTTTCCATTGAAGAATCAAGCAACACTTTAGTCCATAAATTAGAATAAATATTCTCCAGAAAACTTTTTAAATTTTTATTTTAAAGAGAAAAGAACAAAAACAAAGATAAAAAGAAAACAACACAAAACTACAAAAATGATACAGAATTTCAGAACAAGATGATAGGAAATCAACAATGGTTGTTGTATTACTTATTGTTACCTTCAAAATAGTTGCTCAGATTATCAGATATAGGTATGCAAGATTGACCAAACAATTAAACATTAGCTGTTCCTTTTAATAAACCAATAGAAATTAGAAGTACAGTTATATTAGCTATCTTGTATGTGTGTGTGTATATATATATATATATATATATATATATATATATATATATATATATATAAATATAAAATTTCCCTTCCTTCTTTCTTTTCTTCTTTCACTCATCTCAGTTGTTTTTGCCTATTAAGCAGTTCCAGAAAACTTTTTGAAAGAGGAACATCAATACATTTGAACACTTTGGCAACATTTTGCCCTGGTAAGCGTTTCTCTTAGGAAGTTATCTCATTATACCACCTTTGAGTAGCAGTTTCTAGAAATGCTTTCAAATTATATGCAGTAATAAAGAAGGCATAACACTTTCAAAAGGCTGTTCGATGCCTGAGTATAGTTGTGTGTGTGTGTGTGTGTGTGTGTGTGCGCGCGCGCGTGCGCATTTTGACACTATCACAATTTGAAAACCCTTCCTGGGCTGTTCTAACATTAAAGTAGGACTGAATTGACTGAACCCACTGCTGAAAAAAAAATGTGTAACCTTATTCACAGCAAGATACAAGCCTTTTTGCCAGGTGTTCAAATAAAACAAGAACTTCCTCTTCCTCCTCTTCCTCCTCCTCCTCTTCCTCCTTTTCATCTTTTTTCTTTCTTTTCTTCCTTCTTCTCCTTCTCCTTTTTCTCCTCTTCCTTCTTGTCCCTCTCCCTTTCCCTAATTCTCTGTTCTTCTCTCCTCCCCTTCCTGTTTCTTTCTCTCTGGCAATTCAATAGCAAAAATAGAAACAAAAACAAACAAACAAAAGAACCCCATCTAGCTCAGGAGCCAAACTTGCTCTTCCTCTTCTGTCCTGCTGGGGCGCGGTGGTCCCACAGGTGAAGAGATAATACCTAGGGCAGGGTGTGGACGAAACTTCTGGTCGCTCAGGCAGTTGCCAGGAGCAGTGTTTTCACAGGGCCCCAGGAAATGTTGCAGAGCACCTGGGCAGTTTGTGTGAGAGTAGCCCCAGAGGTCCTGGTCCCTCAAGGTCTAGGTTTGATACTCATTTAAACTCTTGAAGAAAATAGTCTCAAAATGGAAAAATCCTTTCCTTTGGAATTCAGAGAGAGTGGTCTCTCTCCACTAGGAAATTCTTTACAAACAACAACAAAAAAATGTCAATTGCTTTTGTTAGTAAAAATAATGAAATCAAGACATTTTAAATGGTGGGTTAGGAAGAGATCCCTTGTAGACTCCTAACTTCCACTAGTTGATGGAAGAGAGGTTATGTACAATGAGCTCCTGGTTGTCATTTGAAGAAGCTTTGCTGAACCTTTAGAGAAAGGTGTAAAATATTTCTGGAATTTTCTATAGTTAAAGGAAAGAATACAGTAAATTGAAACATAAAGGTGTTAAGGTGGAAAAATGGAACTTCTGGCTTTACTTTTCAGTTTTCATGAGTTAGCTAAAGCAACAAATAGGTGAAGTGATTAGAGAAGTGCCTGGGCAGAAGAGGACTGGGTTTGTAGGTGTATGTCACCATACTCACTTGGTCTAAGGAAAACTTTAGATGGAAATACTTTTGTCCTCTCAAAGGCCTCTCATGCACACACTGTAGTCCATCTAGTCTGTGGGGAGAGATAATTGCTCTATTCAGTTTTCATTGTCCTTGCTTCTCCCTACTCTTCTTGCCTCCCAGGGTAAACCTAAACCTGTGTCTTAGTTACTTTTCTCATTGCTGAGATAAAATATCCAACACCCAAAGTTAAAAGGGGAAAGATTTATTTGGCTCACAGTTTGTAGAGGCTCATAGGTGGCTGGCTCCAAGGCAGGTGGCATGGCAGAGGGTCATTGCAGAGGAGAAACAGTTCATGATAGGCAGAAGACACCAAAAGGAAAGAATAGATAGTAGCCGCTTCTTTCTGCCCCTTTTATATTCTCTACAGGCTACCTAGTTTAGGGCAGGTGCCAAACCAATCAGTGGACTAATTTTAATCACACACCCTTAATCCTGGCATGGTGCCCTTTAGATCCAGCCACCTCTGAAAAATCCCCACTTATTCCTGCATGAGGCTTTATGGAGACACTCTAGAAGAGAGATCCTCACAAAAACCTGCAGCAGGGAAGTGAGGGAAGAGCAGAGCATATTCTGTGTAGAATTGTCACATTCCAACAAGGCTTTGCCTGACTTCTGTTTGGTTAGGACTGTTTCCTTTAATATCTTGGATAATATAGCCATTTGCATGGCTGATAAGAAAGATATGGCAGACTTTGATAAAAATATATTTCAGTTAAAGTCACAGAAAGAGAGTATCATAATTACAAGCTATTATAATTATACACCATTATTATAAGCTATTATAATACCACTGGGCAAGCTCATGGTACTATCTCTGCTGATTGGCCATCCAAAGAGCTCTCAAGAATAAACAAGGAGAGTTAATGAGAAAGTCTGTGGTAGGAATTTGCTACATATCTTGTAGGCTTCTCTGGAACTAAATTTGTTTTAGGGGAAAATATAAGACTGGATTACTGCCACATATGAGTCTTGATAACTTGATTTCAGCTAAATCTACAGCCCTAAATTTAACTGTGTGTTGGATTGGACAGTGCTTCTGATGACAGCTTGATCAAAATATTATGAAGCAATGAAAGGATAAGGAAAAGTAGAATTTAATGATAGAGCACTGGTTCACTTCTCAAGATGGAAAAACTAAGTACAATAGTTAATGATATTTTGGTGGCTGTGGGAGCAGTATTACAACCACATTTTTACTTTCTTGCTATTCTCAGACTTGATACAAAGGTTTAAAAAATTATAATTAAAAAAAACCCAATGAATGGCAGGGTATGCTTGTAATTTCAGATCAGCTAGTCTAGAGGTTAAGGCAGGAGGTTCACAAGTTCAAGCCCAGTCTCAATGAGAGACTTAATGAGGACCTGTTTCAAAATTTAAAAAGGGATGGGGATGTAGCTTAGTGCTTCTTGGGCTCAGTCTCCATTACTGGGTAGGGATTTGATTCCAACAAGTATTGATATGGTCTTAGAGTATACAATAATTTCCTGAAATTACTAAATAATCTTCCAGGAAAGAATAATTTCTTACTGGGGAGGCTTAGTGCTACATACTATGGGTTTTGACAAAATTAGATCAATCTGTTTAGATTTAATAATTTTTGCTCATTTAACAAGTTGAGAGCAAGCAAAAACTGGCTAAGGATGTAGAGTTATCATTATGACAAATTATGAGAGTACAAAGCACTCCTTCTTTGTGCTCATGCACTGATTTTTCTCACTGAGGGGCTATGTTTGTTTCCAAACAAAACCATATAATTCTCTTCAGTAAGTAAAATTTTTAAAAAGCCAACATTAAACATTTAGCTTTTCCATGCAACCTTTCACAAACTGAGGAACATGCAAGGATTTACTTATAATGGAGGGGGGATCAAGCCCTTTTTCTGTTATAGTGCAATTAAGTACCTGTCAAACTCAGGCAATCCTTAATTTTCCTTGAGTAAAAGCAGTTGATGAGGTCAAAACTAATCATACCCTTAAGGCTTTCTTTATGGAAGCCCTATCATTTTAAATAAAAGTTCATCCAAATTTAAGTCTTTTTTTCTGGAGACATTTTACCTGGGCAAAAGTAGTAAGAATTTATACTTGGTGTTGTTGGCCCATAGATGCCTGGAGATGGGCATCATTAGCAATTATTTCCATGAACTTGACACCAAATTTGGTCCAGGGATCAGCATTATCATCCCCTCTTAGAGGCTTGAAAAATAGAATTTCAGGTCCTTCCTCAACCCACAGAATTAGCAGTTGCAAATTGTTAAGAACCCCAGGTGCCTTGAATGCATATTTAAGTTTTAGGAACACTGGTTTATAAAATGGACTAGGTTGTTGTGTAACAGGGAAATGTTAAGGTAAATATTAAATTGACCCTGTTCTTAGAGGAAGCAAAGTTTGTAAATTGAAGAGTAGTCAGTTTTACTTCTCAGATCAGCTTAATGTAAATTAAATAGAAGTCAGTTTTACTAATAAATTAGACAATTAGTTTTGCCAGGAGGATATTTGGAAGCTTGCTTCTACCTGCAGGACACCCATGAGAATGGGCTGTGTCTTATTTTCTGGAATATCTTTTATTGTTTCCCAGTCTGAAGCAAAATCTTTGGTCCACAGGGCAAGTCTCTTAGGGTTTTTCTCATAGCAAGTATAACTTCCATGCAAGAGTATCTGGCTGAAAATAATTGCTAAGTATTCTTTGAATGAATTAATGGATACATTCAGGTTATAGCTGGTTTTATGAAATGAAATGCATATAAGACATTCTTCCCCCTCCTTTCCTTAGGCTACTGAGTCAATTATGAGTAGCTCCATTCTGAGGCCTATTGTTTTATGGTCACTTCTCCCTCCCTTACTATGCTGTGAGTTATCAAGGGTGTTTTAGTTTTCCAGAGTTTCATACAGAGCTAGGGATGTTTGGTTACTCAGGAATGTGTATATTTTTAAAATTGTGGTAAAATATCCATAACATAAAATTTACTGTTTTAATCATCTTCAAGTGTGGCAGTTCAGTGGCAATAAGTACACAGGTGTTGTTTGTACTCATCATCACTATCTGTCTACAGTCTTTTTCACCTTGCAAAATTGAAAGTCTACAGCTATTAAACAATAATGCAAGACTAAAAAATGGTGGAGTGTACTGGGAGAGTCTTGTGCAGTCAGAGGCAGCAGTGAGAACATGAGCACTTTCCCAAGTGGCCCACCTCACAGTCATCAGGGAACTAACACTGGAATGGGGAAACCAGAGGAGTTTTTAGAAATATATTTTTTTATTTTTCTATTTTTTTCAATTATTTTTACAATATTTTTTGGGGGTTGCATAGGTTTTGACTTTTATTGTGTGGTTGGTGCTCTCTGTCCTGCTTCTATATTTCCTCACCAATCTTTCAGTATTCTCTCAGATTTAAAGGTGAATGAATAATGTCTCTACTCTCTCTGTTTTGCCTCAAAATTCTTTTGCTGTATCCTTTATCATTGTTTCTCTTCTATCCTCTTCTCCATCTTCCCAAAGTTTGGGTGATCATCCTTAGTCCTTCAGCCTCTCTTCTGTTATATTTCTTTTTAAGAATCCCTCTTTTTTCTTCCATATGCTTCTTAGATTCCTCTTCCCCACAGGATAAAATCACCCTACCAATAAGAAACCCACTGCATTCAAATTCCTGGTTTGTGTTGCACATTGTTCTGTAACTGTAGATCTTGATGCTATGGTTAGAGACCAAATTAGCTGTGACAACAGATTACAAGATTTCAAGCTGTGTTTGATGATATTGTTATTGCTAATTATACTACTTTAGCCAAGAGGCCATACTTGTAATCAATTATTCACCCTTGTATGATGACACTGTAACAATCTGGGATCACAATCAGCCCCCACAACCCAATGCCAAAGGATTGGGTGCTAAGCCAAATAGGTAGCAATTCCTCATCCATAATAGCAGGGGAAGATAAGACCCTAGGACTGCCACAAAAACCAAAAGTGAGCTATACCTAGAAGACATTTAGGAAGAATAGACATTTCCTAGGAAAGGCTTGATACTAGTGGTAAAACTACTTAACACAAGAAAAATATAAACAACACAGAAAACAAATTAAAATAAAAAATAGGAAATGACAAGATGCAGAAGCAAAATTAAATCTGATACTTCCAGCCTGCCAAGGATAAATACAGGGCAAAATGAGACAGAGAAAATCAGAAGTCATGAACCTGAATTTACTGGAATGACTGTAGAAGAAATAAGCATTTATATACATGAGGCTATAGAGGATAACAAAACAGAAATAATCTCACAGGTAAAAAAAACATAATGATTATAATGAAGGGCTTGTTCAGCAGATCTACAGTAGGGATAGATATTAAAAAGTAGAGGAACATAGAAAAATAATGGAAACCATAAATGCCCAAAATAGTGAAGAAGTGGAATCCATGAAACTTTCCAAGAAATTAAAATTTCCACTGAAAGTTTTCAAAATGGTATGAAGGAAAATGAAGATAGAATATCAGTCCTAGAAAACAGGGTCATGGTTAAGGATCACAAAAAGATATCAAGGGACCATAAAAAAACAATCCAACAACTTGAAGACAACGCAAAGAAGAACAACATGACACTGATTAGAGTCAATGAAAATGCAGGAGTCAGCACAAATGACATAAAAAACCTGTCTAGAAAACTAGTAGTAGAAAACTTCCCAAGCATGGAAAAACAATTTGATGTATAGAAAGTGAGGCATATAGAACTCCAATTAGTCATGACTAAAATAAATTGACACCAAGGAAAGAATCAAGATTCCAGAAATTCAACACAAGAACAGAATATTAAAAGCTGGTAGAAAAAAGAAATGAATCAGTTATAAAGGAAAACCCGACAGAATCACAGCAGACTTCTAAACACAAATACTTGGAATGAAGTATTTCAAGGCTTTAACACAAACCCTTGGAGCAAAGTATTTTGAGCCTTCAAAGAAAAACTACTTCTAAGCCATACTGATGTATTCTGCAAAATTACCTTTCAGGATTAATGGAGAAATAATATACTTCCATGGCAAAGAAGAACTGATTCACCATTCTAAAGAAATCAGCTGGCAGAATGGGTCAAGAAACAAGATCCAACAATACATTGTATTCAAGAAACATATTTAACTCAAAAAGAAATTCATAGAAAAAAAGTTAAAGGATAGAAAGCAATGTTTTTATTGTTTATGTATTGTTTTGTTTTTGTCTTCATTATTGTTATTTTGTTATTGTTTTCTTTTTCTCTTCAAAATTAAAAAAAAGGAAACAATGCTCCATGTGACAGGAACCCAGAAAAAAGCAGGAGTAGCTATTCTATTCACAAGCAGTGTGAACTTCAAGCCAAGACTGATCAAAGAGATAAAGAAGGACACCACATACTTATCAAGGGAAAACTACATGAAGAAGAAAAAACAATCATAAATATGTATGCACCAAATTCAGAGACACTGACCTATATAAAATAAATATTAATGAATATGAAAAATTAAATAAGCCCTAACACAATTCTAATGGAGGATCATGATACCCCACTGTTACAAATAGGTAGATCAACTAGACAAAAACAGCAAAGAAATAGCAGAACAGAACCAAACCTATGAACAAATGGACTTAAATATCTACAGAGTGTTCCACTCCACATCATCGTACACATTCTTCTCAGCTGCACATGGGACAGCCTCCAAAATGGTTCTGAAACCACAACTTCATAAAGACATGGGATTAGTAACACCCTCCTTAACAACCAATGGGTCACAGATGAAATTAAAGGAGAAATTAAACAGTATCTACAATTAAGTGATAATGTCAGTACAACATACTGGAATTTATGGGATGCAATGAAAGCAGTCCTAAGAGGAAAAAATAATAGCAGTGAACTCTCACATCAGAAAAACAGGATGAGATGAAATAAACCTAATGTTTACCCTCAAGCTTCTAGAAAAAGTAAAACAAATCAAGCCCAAAGCTTCTGTGAGGGAGGAAACTATAAAGATCAGAGCAGAAATTAATGCAATGGAGATTAAGAAAACATTACAGGTGGCTGGGGATATAGCTCAGTAGCACAAACACCTGCCTGGCAAGTGCAAGGTCCTGAGTTCAACACCAAGTACCAAAAAAAGGAAAAAAAAAACAAAACACAATACAAACATAAGTGAAGAGCTGGTTTTTTGAAAGATTAAATAAAACTGACAAACAGCCAATCTTATCAAAAAAGGAAAGGAAAGATTCAAATTCATGTAATTAGTAATCAAAAGGGTAAAATAAACAGATCTTTCAGAAATCAAGGAGATCATCAATATCTAAGATGATCGATTTCTACCTTTTTACTCTAAAAAGATAAAAACATAAGAAATGGACAGATTCATAGATACATGAAAATTACCAAAACTGAATTAAGAAGTTATAAAAATTCTAAATACCCCAATATCAGTCAATGAAATTGAAAATATAATTAAAACTTTACCAACAAATAAAAGCGCAGGTCCTGATGGATTCACAGCTGAATTCTACAAGGAATTTAGAGAATATCTAATGTCTTTACTTGTCAAACTCTTCAATAAACTAGAAAGGGATACAATACTTCAAAGTCATTCCTGAAGTAAGAATTACCCTGATACCAGAACCAGAGAAAGACCACCAAGAAAGAAAACTGCAGGCCAATCTACCTAATGAACTAGATAAAAAAAAATCTTCAACAAGATACTGGCAAAGAGAATTCAACAACTCATCGAGAATATTATACACCATGACTAAGTGGGATTCATTAAAGGGATGCAGGGATGGTTCAACATAAAAAAATTAATAAATGTAGTATATCATGTCAACAGAACGAAGGACAAAACCCGTATGATCATCTCAATAGATGCTGAAAAACATTTGACAAAATATGATACGCATTCATGAAGAAGATCCTACAGAAAATTTGATTTTATGGACTTTATCTCAATCTGATAAAATCTATCTATGACAAACCAACAGCCAACACTATACTAAAAGGTCAAAAACTAAAAGACTTCACAATCAAATCAAGAACAAGACAAAGACTTCCACTATCACAACTGTTCTATATAGTTCTGGAAGCATTAGCCAGAGAAATTACATAAGAGAGAGAAATAAAAGGAATAAACATAGAAAAGGAAGAAGTGAAATTATCATTATGTACAGAAGGCATGATACTCTACATAAAAGACCCCTAAAACTTTGCCAAAAAACTTCTAGATTTAATAACTAAATTCAGCAGTGTAGCTATATACAAAGTCAACACTCAGAAATCAATAGCATTCCTGTATACAAAAAATAAACTCACTGAGAGAGAAAATAGGGAAAGCACATCTTTCATAATAGCACTGAAAAACTAAAATAATCAATCTAACAAAGGAAGTAAAAGACCTGTACATTGAAAACTACAGTACTCTGGAAGAGATTGAAGAGGATATCAGAAAATGGAAAGATATCCCTTGCTCATGTATAGGAAGAACCAACATAGTAAAAAATGGCCATACTCCCAAAATTTTTATACAGATTTAATTCAATCCTGATCAAAATACCATTAGCATACCTCACAGAACTAGATAAAACATTCTTAAAATTCATTTGGAACCAGAAGAGACATAGATTAGCAAAACCAATTCTAAACAACAAAGGCAAAACAGGGGCATTGTGATCACTGACTTGAAATCATAACAGAGACACCATATTAAAAACAGCATTGTACTGGCAAAAAAAAACAGACCTGAGGATCAATGGAACAGATTAGAAGAGGCAGATACAACTTGAAACACACTCAGTCATCTTATATTTGTTGACAAAGAGGCCAAACATGTTACTGGAAGAAAACCTTTTTAATAAATGGTGCCAAAAAAATGCCAAATGCCAAAAACTAAAACTAGACCCATTGATCAAAGATCTAAATATTAACACAGAAACACTAAAACTTCTGTAAGAGAGAATAGGTAGAACTCTTGAAGGAATAGGTGTAGTCAAAGACTTCATGAACAAAACCTTGACTGTATAGGAAATACTACAAAAATCAACAACTGCTATCTCCTCCTATTATAAACATTTTGTATAACAAAACATGTCACCAACAGAGTAAAAAGACAATCTATAGAATGGAAAAAAATCTTATAAGTTGTTATTGAGTCAAACCAGTAACATATAAAACCTACAAAGAATTTAAAAAATCAGATCCTTCAAATTTAAAGACCCAATCATAAAAGGGCATCTGTAATGAATAGACACACTCAGAAGAAGGACAAATGGCAAGTAAATATATTAAAACTTGAACATCACTGACCATTCAAGAGATGCAATTTAAAACAATGCTGAGATTCCATCTCACCCCAGAAAGAATGGCTAGCATCAAGGAACCAACCAGTAACAAATGCTGATAGGGAAAAAGGAACACTTCTCCACTGTTAGTGGAAATGTAGACTTGTACAACCATTATAGAAATCAATGTGGAAATTCCTAAAAAACTAGGACTAGAGGTTCCATTTGACCCTGTTATTCCTCTTCTTGGAATTAAAAGCATCATACCAAAGTGATGTATGTGTACCATGTTCTTAGCAGCACAGTTTGTAATAGCTAAAACTTAGAAACAACCCAAATACCCATCAAGAAATGAATAAATTAAAAAATGTGTCTTTATACAATGGAATACTACTTGGCCACAAAGAAGGATAAACTGGAGATATTTATAGCTGTATTTATAGTTAACGGATGGACCTTGAGACCATACTCCTAAGTGAAATAAACCAGATACTCCCAGGTGCACAGGCATGCACACACCTTTGGCAGGCAGACTGCCCAGAACTGCAAAACCCAGGACATCTGGGCCATGGTGCATCAGTGCACAAAGGCCTTTGGTGGCCAGATTGAGCAGAACATTGAGACACAGGATGGCTGGGCTCTTTGAGAGAGTGGAGTAATCAGTGAGACCAGCAAAGTGAAGAGTTGGCAGTTGGGCTCTGGAGAACTCCAGAGACCAACAGAAGACCAGCCCCAGCCCACACATCCAGAGGCCAAGATCATCTTCATACCCAGCACAATTCCTATGGCAAACTTGGCTGGAATACACAGCACATTTCTGGGATCTGACATGGACACTATCACAGAACTGTAATCACCAGCGTTATTTTACTGCTTTTAGCCTCCCTTGTTTGTCTGATTGGCTATCCTTTTCTTGCCTGGTTCGATATCACCTTGTATGGTTTTGTATTTTGTGGTTATTTTTGTTTTGATTTTTCTCTTCTCTCTTTCTCTGGTCTCCTTTTTTCTTTCTTTCCTTCTTTTTCATTCTCCTCTTTTTTCCTTTGTTTTTTCATTGTTTAGGTTTCTTCTTTTCTGTTTTCTACTATTGATCCTCTATCTCTCTTTCCTCACCTACTTTTTGAATTTAAACTTTCAAGTGAGTAAACATTGTCTCTTCCCTTTCTGACTACTCCTTCACATTGTATTTCATTCTTTCCCTCCTCTACCATCCACTTTCCCAAAACTCGAGTGATCATCCTTTGACCTCCAGCCTTGACTCTACTATATTTGACCTCATTCATCACTTTATCCTGTCCCCTACCCACCTTAACCCCCCTACCAATGGAAAAGGGTAAAAATTACTCTATTAAGGGGAAAATCATGGCATTCAAGTGCATGGTATATGTTTGATTTTATTATATCACTTTAGAGATTGCTCCTGTGGTCAGAGGTAGCAGGTTACTGGTTACCATAGTTTGTCAATAGTTAAGATGTACTTGGAACTATTGTTACTACTAACTGTATTACATTAGCCAGGATGTCATACATGTTATAATCATATTTTTTCCCAGTATGATAGCATTGTGATTGTATGGGGTCATAATCAACATCATAGCCCAGCTCCAAAGGATTGGATACTGAGCTAAATAGTAACATTGCATCCTTTACAAATTGGGAAATTAGGTTCTTGGGATAGCTATCAAAAGCCACCTATATTCAGAGGACACCTCTGAAGAACAGACTCTCCTAGGGAAGCCTCAAAACTAGTGATAAAGCTATCTATCATAAGAAATTGTCAAGCATCAACATAGAAAACAAATCAAACAGAAAAGAGAAAATAGAAAATGACAAGATGCAGAAGCAAAATGCAACCCCAGACCCCCAGCCCACCACGGATGAGCCCGGAATACAGCAAGATAGATGAAATTGGAAGTCAAATAGTGGAACTTTCTGAAATAATAGCAACAGAAGTGAAAAGAACAAGTGGAAAAGGCTATTGAGAAAAACTCTCAGGTACAAAAAGAAAACATGATTAAAATCAAAGATATTTGAGAAGACACATAAAAGAATAGATGAGCTTAGAAAAATGATGGAAACAAAAAATGCCCAACATAGGAAAGAAATGGAATCCATGAAACAGATCCAAAGAGAAATGCAAGAGATTAAAACCTCCATTGAAATTATATGCAACAGAACAAATGAAGGAGAGGATAAAATATCAGATTTTAAAGACAGAATTGAAGATAGTGATCATGAAAAGAAAGATATCATATCAGTCAGGGTTTTACTGGAGAAACAGATATAACACAGGATGTACAGATTATAAGAAATTACAAGATTGGCTTATGATGGTCAGCCAGAGAGCTGTATGGGGAAGTGTGCAGAGGGTGTCTGTACACTGAAGACCTAAGGAATCAGTCCAGGGTCTGGAGTTCACTGCACAGTTCCATACAAGTCCATACCAGGAGGCCAATGAGTCTGCGACGGAAGGCTGAAGGATCCAAGGTGGAAGCCAAAGAGTCTGCACTAGAAGCCAGGAGACTAAATCCAAGCTGAAGGTGAAGACTGGAGCTCCTCCAAAAGGAATGGAAGTACCTCTGTCCTTCTTCATTTCCCTTTTATATTATCTAGGGGATGATCCACCCTAGGGTGGCTCCTCTACACCCTAGGGTGTGGAATTGCTGGGCCAGTTGCTGAGCCAAGTTTAGTTATGCTTCTAAACTTCTCAAGTTCACATAATCAATCAACCACTACAGATATCTTAAAAATATCAAGAGATCATGAAAGATTGACCCAAAAGCTATAAGATGAAGCAAGAAAGAATAACATAAGAATGACTGGGGCTAATGAGAAAGCTCGAGACAAAGTAAATGCTAGGTAAAAACTACACAGAAATAATGGCAGAACCAGAGAAAGACTCAACCAAGAAAGAGAACTACAGACCAATCTCCCTAATGAATATAGATGCAAAGATACTCAATAAGATACTAACAAATAGAGTGCAGCAAATTATCAAGAAAATCATACATCACAACCAAGTTGAATTCATTGCAAGAATGCAGGGTTGCTTCAATATTTGCAAATCTATAAATGTTATATGCCATATCAATGGAGCCAAAGACCAAAACCACATGATCATCTCAATAGATGCAGAAAAAGCTTTCGACAAGGTCCAACATGCATTTATGATAAAAACTCTACAGAAAATAGGAATAGATGGTCTCTACCTTAACCTGATCAAAATCATCTATGACAATCAAACAGCCAACATCATTCTCAATGGACAACAACTGAAAAGTTATACTTTAAAATCAGGAACAAGACAAGGATGTCTGCTATCATCACTCCTGTTCAATACAGTTCTGGAACCACTAGGCAGAGCAATTAGACAGGAGAGAGAAATAAAAGGAATAAGGATAGGAAAGGAAGAAGTAAAACTATCACTATTTGCCAATGACATGATACTTTACATGGAAGATCCCAAAAACTCCACAAGAAGACTCCTTGAATTAATCAACAACTTCAGCAGTGCAGCTGGATACAAAGTCAACACCCAAAAATCAATAGCATTCCTATACACAAACAACAAACAGACTGACAGAGGAATTAAGGAAACCATACCTTTCACAATAACATCCAAGAAATTGAAATATTTAGGAATCAATCTAACAAAAGAAGTAAAAGATCTATTCAATGAAAACTACAGTACTCTGAAAAAAGAGATCAAAGAAGATTTCAGTAAATGGAAAAATATTCCTTACTCATGGATAGGAAGAACCAACATTGTGAAAATGGCCCTACTCCCAAAACTGCTGTACAGATTTAATGCAAGAGCTTCTATCTAGAACATATAAAGATTTAAAAAATATCAGCCCCCTCCCCCAAATTCAAAGACCCAATCTATGATGAATACAAACTTCTCTGATAAGGACATACAAAGGGCAAATAAATACATAGAAAATGTTCAACATCATTAGTCATTCGAGAAATGCAAATTAAAACAACACTGAGATTCCATGTTATCCCAGTAAGAATGACTAGCATTAAAAAATCAACCAATAACAAATGCTGGTGAGGCTGTGGAGAAATAGGAACCCTTCTCCACTGCTGGTGGGAATGCAGACTGGTGAAACCACTGTGGAAATCAGTTTGGAGATTCCTCAGAAAAGTAGGTCTAGAGGTCCCATTCAACCCAGCTCTCCCCCTTCTGGGTATTTTCCCAGAAGATCTAAAAACATCATATCACAGTGATATATGTGCACCTATGTTCATAGCAGCACAATTTGGAATTGCTAAATTGTGGAAGCAACCCAAATGTCCATCCACTGAGGATTGGATAAGAAAATTGTGGTACTTTTATAGAATGGATTATTACATAGCTATAAAGAAAGGTAAACTAGAGGCCTTTTTAGGTAAATGGTCACAACTACAGACCATACTCATAAGTGAAATAAATCCGACCTGCATGTGCAAGCACTGCATTGTTTCACTAGTGTAAAACCTGAAAGAGTTAATTTAAACTAGGAGGTATGATAGACATTGTGAAATGATAGGAAAACACTGAAGGGTAAAGGGCAACTGGGATGTGGGAAAAAAGAAGGGAAAGAAGGAGAAATTTTGTATGTATGTACATACAGGATAGTCAACATAGTTGTTCTACTGTCTTCTATTTCTTTGCTAAATGAGCCCTTGATTGATCAATATTGCATGTCTCTATTCGTTTTCATGAGGAACCACTTTGAAGATATCAATATGTAATACAACAAACATTGTTAATTTCCTACCACTTTGTTTGTAACTCTGTATTGTCTGTACTGTTCCTTTGCTATTTTGTAAAAGGTTGCCTGTCTGTTAATGTTTTCCTCCTTTTATTTTTAAAATAAAATAAAAAATAAAAATAAAAAATAATTAGGAAGTGTGATAGACATTGTGAAATGAAAGGAAACTACTCAAAAGTAAAGAGCAACTTGGATGAGGCAGAAAGAAAAGAAAGAAGGGGAAAATTATGTATGTATGTAGGTATATACAGGATAGCTAACATAGCTGTACTGTTGACATATTGCTTTATTGAACAGAACAGTTAATGATTAATTATTTTATCAAGATACTTTCATGACAAACAACAACTGAAGAGATTTATGAACACCAAACCAATGTTACAAAGAGTACTAAAAGATATTCTACACAGAGATAAAAATGACTACAATTGCAAGAACAAAAACAGAAAGAAACTACCAGGCAAGGCAAGCAATTAAACGAGGAGAAAAGTAGGGAATCAACAGCAGGAAAATACCATGACCAGCATAAGCCAATTGTCTTAGCCACTTTTCTATCTGTTCTGAGACAAAATACCCAACACCCAAAATTAATTAAGGAAGGAAAGGTTTATTTGGCTCACAGTTTGTGAAGGTTTCAGTCCATACTTGGCTGGCTCCGAGGCAGAAGATAGCAAAGCAACAAGAGCAAGGGGGGAATGGCAGCCGACAAGCAAAGCAGCCAGAGCAAAAGGGCAGAATGGCGCCAAGCAGCTTCTTTCTCTGCCTTACATTATAAACAGGCTACCCCCACCTAAGGGGCATGTAGGTCTCTCATAATCTCCATGCACTCCTCTTCCACAGGTTCAGGATGTATACAAAGTAAGCACCCTGGCTTCCTGCTGAGTCACTTAGCCAAACCTCTAGACTCCCCAAGTTGACACAATGTATCAACCATAACACCAATATATATCAGTTAAAGCCATCAATGCAAATGGTCTCAATTCACCTGTCAAAAGAAGCAGACTGGCATAGTGGATCAAGAAACAAAACCCAACAATGTGCTCTGTACAAGAAAAACATTTAACTCCAAATGAAATCCATAGACTGAAAGTAAAAGGATGGAAAATAATCTTCCATGTGACAGGAATCCAGCAAAAGCAGGGGTAACTATTCTGTTTGCAGACAATGTGCTTCACATCCAGAATGACCAAAAGAGATAAAGAAGGTCACTATATACTCATTAAGGAAAAATTTCAAAAGGAAGAGATAACAATCATAGATACATAAGCATCAAATATGGGAGCACCCAAGTATAAGACAATTATTAATAGACATGAAAAATCAAATAAGCAATAACACAATTGTAACAGGAGACCTAATACCCCATTGTAACAAATAGGTAGATCAACTAGACAAAAAAATCAGCAAAGAAATATCAGAACTAAACCATACCTGTGAACAGAAGGACTCAGTAGATGTTTACAGAGTATTCTACCCAACATCATCAGAATCATAGAGCACATTCTTCTCAGTTACACATGGGACATTCTCTAAAATAGACCATATACTAGTCTACAGAGCACGATTAAGTAAATGCAAAGGATCTGAAATTACCCCATGAATATTACCTGACGATAGTGCAATGACATTGGAAATTAATGGGAAAAGAAACTGCAGAAACTCCATAAACACATGGGAATTAAACAATACCATTTCAAACAACCAACAGGTCACAGGGAATTAAAGAAAAAATTAAACAATATCTACAACTAAACAAGAATTCAGATACAGCATACTAGAACTTATGGGATGCAATGAAAGCAGTCCTAAGAAGGAAATTTACAGTGGTACGTGCTCACATCAGGAAAACAGAATGAGCACAAATACAACCTAATGCTGCACCTCAAGCTTCTGTAAAAAGAAGAACAAGATAAGCCCATACAAGGGAGGAAAAAAAGATCAGAGCAGAAATTACCTCACTGGAGGCTAAGAAAAAATACAAAAAATTAATGAAGAGTTGGTTCTTTGCAAGAATAAATAAAATTGATAAATGCTTAGCCAACAAAAGGAAAGAAAAGACTCAAATTCATGCTTTGAGGAATGAAAAGAGTGAAATCACTACAGATCCTGTGGAAATTCAGAAGATCATCAATAACTACTATGAAAATCTTTACTTTCATAGGATGGAAAACACAGAGGAAATGGACAGATTCCTAGATGCATATAAATTACCAAAGCTGAATCAAGAAGATATAAAAAGTTTGAATAACCCAATATCACTTAATGAGATTGAAAATGTAATTAAAAACTTACCAACAAAGAAAAGCCCAGTCCTGATGGATTCAATGATGAATTATACATGAAATTTAGAGAAGATTTAATGCCAATACTCTTCAACTCTTTAATAAAATTGAAAGGAAAGCAATACTCCCTAACTCATCCCTAGAGGCAAGTCCCTGATACCAAAACCAGAGAAAGACCCAACCAAAAAAGAGAACTACAGGCCAGTCTCCCTAATGAACATAGATGCAAGAATACTTAATAAGATACTAGCAAACGGAACTCAGCAAATCATCAAGAAGATTATACACCATGACGAAGTGGGCTTCATCCAAGGAATAGAGGAATGTTTCCACATACACAAATCAATCAAAGTAGTACACCATATCAACAGAGCTAAAGACAAAAATCATATGATCATCTCAATAGATGCAGAAAAATTTTAGCACTCATTCATAATAAAGCCCTACAGAAAATCAGAATAGATGGTCTTTACTTCAATATGATAAAATCTCTTTGTGACAACCAATGGCCAACATCACACTAAATGGATAAAAACTGAAAGTTTTCACTTTAAAATCAGGAACAAGGCAAGGGTGTCCACTATCACCACTCCTATTCAATATAGTTCTGAAAACGTTAGTCAGCACATTTAGAGAAGAGAGAAAAATAAAAGAATAAGGATAGGAAAGGAAGAAATGAAACTATCATTATTGGCAGATGACATGGTACTCTACATAGAAGACCCCAGAAACTCCACAAAAGATTTCTAGATTTAATTACCAAATTCAATAGTGTAGCTAGATACAATGTCGACACTAAAAAATCAATAGTGTTCCTGTACACAAACAACAAACTCACTGAGAGAGGAATTAAGAAAACCTCACCCTTCACAATAGCATCCAAAAAAGGAAATACTTAAGGAATCAATCTTACAAAGGAGGGGCAGGGAATTTAGCTCAGTGGCACAGCACCTGCCTGGCAAGCGTGACGTAGAGAGTTTGATTCCCAGTACCAGAAAAAAACAAAAAAAAAACCAGAACAAAACAAAACAAAAAATCTTACAAAGGAAGTAAAAGATCTATACACTGAAAATTGCAGTACTCTGAAAGATGAGATTGAAGAGGATATCAGAAAATGGAAAAAAGGGCCAGGGATATAGCTCAGGGGCACAAGCACCTGCCTGGCAAGCACAAGGTCCTGAGTTTGAGTCTTGGTACCAAAAAAAAAAAACAAAAAAAAAAACCAGAAAGAACCAACATAGTGAAAACGGTCATACTCCAAAAGTGTTATACATATATAATGAAATCCTGATCAAAATTCCATAAACATACCTCACAGAACTAGAGAAATACATTCCTAAAATTCATTTGGAACCAGAAAAGGTCTAGAATAGGAAAAACCATTCTGGACAACAAAGGCAAGGCAGGAAGCACCACAATCTCTGACTTGAAATTATATTACAAAAGTACTGTGATAAAATCAGCATGGTCCTGGCAATAAAAACTAGACAAACAAAAAACAGACCTGAAGATCATTACTACAGATTAGAAGATGCAGACATAACTACAGACTCAGCCACCTTATCTTTGACAAAGGGGCCAATCTTGTTCACTGAAAGAAAGATAACCTCTTCAATAAATGGTGCTGCGAAAACTGGCTTTCCACTTGCCCAAGGCTAAATCTAGACCCATGTCTGTCACCACGTGCTAAAATCAAAATGGAACAAAGATCTAAATATTAAAATGGAAACACTAAATCTACTGGAAGACAAAGTAGGCAGATATCTTAAAGGCAGAGGTTTAGGCAGAGACATCATGAAGAAAACCCAAACTGCACAGGAAATACTTCAAAGAACCAACAACTTGGATCTCATCTTATTAGATAGCATTTGCTCATCAAAAGAAATCACTAACAGAGTCAAAGGACCCTGACAGAGTGGGAAAAAATTTTAGTAACTCTCCCTCAGACAAAGGACTTCTAAGAAGAATATACAAAGAATTGAAAATAATCAGACCCCCAAATTCCAAGACCCAATCCAAAAATGGGCATCTGAGATGAATACACACTTCTCCAATAAAGAAATACAAATGGCAAATAAATATATGAAATAATGTTCAACATCACTGGTCATTTGGGAGGTGCAAAAAAACACTGAAATTTCATCTCACCCCAGAAAGAATGGCTATCATCAAGAAATAAACCAACAACAAGTGCTGGAGGGGCTGTGGGGAAAAAGGAACCCTTCTCCACTATTGGGAGTGTCAACTGGTGTAGTCACTGGAAATCAGTGTGGTGATTCCTCAAAATCTAGGATTAAAGATCCCATCCAACCCAGCTGTTCCCCTTCTGGGTATCTTCCCAGAAGAATTAAAAACATCATACCACAGCAATATATGTACACTCATGTTTATTACAGCACAAGTTGTGATGGCTTAATTTTGGAACAACCAAAATGCCCATCATCCAAACATATGTGATATTTTTATACAATGAAGTACTACTCAGCTATAAAGAGGGTAAACTTGAGACTTGCATAGGTAAATGGATGCAATTTGAGACCATACTTGTAAGTGAAAGAAATCAGTCTCATACGTGTAAACATCATATTGTCTCCCAAGTGTAAGAAGCTGTAAAATAATAAAGATCCAAAATGTACAGGAAATGGGAAATGGGAAGAAACTGTTCAATAGGAAAGAGAAACTGGCATGTGAAAAAGGAGAAAGAAGGAAGGGAAAAGGAAAAACTATATATGATAGTTAAGATGATTATACTAATTTCTATTAATTCATTGAAAGGAAAAGTGCTCTTTTGTTTGAACAATTTTTTTTTTTTTTTTTTTTTTTGTGGTACCGGGGATCGAACTCGGGACCTTGCACTTGCCAGGCAGGCACTTACGTCACTGAGCTATATCCCCATCCCTTGTTTGATCAGTTTTTCATGCCTGTATCTTGTAATCTGTGCAACTACTTTGAAGATAACAATATGCAATGTATTAACCATTCTTACTCTCCTACTATCTTGTTTTGAAATTTTTTTATCATTTTAAATTTTTTCTTTAAAATAAAAAATATATTGAACACACATCTGTAAATATCATATTGTCTCTCTGGCGTGAGAAACTGAAAGTGTAAATAGTGACCAAAATATATAATGGATATTTCACAATAGGAAGTAATTACTCAAAGGCAAAAGGGAATGAGAGTGTGGAATAGAAAAGAATAACATGAGGAAAAAAAGATAAAGTGGAAACAAAGTTTTATAAATAAGGAGGGGAAGAAAGGTTAAAGAGAGAGGAGGAGAATGGGAAAATAAAAGAGGAACTAACATATGCCATGTATAGGTACAAATTCCCTGTGATGAATATGATCACTATGCATATCTAAATTGTACCAATAAACAATTTTAAAATTCCACCATAAGGGGCTGGGGATTTAGCTCAGTGGCACAGTGCCTGCCTGGCAAGCATGTGGTAGTGAGTTCGATTCCCGGTAGTGGAAAAAAAAAACAACCTTCCCCATTTTGGCTTTCCCAGCCCCTAGCAACCACCAACCAACTTTGTCTCCATAAATGTGAGGTCTCTGGTACTGCATGTAGTGGGGTCATACAGTATTTGTCCTTCTGTGGTCTGTTCATTTTCCTTAACAGATGGCCCCAAGGTTCATCCATGTACTGTGTGTAATAATTTCCCTTCTTCTCAAGGCCAAACAATATTCCAGTATCTGTATACACCACATATTGTTTATTTTTTTATCTGTTGGTGGACACTTGGCTTGTATCTGCAGTTTGGATATTGTGAATGATGCTGCTTTGGATAAGGAGGGAGAAGTATCCATTAGAATCTGTGTTTTTCAATTCTCTAGGATCTATCCTTACAGTGGAATTGCTATACCATGTAATACTTCTACTTTTCTTTTTTTTCTTGTTTTTCTTTTTTTGAGACAGGATCTCGCTATGCAGTCCAGGCTGTCCTTGAGCTCACTTTGTAGCCCAAGCTGGCCTGGAACTCACAACCATCCTCCTGCTTCAGCGTCCCGAGTGCTGGGATTACAGGTGTGAGCCACCATGCCCAGCTCAATACTTCTACTTTTATTCTCTGAGGAACACTACTTTCCATAGCACCTGTATCATTTCACATTCCTACCAGCAGTGCACAAGAACTTCAGATTCTCCACTTCCATTCTAACCCTCTTTACCCTTGTTGTTTTGTAATAGTATCTTAATGGGTATGATATAGTATTTCACTGTGGTTTTGACTGAGGTTGTCCTAATGTTAATATTTCATGTACTTTTTTGTCATTTGTGTATCTTCTTGTCTAAGTCCTTTGTTCATTCTTTGGTAGTTTTGGGGAAATTACTGAATTGCAGGAGTTCTTTATACATTCAGGGTATTAATCTCTTAAGAAATGATTTCTCAAACATTTTCTCCTATTCTGTGGGTTATCTTTTCACTCTGTTGATGGTGTTCTCTGTTGCACAGACATTCTTATTGTTATTGTTATTTATTTATTTATTTATTTATTTTTTGCAGAGTATTGAATCCAGGTCTTGCAAATTTGAGGCAAGCGCTGTCCCACTGAGCTGTGCCATTAGCCAAGAAGTTTTAAATTTTTATGTAGGTCAATTTTGTTTTGTTGCTCATGCTTTTAGTTTCATACCCAAGGCATTTTCATGAAATTTTATGCCATAAAAAATTCACCAATGATTTTGTCTAACAGTTTTAGGTATTGCGTTTGAATATTTGATCCATTTTAACTTATTTTGTGTAAGTTTGAGGCACAGGCCCAACTTCATTCTTTCGCATGTAATACAGTTTTCCAGCACCATTTGTTGAAAATATTGTCTTTTCTCATTGAATAGCTTTGGCAGCTTTGTTGAAAATCATTTTAATGTACATGCAAGAGTTTATTTCTGGGCTTTGTATTCTGTCTACAAATATTGATTCATTTTGTTAATATATATCTAGTTTAAGCAAGTAAAAAGGAGGTAGAAGAGGATTAGGAAGTTAGATGGGAGAAAAGGAAATCTCTTGTCTGTACATTGAGCTTGGTTTTAAGTTTCTTGGCAACTGAGCAAAAAGGGAAATATACCAAGGCAAAACATCATCTCAGTATTGAACAAGAGTAAATAGTCTCTCGTGTTTATCGAGGCAGAAATTGTAGGCACTTGCCTTTCATCCCTGACTCAAACTCTGTCAACCTCAATGGTTAGGCTCATTGAGCTTCATAAATAAGGACAGATTATTGTTTTTGTTTTTTTTAAATCAGTACTAGGAGAGGGTCTCTATTCACAGAAAAATAAGGAATTCAGAATGAGAACAAATGAATAATCTCAAACCACACTACAATGACTACTATTTTATGAGTGCTCACTATAGCCCAGCCACTGAATTTTACTCCTAACAACATCCTTATCAAATGATTATCCTAACAACATCCTTATCAAATGATTACAAAATCATGCCTTCTACATTTCCAACCAAGGATGTGGTATACTAGTGCTGAAAACAAGGTTTCTGAGTCCCAGCTTTGATGCATTGTGTGGTGCCATCATTGCTTAGTTGTGATTTCTAAGACCCATCTTGAAGTATACGTGGCCTTCTGCTTGTCCCCTCTTTCTATCTCCTTACATTGGCATCCTAGCTACTTCTAATCCGCACTATAGGAAGCCTAGCTTGCTTTGTCTCTTCCCCATTCTGGGTCTGCATCTTAGTTCCACAGTTACAGTTCTTGGAGGACCTTTTACTGGTGAACTGACACCTTCATGGGTTTCTACTTCATATCAGTCATCATTGTGGAATATTGTTTTTAAATTTGCTCCTATTCTGGACCCTTGTACAGAATATTTGTCTGAACCATGATGGCTACCAAATCTCTTTACAGAAACACTCCTGCCAGACTTTGCCTCATCAGGTTCTCATTTGTCTCTGTCTCTTATTTGCCTTAAGAAAACATTCATGATATAGTAAAAAACTGCACAAAATGACAGAAGTATCTTTGATCTTTTCATGTAGTGGGCATTGATGAAAACCAAAGGAAAGATGAGAGAATCATTCTTGGCGATGCAGATTGGGTTCTCTAGCAGGTAGCCTGTGAGAGTCTGGGATGGAGGATGCTTCTTGGGGACACCTTTCAGATGGACATCTGTGGGTGGGAGGAGGAGGCAGGGCTGAGAAGAGGGAGAAGGGGAATGTGTGTAGGCCCAGCAGCCTCAGCCAATGACCTTTGGATGGTCTAGAGTCAAAGAGGCTTATAAAGAGCAGCCAGGACTTTATCTCTCTGCTTCAAACAGTCCCTGCTTATGGCCAGATGGGTCTGGAGCTGAGGCACTTTGTGAAAAAACTGATGGCAGAAGGCCGTGTGCTGATAGGACTTCCAGTAGTGGACAGGAAGACCTTCCTGGAAGAAGAATCTCAGTGGTAAATCTTTGTGTCCAGTACACTTTGGAAGAAACTGGTACAATATTGTTCATATTATATAGTTTCTAGAAATTCTATTTGGCATAGGAGTGGAATTCAGATAGAGACAGGAGAAACGTACTCTAACCTCTAGAATGCAGATAATTAGGGAAATACTGTTTAGACTGGAGCAGGAAAATAAAGAAAATTGGAGACTGGATTTATGAATGAGGGCAAAAACGGTGAATTCCGAGGGGATTCATGTGCTTAGCTACCAGGGATCTAGGTAAAGGAATTACAGTTAGCTATATGAGGTCTTATTTTTTATTTGCAGTGCTGGAGATCAAGCTGAGGGCCTCATACATGATAGGCAAATACTTTACTGCCAAGTTGCGCCCACAGCCCTACAGTTAGCTATAAAATCAGAATTTTTCCTTTTGTATTTTTTTGCCCAGGTTTGGAAACTTTCAGACTTTTCAGGGAATACTTGTATTGGATGCCAAGAAAAATCTTTGTTGTTTATCAAATCAAGAAATATCTATATAGCCACATTAGGACAAATATTTCAGTAAGCCCCAAAGTGCTAGATTGTCAGGCAATGAAAATTTGACTGGGTAAAAAATTTGTGAGTACAGGGGTTATATATCATCTTCTTTTTAAAATTTTTTTTAAAAATTGTTTATTTTAGAAAGAATAGAAAAGCAATAACAAAACAGTAACAACGTTGACAAAAACAAAACAATACAAAAACAATAAAAATGATACAGGGTTTAAATGCAAAATGATAGGTTAACAGTGGTTGTTATATAACACATTGTTATCTTCAATGAAGTTGCTCAGATTACCAGATGTAAGAATGGAGGATTGATCAAACCATCAAAGAGAACAAAAAATAATTTAAAGAACATTAAAAACAATACAGAGCTTCACTAAACACGATGATAGAAAATCATCAGTGGTTGTTATATTGCACATTGCTGTCTTTAAATTAGCTGTTCAGATTACCACATATAAGCATGCAAAATTGGTAAAAGAAATTAAGCACTTCCTGTTCTTTTCAATAAACCAGTAGACATCAGCAGTCAAGCTATCCCAGGTATCATCTTTATCTATCAATCAATCAATCAATCTATCTATCTATCTATCTATCTATCTATCTATCATCATCTATTATCTATCTATCTATCTATCTATCTATCTATCTATCTATCTATCATCTATTTGTATTCTCTTCTTTCTTTTTCTCCTTTCCCTCATCCCAGTTCTTCCTTCCTTTTCAGCAATTTCTTTCCCTTTCACAGTATCTATTGCACTTTTTGGATTTTATTTACTCTTCAGGTTCTTAAATTAGAGACATAATATGATGTTTACATATGTGGGTCTGATTTATTTAACTTATGAATATTTTCTCTAATTGCATCCATCTACCTATAAAAGCCTCAAGTTTATCATTCTTTATAACTGAGTAATACTCCATTACATAAAAATACCATATCTTTTTTATCCATTCCTCAGTTGATGGGCATTTGGGTTGTTTCCAAAATTTTGGCATGATAAATTGTGCTGCTATAAACATGGGTGCATGTATACCACTGTGGTATGATGATTTTAATTCTTCTGGGAAAATACCTAGAAGGGGAATAGATGGGTTAAGTGGGACATCTAATCCTAATTTTTGGAGGAATCTCCAGATTGATTTCCACAGTGGTTGCACCAGTCTACACTCCCACCAGCAGTGGATAAGGATTTCTTTTTCCCCACAGCCCCCCCCCAGTATTTGTTACTGGTTGATTTCTTGATGATAGCTATTCTTTCTGGAGTGATGGAATCTGTGTTGTTTTAATTTGCATCTCTTGATTCTTTTTTTGTTTTGTTTTGTTTTTTTTCTTCTGGTACCGGGAATTGAACTCACGACCTTGTGCTTGCTAGGTAGGCACTGTGCTGCTGAGCTAAATTCCCAGTGCCTTAATTTGCATCTCTTGAATGACCAATTATGTTGAACATTATTTCATATATATATTTGGTATTTGTATTTCTTCATCTGAGAAGTGTGTGTTCATCTCAGATGCCCATTTTTGG
>NW_004955505.1:6933776-6938391 GCF_000276665.1 Chinchilla lanigera | reverse complement strand
CATTTATTAAAGAGACTATCTTTCTTCCAGTGAAAATGTTTGGCCACTTTGTCAAAGAGAAGGTGGCTCAGTGTGTTTGTACTTGTGTCTGCGTCATTCTAATCTGTTCCACTGATGCTCCGGCCTGTGTTTTCACCAGTACCATGCTGATTTTATGACAGTAGCTTTGTAATATAATTTTAAGTCAGAGATTGTGATGTCTCCTACTTTTACTTTGTTGCCCAGGATTGCTTTGTTATTAGGCCTCTTCTTGTTGCAGATGAATTGTAGGAATACTTTCTCTTGACCTATGAGGTATACTAATGGTATTTTAATTGGGATTGCATTGAATCTGTACAACAATTTTAGGAGTATGGCTATTTTCACAATGCTAGTTCTTCCTATCCCAAGCAAGGGATATCTTTCCAATTTCTGAAATTCTCTCTATTCTCTTCCTTCAGAGTACTGTAATTTTCACTGTATATATCTTTTACTTTGTTAGATAGATTCCTAAGTATTTCTTTTTTTAGATGCTATTGTGAAAGTTCTGATTTGTCTAATTTCTCTCTCAGTGGGTTTGTTGTTTGTGTACAGAAATGCTATTGATTTTTGAGTGTTGACTTTGTATGCTACTGAATTTGGTTATTAAATCTATTTGAGAGAGATTTTGGGGTCTTCTATGTAGAGTGTCATGCCATCTGCAAATAATGATAATTTCACTTCCTCTTTTCCTATCATTATTCCTTTTATTTCTCTCTCTTTTCTAATTGCTGTAGTTAATATTTCCAGAACTATACTGAATAGGCGTGGTGACAGTGTATATCCTTGTCTTATTCCTAATTTTAAAGTGAGAGGTTTCATTTTTTTCCTTTTAGTTTGATGTTGGTTGTAGGTTTGTCATAGATGGCTTTTATCAGAGTGAGGTAAAGACCGTCTACTTTGATTTTCTGTATTCTCAGTATTTTACTGAGATTTTTTTGTATCTATATTCATTAGAAAGATTGGTCTGCAGTTCTCTTTTTTGGTTGCATCTTTCTCTGATTTGGTATCAGGGTAATACTTAACTCCTGGAATGAGTTAGGGAGGTTTTCTTCCCTTTCAATTTCATTAAAGAGTTTAAGAAGAATTAGTGTTAAATCCTCCCTAAATTGCTTGTAGAATTCAGCTGTGAATCCATCAGGACCTGTGAATCCATCAAACCTGTTCTTTGTTGGTAAGTTTTTTTTTTATTACATTTTCAATTTTGCTAGGCTGATATTGAATTATTCAGAAATTTTATATCTTCTTCATTCATCTTTGGTAATTCATATGTATCTAGGTATCTGTCAATTTCCTCTGTGTTTTCCATACTATGAAAGTCAAGATTTTCAAAGTATGTATTGATAATCTTCTGAATTTCCACAGGATCTGTAGTGATTTCATTCTTTTAATTCCTTATTGAATGAATTCAAGGTTTTTCTTTTCTTTTTTTGATAAGGTTGGCTAGGGGTTTATCAATTTTATTTATTCTTTCAAGGAAGCAACTCCTTCATTCATTAATTCTTTGTACTGTTTTCTTAGTTTTCACTGCATTAAATTTTGCTCTGATCTTTATAATTTCCTGCCTTCTTTGGACTTCAGACTTAACTTGCTTCTTTTGGGCTTTTTCTAGAAGCTTGAAGTGCAGAATAAGATTGTTCATTTGTGCTCATTCTGTTTTCCTGATGTGAGAACTCACTGTTATAAATTTTCCCCTGAAGGCTACTTTCACGTAATCCCACACATTCCTGTAGGTTGTATGTTCATTTTTGTTTGACTGTAAATATTATTTAATTCTTCTTTAATTTCATCTGTGACCCATTGGTTGTTCAGGAGGGCGTTATTTAATTTCTATGTGTTTATCGAGTTTTTACAATTTAATTTGTCATTAACTTCCAATTTCATTGCACTATGGTGTGATAGTATGCATGGGATAATTTCAGTTCCTTTGCATTTACTTAAGCATGTTCTATGGCCTAATATATGGTCTATTTTAGAGAACATCTCATACGTAGATGAAAAGTATGTGTATTCTTATGCTGTTGGATGGAACACTCTGTAGAGGTCTACTTAGTCCCTTTGTTCACAATTTTGGTTTTGTTCTGTTATTTCTTTACTGATTTTTTGTGTAGTTGATCTGTTTGTGACAATGGGGTGTTTAAGTTCCCTGTTATGATTGTGTTACTGCTTATTTGATTTTTCACATCTGTTAAAATTTGTCTTATATAGTTGGGTGCTCCTATATTTGTTGCATTGATATTTATGATTGTTATCTCTTCCTGTTGCAGTTTTCCCCTAACAAGTATGTAGCAACATTCTTTACCTCTTTTGATCATTCTTGGTTTGAACTTCTCATTATCTGCAAACAGAATATTTAGCCCTGCTTTTATCTGGGTTCCCGTCACATGGGGTATTGTTTTCCATCCTTTTACTTTCAGTCTATGAATTTTATTTTGAGTTAAATGTGTTTCTTTGTATACTGCATATTGTTGTTTCTTTTTTTGCGGGGGGAATTTCCTGTACAGGGAATTGAACTCATGACCTTGCGCTTGCCAGGCCATATTGTTGTTTCATGATCCCTCTGCCAGTCTGCCTCTTTTGATTGGTGAATGAGAATGTTTACATTAATGGTTATAACTGATATATATTGCCTCAGTGACTATGCTCTGCTCCCCGCTCTGGGAGCCAAGTGGAGCCCCAGATAGCTTCAACCAACCACAAATGTTGGAAGGGCCGTGAGGAAAAGGAACCCATCTTCACTGTTGGTGGCAATGTAGTGGTACAAACACTTAACTGTTTAAACGAACAGTTAACGTTTAAATTGTTTGATCAATCTTGCATACCTATATCTGGTAATCTGAGCAACTACTTTGAAGTAATACAACTATTGTTGATTTCCTATCATCTTGTTTTGAAATTCTGTATCATTTTTACAGTTTTTGTGTTGTATTTTTTGTCTTTGTTTTTGTTATTTTGTCTTTGTTCTTTTCTCTTTAAAATAAAAAGTTCCACATTCTTTAAGTACTCATTTCTTACATTTTTCCTACGCTATGTTTATATATATTTATTTATCTTTATTGGTACATGTTTGCGGGACATAATGTTTACATTCTGGTGTGGAGTTTGTACAGATACATAACAGATTTTAATTATTTGTTCATCTACTTTCCTTACCCTCCTTCCTCTCTCCATCTCTTGATCCCCTTATTTGTATTATCTATCTTTTATTTTGGTCTTTATTTATAACTGAATTTCTCATATTAGTGATATCATGTGATATTTAAACTTGTATGTCTGACTTAATTAATATGGTCTCAATGTGCATCCATTTTTCTATAATTAATTCACTTATCTTGCCTTATACCAGAGTAGCACTCCGTTGTGTGTAAATGCCACACTTTCTTTGTGCATTCATCTTTTGATGGTTATATATGCTCCTTTAAAGAAAGGGAATAGCTGTATTAAACGGAATTTCTAGTTTTAGTTTTTTTGAGGGATCTATATACTGATTTCTCTAAGCTGGTTGTACTGACTTACATTTTCACCAACAGTGTAGAAGGATTCCTTTTCCCCTACAGCTTCACCAGCAGTTGATTTCTTGATGATGTCCATTCTTCCTGAGGTAAGACAGAATTGCAGTGTTGCACTTATGTAATGCCAGTGATTGAACATTTCTTCATGTATTTATTGGCCATTTGTACTTCTTCTGTGCAATGTCTATTCATTTCACTTGCCCATTTTTGATTGGATCTTTTATTTGGGTGGTCTAATTCATTGAATTCTTAATATTCTAGATATTGTTTTTTTTTGTCTCAGGAATAGCTGGCAAGTTCTTTTTACTCCTGTAGTTCATATCTTCACTCTGTTGCTTGTTTCCTTGGCTGCACCAAAGCCTTTTAACTTTATGTGTTCCTATTTTTTGATTTATCATGTTTTTCTTGCGTAATTGGGTTCTGTTCAGAAATCCTTGCCTATGCTTATGTCCTTAAGAATTTTCCCGATTTTCTCCTCCAGCAGGTTAAACATTTCTGTTTTAACTTTTAAAACTTTGGTCCATTTTGATTTTAGTTTAGTACATTGTGAGAGATATGGGTCTAGATTCCATCTTGTGAGTGTAGATAATCAGTATTCACAACATTTATTAAAGTGACTGTCTTTCCTTTAGTGCATGTTTTGATCTCTTTGTTAAGATCAAAATTTGAATGTGCTTGTGGTTGTTTTTACAAATTGTATTCTGTTCCATTGATCCTCATGTCTGTGTTTGTATCATGCTGTTTTTATCAGGGTAGTCTTGTAATAAAACTTCAAGTCCATGATTATGATACATCTAGTTTTGCTCTTGTTACCCAGGATTGCTTTTTCTGTCATCTGAATTTTAGGATTGTTTAATTCATTCTTCAAAGAATGCTATTGGTGATAGTTAACATAGTCAGACTACTGTCTTCTATTTCTTTGCTGAAAGAAACAGTTAATGATTCCTTGACTGATCAATATTGCATGTCTCTATTTGTTTTCCTGAGAAACCACTTTGAAGATACCAATATGTAATACAACAAGCATTGTTAATTTCCTACCACTTTGTTTATAACTCTGTACTGTTTGTATTGTTCTTTTGTTA
>NW_004955505.1:6931095-6933486 GCF_000276665.1 Chinchilla lanigera | reverse complement strand
GCAACCTATTGTTTAAGAGTGTACTTTTTAGTTTCCATGCATTTGCATAAATTCCCTGTTTTCTTTTTCATTGATTTCTACTTTTAGTTCACTATGATCTGATAATATACATGATATAGTTTCAATTTGTTTTACATTTGCTTAACTTTGTTTTATTGGCTACTATGTACTCTTAATTTAGAGAAAGTTCCATGTACTGCTGAGAAGGATGTGTATTCTATTGTTTGACTGAACACTCAGTATCTATTAAGAATCTGTTCAAAGGTTATATTCATCTCTGATATTTCTTTGTTGTTGTTTTTGGTCTGGTTGATCTGTCTATTCTTGATAGTGGGATACTGAGGTATCCCACTATAATTGTGTTTATGTTTACCTGGTCTTTTGTATCCAGTTTAATGAAGCTGGGTGCACCATAGTTTAGTGCATATATGTTAATAATTGTTATCTCCTCTTGTTGGATTAGTCCCTAAGCAATGTGTAGTGATCTTCTTTGCCTCTTTTGGTCAGTTTTTGTTTGAAGTTCACTGAGTCTGAATAAAGGATAGCCACGTCTACTTTTTTTCAAGTTCTTGCATGGAATATTGCTTTTCATTCTTTGATTTTTAGTTTTTGAGTTTCTGTTTTGGCTAAGTGTGTTTTTTATATATAGCAAACCACCAGATTTTGATTCTTGAACCATTCTGCCAGTCTATGTTTTTTGACTAAGGAATTGAAACCATTCACATCTAAAGTTATTACATATTGCTACTGAGTTATTTCTGTCATTGCCTTATGTAACTGTTGCTGATTCCCTATCTTTCTCTCCTAATTAACTGCCCACCCTATCTGGAGTATTAATTTTATTAGATATTTTGTAATTGTTAGCTTGATTTTCTCTTTCTAGGATATCCTTGAGGATTTTTTTGGAGTGTTGGTTTGGTGGTAATCAATTTTTTTAGGTGCTCTTTATCATGAAAATATCTTACTTCTCCATTAAATTTGAATGATAGTTTTGCAGAATATATCAGCCTGGATCGGCAATTTTCAGTTCTAAGCTTAGAACATTTCACTCCAACCTCTCCTGGCCTCTAAGATTTATGTTGAGAAGTTTTCTGTCATTCTAGTGGGTTTGTTCATTTGACTGTGATGTGGCATGGAGAGCTTCCTTTCTGCTCATGGCCATTTGGGGTTCTCTATGCCTCACTTATCTGTACATGAACTATTTTCTCTTATTTGGAAAGTTTTCTGCTATTGCTTCAGGAAATAGTTTTTTTTTTTATGTCATTCTTGCTGTCTTCTGATTTTTCTCTGATTCAAATTAATCTTAGATTAGTCTTTTTTGTTTAATGTAGCCATCTTTTTATTAGTGTCTTCTGTTAACTTGCTGATTATCCTGTTTATTTAGTCTAGTATCTGTTTATTTTTTTTCATTTTTTAAAGAGAAAAAAACAAAATAACAACAAAGAAGACAAAAACAAAATAATACAAAAACAATAGAAACAATACAGAAATGATAGGAATTAACAATGGTTGTTATATACTGTTATCTTCAGTGAAATTGCTCAGATTACCAGGTGTAAGAATGCAAGATTGATCAAACAATTAAAGACAATAAGAAGTAATAAAAATATTAGAAATGATGCAGGCCTTCACCAAGCAAGATAGTGGGAATTCAACCATGGTTGCTATATTGCATATTGTTGTCTTCAAATTTGTTATCTGTTTAATTATACCTTCTGTGAACTTGCCAAGTGCTTTATTGATCTGAGTTTTTTCTTTTTTTTCTTTTTATGCATTTTTATTTTAAATTAAGTTTATTGGTACAATTTAGATATACATGAAGATCATATTCATCATAGGATATTTGTACCTGTATACAATATATTTCGATTTCTCTTTTCCCAGAATCATTCCTTCTGTTCAATCCTTCTTCTCCTCCATATTTATGAAGCTTTGTTTCCATTTTATCCTTTTTTAAAAATCCTTTTTCCTTTTCCCTTCCTATCTTCTTCCCTTTACCTTCTCTAGTTCCTCTTTCCTTCTGAACAATTTCTTCCTATTTCACAATACCTATTGTACATTTTGTTCCTTACCTCCCTTTCAGTTTCTCACACCAGAAAGACAATGTGATATTTACACATGAGTGTAGAATTTGTTTCATTTAAGAATGTGGTCTCAAGGAGCATCCATTGGAATGGTTCAACATACACAAATCAATAAATGTAATACACCATATTAACAGAGTCAAGGACAAAATTGTGTGATAATTTCAATAGATGCAGAAAAAGCATTTGACAAAGTCCAACAACATTCATGATAAAAACACTACAGAAAATTGGACTAGATGGTCTTTACCACAATCTGATAAAAGACATCTATGAAAAACCAACTGCCAACCTCATACTAAGTGGT
>NW_004955505.1:6928587-6929934 GCF_000276665.1 Chinchilla lanigera | reverse complement strand
ATCCTGGGCCTTGGTTGGAGCCTGGGCCTTGGTTGGAGCCTGGGCCTTTGGCCAGCAAGGACTGCGACCCTTGGCAATACAGGCACGGATATGCTTCCCAAGCTTAGGGTGGGCGATATAGGTAAGTTGAGTGAGCTTGTGGTTCACACCCATTGGGATCTTGGGCTTGACATCCTTGGGCTTGAGGAGGGCCTTGATAGCCTCAGCGCGTGCACTCATGGCCTTGGCATTGTTTGCCTGCATTTTCTTGAGGCTCTTCTTGTTGTGCTTCTTGGCAAAATGCATATTCCTCAGGAACTTGGGATCTACCTGCTTCAGAGATTTGTATCTTTGCGATCGGGGTTTCTTGATGCCATTTCTGTGCCATTTTTGGGACTGGTGGTGTGTGGTGTGGTTGTTGGACTTGGCCATATCTGCACTGTAAGCCACAGCTACCAAGAACCTGGAAACAGAAGAATAAAAGTATATTTCTTTATCTGATAAGTGTGTGTTCATCTCAGATGCCTATTTTTGTATTGGGTCTTTGAATTTTGGGGGGGCTGATGTTTTTTAATTCTTTATATGTTCTAGATAGAAATCCTTTGTCTGAAGGACAGTCAGCTAGAATTTTTTCCCAATTTGTGGGTTCTCTTTTTACTCTGCTGGTTAGATGTGCAAAAACTTTTCAGTAAAATGAGATCCCATTTGTTGATTCTTTGAAGCATTTCCCATGCGGTTAGGCTTTTGTTCATGAACTCTGTGCCTACTCCTATATCGTCAAGATTTTTACCTGCTTTCTCTTCCAGTAGATTTAGTGTTTCTGTTTTAATATTAAGATCTGTTAATCCATTTTGACTTGAGTTTGGTGCATGGTGATAGACATGGGTCTAGTTTCAATCTTAGCATGTGGTGAGCCAGGTGTTCCAGCACCATTTATTAAAGAGGCTATCTTTCTTCCAGTGAGCTTGTTGGGCCCCTTTGTCAAAGATAAAGTGGCTGAGTATGTTTGTTTTTGTGACTGCATCTTTCAGTCTGTTCCATTGATCTTCAGGTCTGTTTTCTTTTGCCAGTACCATATTGATTTTATCACAGTAGCTTTGTAGTATAATTTCAAATTAGGGATTGTGATGCCACATGACTTGTCTTTGTTTCCCAGGATTGCTTTTGCTGTTCTGGGTGTCTTCTGGTTGCAGATGAACCTTAGGAATGTTTTCTCTAGATCTGTGAGGTATGCTATTGGTACTTTAATTGGAATTGCATTGAATCTGAACAACACTTTAGGAAGCATGGCCATTTTTCACAATGTTGGTTTTTCCTATCCATGAGCAAGGAATATCTTTCCATTTTTTAAAATACTCTTCAATTTCT
>NW_004955505.1:6900769-6927622 GCF_000276665.1 Chinchilla lanigera | reverse complement strand
CTTTTCAATTTCATTAAAGAGTTTGAGGAGTGCTGGCATTAAATCTTCTCTGAATGTCTTGTAGAATTCAGCTGTGAATCCATCAGGACCTGGGCTTTTCTTTGCCAGTAGGTTTTTAATCATGTTTTCAATTTCCATAATTGATATTGGGTTATTCAAGATTTTTATATCTTCTTGATTCAACTTTGGTAATTCATATTTATCTAAGAATCTGCTCATTTCTTCTGTGTTTTCCATCCTCTGTGAGTAAAGATTTTCAAAGTAGGTATCGATGATCTTCTGAATTTCTATAGGATCTGCAGTGTTTTCACCTTTTTCATTCCTTATTGTATGAATTTAAGTCTTTTCTTTCCTTTTATTTTCTTCTTTCTTCTTTCCTTTTTTTGATAAGGTTGCCTAGGGTTTTCTTTGTCTCAATTGTATTTATTTCTGCCCTGATCTTTATAATTTCCTCCCTTCTTTGGGTGTTGGGCTTGACTTGTTCTTCTTTTTCTAAAAATTTGAAATGCAGCCTTAATCTATTTATTTGTTCTCATTCTGTTTTCTTGATATGTGACTGCACCACTATAAAATTTCCTCTGAGGAGTGCTTTCAGTGCATTCCATAGATTCCAGTAAGTGGTATTAACATTTTGTTTGCTTGCAGATATTGTTTAATTTCTTTTGTGACCTATTTGTTGTTCAATTTAAATTGGTTATTTAATTTACATGTGTTTATGGAGTTCTTGTGGTACCTTTTGTTGTTTATTTCCATTTGTATTGCACTATGGTTAGACAGGATACACAGGATAATTTGAATTCCTTTGCATTTAGTTAAGCTTGTTCTATGGGCTAGTATGTGGTCTACTTTAGAGAATGTCCCATGTGCTGCTGAGAAGAATGTGTATCCTGATTCTATGGGGTAAAACACTCTGTAAGTGTCTACTAAGTCCATTTGTTCACAAGTTTTGTTCAATTCTTCTGTTTCTTTGCTGATGTTTTATTCTGTTGACCTATCTATTTGTGTCAATGGGGTGTTGAGGTCCCCCATTACAATAGTGTTGTTAGTTATTTGGTTTTTAATGTCTATTAAGATTTGTCTTATATAGTTGGGTGCCCCCATCTTTGATGCATATATATTTATGATTGTTATCTCTTCCTCTTGGAGTTTTCCCCTGACAAGAATGTAATGACCTTCTTTATCTCTTTTGATCATTCTTGGATTAAAGTTTGCATTGTCTGCAAATAGAATAGCTACCCCTGCTTTTTTCTAGGTTCCTGTCATGTGGAGGATTGTTTTTCATCCTTTGACTTTCAGTCTATGAATTTCCTTTTAAGTTAAATGTATTCCTTGTATACAGCATATTGTTGGATTTTGTTTCTTGATCCACTCTGCCAGTCTGCTTCTTTTGATTGGTGAATTAATTTTGATTGGTGAATATAACATTAATGGTTATAACTGAATGTGCTGGCTTATCTTTGCCATGTTATTTACCTGTTGTTGATTTCCTACTTGTACTTTCTGTTTAATTGCTTGCTCTATGAGGTGGTTCATTACTATTGTTGTTCTTGGAATTGTGGTCTTTTCTTTATCTTTCTAGAATATCTTTCACTACTCTTTGTAGGGTTGGTTTGATACTTGTGAAGTTCTTCAGTTCTTTGTTGTGGAAATATTTTATTTCTCCATTAAATTTGAAGGACAGTTTCACAGGATACATCAATCTGGGTTGGAGATTATTTTGTTTTTGGACCTGTAATACTTCACTCCAAGCTCTTCTTAACTTGGTGGTTTGTGTTGAGAAATCTGCCATGATTCTGATGGGCTTTCCTTTATGGGTGATTTGTTTCTTTTGTCTAATGGCTTTTAATATTCTGTTCTTTTGCTGGATATCTGGAATCTTGATTATTATATGTCTGGGTGTCATTTTATTTTGGTTATGGCTGGTTGAGGTTCTATATGCCTCACTTATCTGTATGCCAGATTCTATGCCTTATTTACCTGTATGCCAGATTCTTTTTCCATGCATGGGAAATTTTCTGCTATTACTTCTACAAATATTCTTTTTATGTCATTTGTATTGACTCTTGCTATTTTGTTGATGCCTGTTATTCTCACATTGCTTCTGTTTGCATCATCTTGCAGTTGTTGAATTGCTATTTTATGGTTGTTTGTTATTTTTAAGAGATCCTTCCTTTCATGATCATTGGCTGCAATGCTGTCCTCAAGATCAGAAAGTTTATCTTCGGCTTCATTCAAGGAGTTTTTCCAGCTTTGAATGGACGTTTTAATTTCTTGGATATCTCTTTGAATCTCTTTCATGCATTCTAGTTCTGTCCTGTATTGTTCATTTAATGTTTCCATCGTTTTTCCATGCTCATCTATTTTTTTTTTTTTTTTTTTTTTTAATTTTTTTGGGCGTTTTTTTCTTTTTTGTTTTCTTTTCTTTTTTTACCTGGGTGATTATTTCTGATCTGATTTCTTCTATGACCTGATGGAGTTGTTTCTTTACCTCAGTTGCAATCATTTCAGAAATTTCAGGTATGCGACTTCCAAGTTCTCCTATGTCAGTGTCTTCTGGATTTGTTCTGGGTGGAGTTGAGTTCTGAGATTGCATTTTGCTCCTAGGTCTTGTCATTTTGAATGTCAGAAGGAAAGTGCTGAGCCACATGCTTCCCAGGCAGCTCACAGAAGGTCTCTAGGGACCCTAGTTAACCTGGATGTCACATAATAGAGGGCAGTGGACACTGGAACTGGGATCCCCAGGCAGATGGTGGGGCACACGGCTCAGACCACAACTGCAGTGGTGGAGGGATACTGGCCTTCAGTACCATGGTCTCCAGGCCATTGATGGAAAGTGTGTGGGCCTCAGTGTGAACCCAATGGTGGTCAGACAGAAGCCACTGTCTGGGGTGCTCAAGCAGCTGGTAGAGAGAGGGCGGGCCTCATCTCCCAACCAAGAGGTCCACAGAGCTAGGGTTGATCCTGTGCCTCTGTCCGCAAGGAGCCTGCAAAACGTAGGCGCAGGCCTCACCTGCCAATGGAGAGGTCCACAGAGGCCAGGGCCGTTCGTGCCCCTCTGTCCACAAGGAGCCTGTGGAGCACAGGTGCAGGGCTCACCTGCCATGGAGGTGAGATCCACAGAGGCTGGGGCTGCTCCTGCGGCACTTCTCTGTCCAGAAGGAGCCCCAGGACCCAAGTCTTAATCACTAGCCACAGACAGAAGTTTTGTGTTGTATTTTCCAGATAGTTTGTGGAGGTTTCAGTCCATACTTGGCTCCAAGGCAGGGTGGCACAAGGCAGAGGGCAGCAGTTCACGGTGGGGGAACACAGCAAAACCAAAAGAATGTATAAGATGCTAATAGAGAAGTTTAGTCTGGGAGTGGTGAACCATGCCTGTAACCCCAGCACTCAGGAGGCTGAGGCAGGAGGATTGCTGCAAGTTCCAGGCCAGGGACTAGATAGGGAGACCTTGCCTCAATAAACAAACAACAACAACAACAAAAAAACCAAAACAGAGAGGAGAAACTTGGCCCAGATGGAAGGAAGCCCTCTGTGCTCTCCAAACAACTTTTCTATAAATCTAAAACATTTCTAACTGTTAAAACTCATTTTAAAAACATAAGTCTTGGTACAGTTGGCCCTCTATATCTGTGGGCTCTGTGTCTGTGGAGCTGATGAACTTTAGGATGAAAATACTCAGAAAACATCACATCTGTCCTGAACATATACAGAATGGTGTCTTTATTCCCTACGCAATAAAATGCAACTGTTTACATAACACTCACAGAGTACTGGGTATTATAAGTAATCTGGAAATGATACACAGTACGTAAGAGGACATGTGTAGGTTGTGTGCAAATCCTTTGCCATGTCATGTGAAGGTCTGGAGCATACATGGACTACGAGACCTGAAGGAATCCTAGAACCAATTTGCCACTGATATTTTGCATGACTGCACTTCATTGATGTGATAATGTGAATCTTTATATCACATGTAGTGTTTTCTGAGGAGGCAATTTAGAAGAATTTAGGAAGCAATTTAGAAGGTGACAACATTCTTCTACTCATTTTCCTTCTACTCATGCAAGCATGAGGTTTCCAAGCAATACTGTGGAAGATAATTTTAAAATACAAACAATTCCAATAGGATATGTATTGTGCTGATAAACATCTTGCTTATCTTTAAAGCACAGAGTTTGAGATATTCTGAATTCTAATTCCTCCTGAAATAGTAATTTGCTTGCAGAAATTTCCTTAATATGAATTACGGTATCTGATTTTTAAATAATAAGAGCTAAAGTAATTTCTTTTCAATTTCCCTCCCTAAAGTTTGAGATGAGTATCTTCCTTTGTCTGGAATTTTCAAATGGCTCTGGTGATGTGAGGACTTGGTAGGAATGGCAATTTCCATTACAAGCATTAGGAGGAAAGACGATACATTTATAAGGTCATGCACAGTACTCATCACACCCATTTCCACTCTCTCCTCTGCAAGTTGCATTGCATATAGCAATATTCTTTTAAAATCTTAGGCCATGAGGGCTGGGGATTTAGCTCAGTGGCACAGCACCTGCCTGGCAAGAGCGAGGTCGTGAGTTTGATTCCCGGTACCGGAAAACAAACAAACAAACAAACAAACAAAAAATCTTAGGCCATGGATTAACATATGTGTAGAGTTCAAGTAAGTCTCAAAGAAGGACTGGTTTCTTCATGCTTGTTCCCTTGGTTTCAGCTGGGCCCAGTCCCTAGTTGTGCCATGTAGTACACAACAAGTACTCCCTGTTTATCTTCTAAGTGATGTTTTTACACTAGAACCCCCTAGACTAAGCTACAGCATTATCTGAGTGTTGAGTTTTCATGTGAAAGTGTCTGTCAGCACTGACTCTGAGGTTGGCTGCAACAACTACCTCCTTCATGTTCCATGAAGGGGAAAAGTGAGCTGCATGGCCTTGGATTTTCAGGTGCTTGTTCAGGTGATATGAACAGCATGGTTTTTCAGCCACACATATTACAGCCCAAGAGACTCAACCATAGTCCAGGCTTTGTCAGTGTTGTGAGATGAGTGTGTGTGTGTGTGTGTGTGTGTGTGTGTGTGTGTGTGTGTTGGGTTTCTCTGTGTACCCCTTTCCAAGAACCTTGCATCCAGACTCCAGTATCTCACTTCTAGACTTACAGTACCCTTTGGGATAGACCTTGCCATGGTTTGAGTGTTGGTCTCCAGAAATCATGCATTGGAAACTTGATCCCCAAAATCTCTGTCACTGGTATTTGAAGGTGGAATCTTGGGGAGATGGCTGGGTCCTGAGAGCTCTGGTCTTATGAGTATATTAAACTATTTAATAAGTAAGGTTTCTGAAGGGATTGGCTTTGTTATAAAAGCAGGTTTTTTGTGGTGTTTGTTCTGATTCACTATGTGATGTCCTCCTCTGCCTTGAGATTCTGCAAAAAGGTCGCACCAACAATAAAGTCCTCAGCAAGTGTGGCCCCTTGACTTTGAACTTCCCAGGACTTGGGACCATGTGATATTTTTTTGTATAAAGTTTCTAGTCTCAGATTTTCTATTATAGCAACCAAAAACAGACTAAGGAGAACCTTATTTTCATACTGAAGTTTCAATTTAACTTTTTTTTTGTTTGTTTGTTTTTTGGTTTTTCTCCGGTACCAGGAACCGAACTCACGACCTTGCACTTGCCAGGCAGGCGCTTTGCTGCTGAGCTAAATCCCCAGGCCCTCAATTTAACTTTAAGTTAAGGGATGTCTTGACCTCTTATAAATAATGTACCTACTGTCTGTATTCTGGAAAAGGGAGGATATAAATAAAGAAATAAGAATCTGACTCACAGGGTGGTATATTCAACCACTTAAAATATTTCTTGAGCACCTATCATGTGCTAGGCAACATCTTGACACTATAGCTGAGCTGTGTCCTTTATCATTGTAGTCTCATACGTACCATGTTTGTGCTGATATCTTCTATATTTTCTCTTTCATCCTGCTTTACCCTGACCTAGCAATTGGAGGCTGAACTGGGCAGACCACGTGGCCCTTCCACTGCCCTGACAAATTAAATGCTCCAGAGGAGACTGGAGGAAGGAGGAGAGTGAAGTGGGGTGGTTATTTTCCAGCCTCTTCCTTGGGGGCTATCACAATTCTTTTTAGGCAGTGTTTGCACACAGTCTTCCTTTTAGAGGTTCCTCCAGGCTAACAGGGTATTGCAGGGGCCCATAGTACTTGCCTTATGGCACTGCGCTACCTCCAAGCCACACCTGCCCTACTGCCTTGGTCAAAGTCCCTTCGTTATTATTGTCTCTTCCCATTGGCCCTGGGTTTCCTCCCAGAACCTCATTAATCAGTAGTGGTAACATACTGATCATATACGTTGGACCAGCAACTATGACTCTAACATATTATTTGATTTGAATATTTCCTAAACCCAAATAAGCTAAATGCTATTATGTTAACTTTGACAAATAAAGAAGCTGAACTTTGGAAGATTTAGTTATTTCCCCAAGGCCATACTGGAATAAAAGGCAGAGCCAGGCCATGTGACTTCCTAACCCATGCTGCTGATACCCTCTATGTCCCCGTCGGTGGGCTGCAGCTCTCCCTTACTGTCACTTCCACGCAGCACAGTGGCACTGTCCGTCATCAGTTCATCACCCGTCTCAGCCCCAGGGCCCGTGTCCCATTCTATTTGATCTTGAAATAGAGAAGTAGGAATGTATGATCAGTTTTTGTCAGATATAGTAGTAAGTTCTAGATCTTAAACCTGGGAAATGATTGGAGGAAAAAAAAACCCAGGTCATAATGTTAAATTGAGATACCTGACAGGTCAATAGACATAAGATATTATCACTCCAAATCAGGAAAGAAAAATGAAGAAATGATCTATTGCAACCTTAACAATAGATACCAATATTAAGATGGCACACACTGACTTGCATCACATATGACTTGGATGATTTTGGTAATCAGCATGGGAATCATGCTTAATGGTTGTCATATTTGTGAGCACAACAGCCAACAAAACGCTGCTACCACAGCCTAGGGTGTTATCACCTTCCTAGAAAAGTGTACTAGCGTGTAGTTTCATGCTTTGACCTCACTATTATTCTCTGCCTGATTTCTAATAAGATATAAATATTCACAGGATAGACAACAAAACAAAAAATTGAGTCCCCTGCAGAAGTACAAAACACTAAAGAAGAAAATGAGCGTCACTTGTTCCATGGTGGTAGATTTGGCCCTTACTGAAGGACTCACAAAGTTAAAAATTTCATTCAAACTTTAATACATATTTGGACTCACAACCACACATTCCACTAAATTTTATCCTTGTGAATGTGCACTCAAGGTTTCCCCCTTTCTTTTCCCTTTCTCCTCCCCCTCCCCCTCCCCCTTCTCCAGCTTTAGGATAGAGCCTTCTGGAAAGCCATGTCCTTACAAAAGTATGGGAATGCGGGCTTCAACATTTTGCTTTCCAATCATTTTGCCACTGCTCCTCTTCATACCCAGTGTGGTTCACCAGATCACATTCTGATTCGCTATTGCAGGCCTGTATGGGGATGGAAAGTAAAAGAATAAAAAATCAGAACCTTGATGTTAAAGTTGATTTCACCTATAGGATGATGTTGGCTGAAAATGAATGTTACCTGCTCAGATGAGGTATCTGCTGTCCCTGTTTTCTCAACTTGGTTAAAATGCTCGTGTGTCTTAGGAGACTGATTCTAATGCAACTTCCATACACCAAGGTACTGGAGACGGAGAAATGTCTGGTAAGGTGGGGTAAGCCCCGCCTCCAAGAACTCCCTTGAACCTTTCTGTAAGAAAGTGTTGGTCATTTAAGCAACGCTTTTTTCCACTTAGAGCCCCCCTGCTTTGGTAGGCTTACATGTTCTCCCTAAGCCATCACCTCACTTCTCACTATTATGCTTCCCCATGTTTCTGAACAGTAGCAGTTTTCTCTGCATATATCTTAATGTAGCATGAGTGAGTTAAAAGTACATAGGGGCCAGTTACACTGACCTCACTCTTCATCTTCCGCCTTTTCACTGTTTGCTGCTTTGGAGTTTTCCAATCCCCAGAGTTACACACCCAAGTCACAGAAGAAGGTAGTTTCTAAATAAAATCAACATTAATACTTTGGCTTTCCAATAAGTTATTTTCCATGTTTGCTGGGCTTTTCCCTTTGCCTGTCCAGTCTTTGTGTACAGTGTAGGTTTAATTTCTAAGATTCATATTGGAAGGTACTCCTTTGGGTTTTTTCCTTGGCATTTTCAAAGGCAAGAAAGAATTTCTCACCTCTGGAGTTCAACTCTGCTGCAGGTAAAGAATTTAGCAGCTGTGAGGGTGATAATTAAAGCCAGTAATAATTTGACCTACCCTAGTCACTAAATTGTATGGGAGAATCTTTTTCCTGTTATAAGATGGCTATTTAACTCTCTACATGTGTGATTTAAGAAATCTACAGTGCCTGAAGTCACTGATAGGATGATTTAGTCCAGGGCATGGAGATGAATATAGCCCAAATAAACTTTAGATTTATGTCAATGAACTTCACATTGTCTAGCAAAAGTAAATTTGAAGGAATTAGAAAATATTTTTTTTTACATATTGGGATGAAGGGGGAATTCTGAAGTTGGTGAGTTCTGGTAATACTGTTTTGAACTATATCTATGGGAGGAGCTGGAGACTCTGGTTCAGAAAGGTAGGACACCTGCATTGACTGACAGAGTCCCAAAGAAAGTATGGTAGCCCAGCCCAAACGCCAGGGTCACCCTTTATTTCTTCCTCTCACCACTCTCACATTCAATGTCAACTCTGAAATGCCAGGACAATCTGACCTATTTTTCCATTGCTACAGCTACCACCTTGGTCTCATGGTCTTTCACTTGGCCTCATTGGCTCTCAATTATTACACAGAATCCTAACTGATCAAATGATTTAAACTTTCTGGCTTCTCTAACAAAGTGCCATACATTGAGTGGTTTATAATAGAAATTGTTTTTTTACAGTGCTGGAGCCTGGGAAGTAGAATACCAAAATACTGCCTGAATTGGTATTGGCTAAGGGCCTTCTCTCTGGGTTCCTAGACAGCCAAGTCTTCATTTTTCTCTGTACCCTTGCATGGAAACGGGCAAGGAAGTGCTCTGTGGTCCCTCCTTGGAGGATCTCAACGTCACTCGCGAGGATTCCACCATCCTGGCCTCATCATTTCCAAATGATGCACTTCTAATGCCATCAGGTTGGAAATTAGCTTTAGCACAGAATGTGGGGGACACAAATATTCAGCCTTTTCCATTCCCAGGGAGTAGAGAGGTTTTATGAAATACAAATATGGTGCCAGGCATGGTGGCACACACCTGCAATCCCAGCACTTGGGAGGGCGAGGCAGGAGGATTGTTGTGAGCTTGAGGCTTGCTTGAGCTACAAAGAGAGTTCAAAACCACCCTGAACTGCTTAATGAAACCCTGTCTTGAAAAAAACACAAATATAGTCATATATCCCAGCCCATATGAGAACATACCACACACACATAGAGTTCTACTGCTTCTTCTACTCTAATAAAGCCTATATTTCCCTGGCAGTCTTTCCCCACCTCTTTCTCTATCCAACACTCATAAGAAAAGTGACTTGCTCCTGTTGCTGAGGCTTGAAGGATTGGGGGAGAAAGGAAGAGCATGGTAACAGTCCTGTAGTGAATGCATGGAAATACAGTGTAATTTTGATGTACCTTCTAATGGAGGAAGAGCAACATTCTACCCCATCTGCCTCTGAGAATGACTGCTGTGAGGCAGAGGAAACAGAGAGACCCCGCCGTTCACCAAGTTAGCTTTATCATCTCCTCCTGGCCCAGTGTGATGGGACTGCTCCCCCACAAGGTTCTCACCCAGACCTCTAAATCACACCACAGAATTGCACCTCTATCATAAATTCCTTTCTAAATACCAAGAGACCAAGTGGAGACTCTTAGCTTTTAGCCCTGACCAGGTCTTTCCTGAGCCAGCCCAGCTTGTTTCCAGCATCTCCTTCACATGCTCCTCTGCTGTGAGCTCAGATCTCAGCACACAGTCCTGCCTTCTCACCCCCTCTTCACGCTGAAGAGCTCTCTCTTTCTGTACTTAATTCTCATTCCTCTTCCACTCCTACAAGTGTGTCCTGTGTTCCTCAGCACTTACATTCTATTGTAATCCTGCAACAGCTTGCCTACCTCAGCCTCTGCACTCTGATCCTGACTCCAGGAGTCACCTCTGTCTTCCTTTTTTACTACTGACTCCTCTGGATCCACCCTTTGTCTTGAATGAGGTGCTCAGTATTTGTTTATGATACGAATGAATGAACAGTGCAATAGGGCAATGAGCAAGGATACTATAAGCAGCATTAGATTATCCAAAAGATCTGCTCATGAGCCTTTCTTAGTTTCCTCCTCACAGGATTCTGAGGCTTGACTTGGTCTCCACCACCCCTTAGTTAGTCACTTTCTAGTCCCTGTGGATGTCTTTGGTGTGGAAGGAAGCTTGCCCTTGTTTCTTGCTTTCTCTTGTACTTATTCGTGGAAGGTACTGTTTTACTTCCCTAGCACTCAGGAATAAATGTCCTAAATATTTTGCTGCTTTCACAACAGAGAACTTCTTACTTTGCTCATGAGGTTTAGCTTTCCCTCCTGCATTCCTGAGTTCTGTCCTGAGAAGTGCATGTTCCTTGTTCTATTTCCCCATCAGCTGAGACCTCATGGTGAAGACATACAGGACAGACTCTAAGCGACTGCACCCTGAATCAGAGGCATCAAGCTGAGCTGCGGATTTGAGGGTAAGAATATAAATGTCTTTCATTACAGGCCACTGAGTTATTTGGGATTGTTATTTGCTGCAGAGTTGTTTGGAATTCCCTGGTATATTGAAACAGTATATACCTGATATAGTATCTCCAATAGTGCAGGCGATGGGCTCTTATTAACTCCAAAGTAAAGTATATATATTTAGGAATGTAAAATCCCTGGTCATCACTGTGAGCTGCTTCATTTATCATCATTCCTACCTGTATTATAGACTCTGGGAAAGCCATACATTACATTTCCCAGATCTACTTGTAGGTGAAGATTTCAAAAATAATTAAAATTTCATCAAATAGATGAAGTTGCTTGGTACTGGAACATAGAACTGAGCTGAACAAGGCACCCATTTTTTGGTGGTGGAGACAATGGACACTGTCTGCATAGGTAGTGGCAGCTTTTTTTCCCCATGGCCCAGGTCTCTTTGGTTCTGGGGGCTGACAGTCCCTCACTGATCCACCCCCTAGTCTACTCTTCCAAACCTTCCAAAGTATTGTGAATTACCTTTCTACTTAGTAAGAGTGGTTCATAATTCTAGCTGAGAATGATACAGTAGTGCTGAGGTGTAGCTCAGTTGTGGAACTCTTGTCTAGGTGTGAGAGGTCCTGGGTATGATCACCAGCATGGGTGTCAAGGCGTGATACAGTAGCAATTTCAAACCATCATCTTGTAATAATTATATATTAAAATTTTTGAACTAAAGATCGAAGGCTGATCCATCCATCTGACTCTCAGTCACCTGTACACACTTAGCTTGATCTACAGGCTTACAATCTCTAACCTATAGTCTATGGCTACAAAAACAAACAAACAAACAAAACAAAAACCTTACTTCTTTCACAGGTGCTGTAAGTGGCCAATCGTACTGAGCTGCCCAGTGTGTGAAGTGCAGCTTGCCCTCTCTGCTGCTTTTGCAACCTGCTTGCACTTCTTAACACTTTGACTTTTTATTCAGTAGATGGTGTAGTAGATTGATAACTGGTAGTCAATTTATAACCCCCAGCTGAACTGAGTGAGTGGGTTGGTAGGTGTGGGAGGCCCACCTGAGGACGGTTGCCAGCAGCATAACAGGCACACCTGGAGAAGAAGAAGCAGGCTGTTGGGAGCTGGGAGAGGCTGTTGGGAGCTGGTAGAAGCTGTGGGAGCTGGTTTCCTGATTAACTTGGCTATTTTCATCCTCCGAGGAGCTTGGGACCTCGCTGGCACTGAGAATGGCTTCGGTTCATTTTGGGGGAGCTCTGGTCCTCACTTTGAGCATTGCTTCCTGACTCCAGTGCAGGTCCCTCAGCCTGCTAGCACAGGTCCTTCATTCTGCTGGCACAGACTTTGTAAATTTCACCGCTGACCTTTGGGCCTTCCCAGCAGATCCATGAAACAGGCCTGCATGAGACATTGTCATGGGCTCTGGGCCTCTAGTTGGATTCGTGGGAGGCATTGTTATGAGCTCTAGGTATTCAGCTGGACTCATGTAGGACATTGTTGTGGGATCCAGGCCCTCAGCTGGATTCCTTGGTCTTAGTATGTGGGCAGATTTCCTGCACTCTTTTGTACATTGTTCTTTGGGTGACTGTTATAAATAATCATATAAAGCATGTGTCCTGTATTATATTGTTCACCTTGCAAAAATAACCTCCAAACCAACACAGATGGGTACTGATCATTTACCATATGACATCTCCTATACTAGATGCTGAAAAGACAAAGATAAGTAGGCAAGGCCCTGTGTGTGAAGAAACCATCCTCCAGTGTAAGTGCTTAGGTAGGCATTAACGGAAGAAAAGAAGAACTTGTTTACCTGAAGCATTGTTAAATTTTCTCAGAGAAGGGGATCCTGGAGCTCACAATTTGGATTTTCTTAGTTCACATTGCTATGGCAGAATATCATGGGCTGGGTGGCTTAAACATCAGATGTTTGTTTCTCATGGTTCCAGAGGTTGCAAGGCTGAAATCAAGGTGCAGGCCCCTTTCCTATTCCTAGACAGCTGCTTTCTGTGTGTCTCCATGTGACACAGAGCATCCCAAAGAGTTCCTGGGGTCTGCTTTATAAGAGCACTGATCCCATCCATGCAGGCTTTCTCTCGTGACCTAATACTATCACACTGGCAGTTAGGATTTCATGTGAATTTGTTTCTGGCAGAGAGGATACACAAATATTCCATCCACTGCATAAACAGAGTGGGAAAATTGCCAGGCATAGCTCTTAACATAATGATAAAGAGCAACTCTGGTTTCTAGGAATGGAAGTAAAACAAAATGTGGTTGGACTTCAATTGCAAATCACTTTGAAAGCAATTCCATAGGTTCTGGTAAGCATCAGTCAGTGGAGGTTTTTCAACAGTATTAAATCACACTCAGGCCTATTCTGGTGGCAATGTAGAAAGTGGAGTGAAGGACATGGCAGGACATCATTTGGGAGGTGCCTGTAACGCAGTGAGACTTTTAACTACGAGAGGGAGGGAGAGACTGAGAGAGAGAGAGAGAGAGAGACAGAGAGAGAGATAGAGAGAGAGAGACAGAGAGAGATCAGTGCCCAGAAATGTTTTCCCGAGACAGAATCTTACAGAAGTTGGGTCTGGGAAATCAGAGGAGAGAGAAGGTGGAATGCTTCAAGTTTCTAGCTTTCATTATTGGCTAGATGAGGGCAAATTCTTGTTAGCATTCAACAGATTTTTGTTGACAAAATGACTGCAATTGGTTTTCCTAAGCAAGATAAGGATGTAAGAAAGGATCAAAGAAAATTGTGTGTGTGAGTGCATGTATACGTTCATGCATGTGTATGTTGGAGTTGTGCATTGGAGTTAGGGAAAGATAGTCTTCTTAAGAAACGGTGCTGGAGGGGCTGGGGATTTAGCTCAGTGGCACAGCGCCTGACTGGCAAGTGCGAGGTCATGAGTTCAATTCCTGATACCAGAAAAAAAAAACAAAAACAAAAAAACAAAAAAGAAAAAAACGGTGCTGGAAAAACTGGCTATCCCCATGCAGAAAATTGAGCCTACATCCAATCTCTCGCCATGTACTAAGCTATCAAAATGGACCAGAGAACTAATTGTTAAAACAGAACCTCCTGGAAGACAAAATAGGCAAAACTCTTGAAATCATAGGCACAGACAAGGAAGAGAACTGAACAGAACTGAACTCCAGTTGCACAGGAAATAGTTCTGAGAATCAACAAATGGGAATATATTAAATTAAAAAGCTTCTGCACAGCAAAGAAAACAACAAAAAGTAAACCTTCAGAATGGGAATTTCTTTTTTTTCTTTTTTCCTACTGGGAATTGAACTCAGGATCTTGCATTTGCCAGATGGGCTCTGTGCCACTGAGCTATATCCCTGGCCTGGGAAAATAATTTGACAGTTATTCCTCAGACAGAGGACTAGACTTTATAAATAACTCAAAATTTTTTTTAACTCTCCCAAATAAAAGAGTCAGCCAAAAAAATAGACAAGTGAAATGAGCAGACATTCCACAGAAGTACAAATGGTCAATTAATATATGAAGAAATGGTCACCATCACTGGCAATTAGAGAGAAGAGAATTAAAACAGCACTGAGATTCCTTCCAGAAATAATGGCCACCATCAAGAAAGCCAATAATAACAAATACTTTCAAGGCGGCTTGTATAAAGGAACCCTTCTACATTGTTGGTGAGAAAGCAAACTAATACAACCACTATAGAAATAAGTATGAAGAGTCCTCAAAAAGCTAAAAATAGAAATTCTGTTTGACCTAGCTATTCCCTTTCTAGAGATCTTCTTGAGAGAGTTAAAGCCATCATATTACAGTGGTCCATACACACCCATGTTTATAGCAGCACAACTCATAATAGCTACATCTTGTAAGCAGCCTATACGTCCAACCACAGATGAATGGATAAAGAGAATGTGATAGTTACACACAATGAAGTACTGCTCTGTCATAAAGAAAGCTTTGAGACATTTGTAGGAAAATGGATGCACCTTGTGAGCATAATGCTAAGGGTAATAAATTAAGTGCTGAAGATTAAATATTGCACGCTTTCTCTTACGAGAAACCCAAACGATAAAGAGCAAAATAAAAGACAATAAGGAGTAGGGAGATAGATCTTTCTGGGAAGGGAAGGGGGTCAAGAGATGGAGGAGTGGGACGGAAGTGAGGGAAAGGTGGTGAAAGTGGAATTAGGACGTGCTGTGTACATGAACCGTCTCCACAGAGGAGAGTAAACATTATGTAAGCAATCATGGACTAAAAGACAACCAGCAGGATGAAGAAGATCGTACGTACCTTCCATCATCCTTCTCCCCTGCAGATCAGCATAAAATCTGTATTCTGGAAGTGCCTTCCCATCCCAGGAGGAAAGAAGTGTCCTGGCCGCAGAAGGTGCAGGGCCCTGAGGAATCTGCGCATGCGTTGGTGACGTCTCCTTGCTCATTACTACTCTGCCTCCCGTCTGCTCATCACTCCTTCAGTGACTACGCACTTCTCCATGCATGTCTTTATGCAGGCTTTTGAGTCAGATAAAACTTTAAATAAATGTATACTTTTTCCTTTCCTTTTTAAATAGTGGCCTCACCTGTGAATCTAAGAAAAGGCGGAGGAAAGATATTTCTAACCCTCTCCATCCCTTTCCTCCTACACCCATAAAAGCGCACCCTGGGAAAGCAGTGGCTTCCTGCAGTGGCTGAGGATGCTGAGGCAGAAAGCTGCGGCGAGGCCCCATCTCCACCTGCGGCCCCAGTGGCTCCCAATCCCTGCTCCAGTGAACCCCGTACCCGAGTGTGACCTTACTCCCCCAACCGCTTCTCTGTGCCGACACAGCTCCTCTGCAGCAGGCCCCTGCAGCATCCTGTAAAGCACACTGCAACAAGGCTGCTGAAAATCAGTGGCAGGGCAACCACCGCAGGATGCTGGCGGAGGCCAGCTCCACAGCTCTCTGTCTCCATCTCAGTCAGGTTCCTTTCCCTCACCCAAACCATCTCCTCAGCCTCCTCATCTGCTCTCAGGTCCCCAGCCACTCATCCATTGCCCAGGAGGCCGCAGATACTTCAAGCCTGTGTTGCTATACGATGGCAGAGGTGTAACTCTGGCTACCTCCCTCAGTTCTCAGCCTAACACTGCTGATCTAAAAAGACACGGCAGATGACAAGCTCCTCCAGGGTCAACTGTGGCACTGACTGGTGGGTGGCGCATCTGGCAACATGCCCCGAATGGGCTGAACAGGTCACAGAGCTCTAGGATACTCTCCTTCTTCTCACCAGCGGGGTTACCTTCTCTTTTACATCTAGGTGTTATCTGGAACCTGAAGAAATATGAACATTTGTGAAATGCCAAGTTCAAATGTTGAAACTCAAGTAGAGCTTTCTTACAGCATGACTTCTCAGTCCTGAATCTGGAAGTCTCTTGTCAGCGACCACATCAGCCCTTTCTAGAGTTACTTGTCTTTTTTTATTTATAAAAAGAAAAACGTGAATTCCTTGAAACTATAACCCGTGGGCATGGGGACAGAAATGCAATGCCTGTCTCCTAGGACACTGGGTGGGGAGCACAGTGAGGGACTAAAAAAGCATTTTCTTCAGCCTTCAGGGAGAAGTAGGGCTGCCTCGTTTGGTAGAGAGAGGAAGTGCGCGGGACAGATGAAGCGTTGAAGTGAGAGAGACTTGGTTCCAATATCAGCTGTGTTTCCAATCTATGGGCAAATAACCTCGGACAACCCTCTCTTGACCTCAGTGTCTGTATTTATAAAATGGGGCTGTAATACTGCCCCTGAGCGCTATAGTGAGTGTCGAGTGCACTAGGAATGTTCCTGGCACATGACAAGTGGTCTGTGAATGTCAGCGTCAAGTTTTCTGCTTTCTTCTTCCTTCTATGGTCGGGAGCTACAACAGCACAAAGATTAAAAATTTTATAGTTTAGAAATTCTTACTAGAAGATGAATGTAGTTTTTTAAAGTAGAAAAGTGTATACATATGTGCTCATATTTTTAAAAAGTCATTGAGAAGATAAACTAATTTAAATTTTTCACCTATAAAGAATGGGAGAAAATATAATGGAAGAGATAGGGATATAAACTGTGCTTCTTTGAATATGTTTGTTATGTTTATTTGATTTGGAACTGTGAAATATTTTACATAGTTATAAAACAAAAATCAGTTTAAAAAACAATCCCTAGACAGTAAAAACTAAATAAAACAGTCAACCTTACTGTGTATTCAGTTGTTGGCAGAAAAGAGTTGTATCGAATGACTTTAAATACAGCAATTGGACAGTATGTCCCTAGTGGGATATACCCTAAGCTGAGGCGAGAACAAAAATATTTTTATAAATTGTTTTCAAAGGTCATATTGCTGATTGGTATTGTTCACCTGAGACTATTGTATGTGTATCAAGGGACAAAAAAAAAATAAGCAATTCTATGACATTCTAAATTAAATTCTTGGATTCTCAGTTTGGGAGAAGCAAGAGGGTAAATAAAATATTCTAGTCCTGGATTTGAAGTGAGTGAATAGATGAAGAATTTTATAAGAAATTTTCTTGTCTGTGCACTTAGGAAGCCTAGAAACAATAGCTAATCCAGCAGTAATGAATGCCCTTTGTGTCTAGATTCTGGTCCCTAAATATCATTTCCTAATAAGGAAACTTAGTGCCTTTGTAGAAATGTCTCGTGCCGAGTCAGGGACAGGTGGTGTACAATGCAAGATCAGGACATCTTGCCCTATTGGAAAGAAAGAGAAGTCTTTGTCTGTGGTTCCTTCTGTGGAACTCCTACAACCCTGGGAAGCTCCCCAGTGATAGCAGCGTCCTTTGCTGAGCATAATCAGCACTGTCACCCACACAGAGTTCATGGCATTGAGGTGCTTCTGCTGGTTCCCTAGACTGCATTGCTTGGTAGGCAGAAGAACCAGGAGGTTTGGAACTTTCACACCCTCACTCTGCATTAGCCATCTTTCTATCACTGCAATAAAATACCTGAGTAATCAAATTAACAGGAGAACGGATTTATTTTGGCTTGGAGTTCAGCACGTGGTTGCTTGACACTGTTGCTCTGGACCTGTGGCAGCTTGGTGTTTCTTGGTTGCAGCGTGGAGCAGGATTGTGCACCTCATGGTGGTGAGCAAGCAAAGAGCAAGAGGAGGGATGGGTGCCCACTGTTCCCCTCAAGGGCCCTTTGCTGAGGACCCATCTCCCTCCTGTTTGGCCTCTACTGCTTCCTGGCAGTACCATAAGGTCAGAACCAAGCTGGTGACACACAGGCCCATGGGGGACATTTCAGACTCAAACAACAGTACTGCTGCCCTTCTAGGGACAGAAGGACTAGCTAGCTAGAGCTCGAGCTCACTCATCAGGAGCCAGGGATTTGATCAACCATGTCCCCAAAATTAAATTTTGATACAAACTCTGTGAGAAAGGGGCTAAGGAAGCTCTGCCTTGACAAATGCATGGATGTGTGGGGAGGAGGCTGGGCCCAGACAGAACATGAAGGCCAGGCCCCCTGTCCTGCTCATCTCCCCCTCAGGCTGTCCAATTGTCCTTTATAGTTAATTGTAAGTATACTGCATTCCTGGGCTCTCTGAGTCATTCCAGGGAATTATTGATCCTGGGGCAGAGGTCATGGGAGCCCCTGAATTTATAGTTGATTGGTCAGAAATGTTATAAAGACCCCATATGTAGCTGGCATTTGAAGTAAGGGCAGCCTTTTGTGGGGCTGAGCACTTAGCTCTGTAGTATTTTAGTGTAGTTACTATCGTAACTGAGTAGAACTGTAGGACACTCTGTTCACATTGGACAGCTAGAGAATTGTTTTAGAAAACTAAACAGAAGCTACCAAAGATAGCAGTCATAGTAAACTGACTTGGCTACACTGCAGGATGTAGATGTGGCAACTAATAAGGATAATACCACAAGTACACTGAACACCGTGGTTTTCACCATAGTACAAAAAAATGGTCACCATTGGAGGACGTTAAGGAATCACTTCATTATTTTGAGAATTGTTTTTAAAAATCAAGCATAAATGTTTTCTCTAGCTCTGTGAGGCATAATTAATGGTATTTGCATTGGAATTGCATTAAATCTGTAGAGCTATATACGTGCACCCATATTTATAGCAGCACAATTTGCAATAGCTAAATCTTGGACACAACCCAGATGCCCATCAACCAAAGAATAGCTAAAAAAGATTTTTTTATGCAATGGAATACTACTCAGCCATAAAGAAGGATAAAATGGAGTCTTTTATAGGTAAATAGATGCAATTAGAGACCATATTCATAAATGAAATAAATCAGACCCATATGTGTAAACATTGTATTGTCTCACTAGTGTGAGAAAATGAACAAGTAGATAAGATCTGAAATATACAATAGATATTGTAAATTGGGAAGAAATTGTTCAAAAGAAAACACTAACTGTGATGGGTGAAAGGGGAAAGAAAGAAAGAAAATAGGAAAAAATATATGCATACACAAGATAGTTATAGTTATATAGCTAGTTTTTCTTAGTGCATTAAAAGGAAAGTTTTGTAATATTGTATAGACAAGATATCATGCCTATATTGTCTCTTTTTTCTTTTTGTCTTCTTCAGACAGGGTCTTGCTATGCAGTTCAGGCTGGCCTTCAGCTCACTTTGTAGCCCAGGCTGGCCTCCAACTCACAATGATCCTCTTCCCTTAACCTACTGAGTGCTGGGATTACAGGTTTGGGCCACCACACCCAGCTTGTCTATATCTTCTACTCTGAATAACTACTAGGAAGACAACAATATGCAATGTATCAACTATTGTAACTGTTCTACTAACATGTTTTGAAACTCAGTTTCATTATTATGTTTATCTTTTTTCTCTCTAAAAAAAAATTAAAAATCAAGCACAGTACAATTACAAACACACTCAGCCACCTTATCTTTGATAAAGGGGCCAAACATGTTCACTGGAAGAAGGATAGCTTCTTCAACAAATGGTGCTGGAAAAACTGGCTCTCTACATGCCAGAGACTAAAACTAGACCCATGTCTATCACCATGCACTAAATTAAAGTCAAAATAGATCAAAGATCTAAATATTAAAACAGAAATACTAAATCTACTGGAAGGCAAGTAGGTAGAAATCTTGAAGACATAGGAGTATGTAGAGAGTTCATGAACAAAACCCAAACTGCACAGGAAGTACTTCAAAGTAGCAACAACTGGGATCTCATCCTATCAGAAATCTTTTGCACATCAAAAGAAATCATCAACAAAGTGAAAAGAAAACCCAAGGAGTGGGAGTGGGAAAAAACTTTAGCTAATTGTCCCTCAGACAAAAGACTTCTATTTAAAACATATAAAGAATAAAAAAATCAGGACCCCCAAATTCAAAGACTCAATCCAAAAATGGGCATCTGAGATGAATACATACTTCTCAGATGAAGAAGTATAAATGGCAAATAAATATATGAAAAAATATTCAACTTCATTGGTCATTTAAGCATTACAAATTAAAATGACACTGAGATTCCATCTCACTTCAGAAAGAATGGCTATCATCACGAAATGAACCAATAACAAATGCTGAAAGGGTTTTGGGAAAAAGGAACCCTTCTCCACTGTTGCTGGGAGTGTAGACTGGTGCAGACACTGTGGAAATCAGTTTGGAGATTCCTCAAAAAGCTAAAATTAGAGGTCCCATTAGACCCAGCTATTCCCCTTCTGGGTATCTTTCCAGAAGAATTAAAAACATCATACCTCAGTGATATATATGCACCCATGTTTATAGCAGCACAATTTATAATAGTCTAACCTTGGAAACAACCCAAATGCTCATCAACTGCGGAACACATAAAAAAGAGGTGGTATTTTATACAATGGAGTAATACTCAGCTATAAAGATGGACAAGCTTAAGCTTTTATAGGTGAATGGATGCAACTCAAGACCATACTCATATGTGAAATAAATCAGACTCTCATGTGTCAATATCACATTGTCTCCCTAGTGTAAGAAGCTGAAAGAGTAAGTAAGGTCCAAAATAGACATAGGGAAATGGTGAAACTGCTCAAAATGAAAGAACAACTGGGATGGGGGAAAGGAGAAAAGAAGGCAGGGAAAAGAAAAAAATATATATATACATAAGGTAGCTAAGATAATTATACTACTAATTTGTGCTTATATTATTTGATTAATTTTTCATGTCTATATCTTATAATCTGAGCAACTACTTTGAAGATAACAATATGCAATAAACAAACATTGTAAATCTCCTATCATTGTGTTTTGAAATTCTGTATCATTGTTTTTTCTCTGTAAAATAAAATTTTAAAAAATAAAATAAAATAAAAATAAAAATCAAGCATAAGGCTGGGGATATAGCTCAGTAGCACAGCACCTGCCTGGCAAGTACAAGGCCTGAGTTCTGTTCCCTGAAACAAAATAATAAATAAATGAAAAATAAAAATCATGCATTTATCCTGATTTTCCTATATGAATTGTACTACTAAGTAACTAAAGATAAGCACTGTAAGTAGTAAATGAAAAACTGAAGAGGGAATTAATGTATTCATAGTTAGTAACCCTTGACTAGTATATCTAGACATTCCATTCCATATCTAAAGTGGATAACAAAAAAGACACCCAGAAATTATGTATTTTTTGAGACAGTGTCTTTTTCTGTAGCTCAGGTTGGCTTTAAGCTCACAATTCTCCTGCATCAGCCTCTCAAATGCTGGTTTTACAGGTGTGCACCACCACTCCTGGCTCAGGAAAATTATGTACTTCTAAATGGAAAAACTTACCATCACTTATAAAACATTCTTGTCAAAAAATTGAATCTGATCAAGCCTCCAGATTGAACTACCAATTTATAGGAAAACAGAGAAACTTGTTTAGCTACACCATGAGGATGCAATCAGCAAAATCCAGTCTATGGGGAACTCTACAAGATTCGTGATTCTATTTCTTCAACAAAGGGGTTGTGAGAGAGGCTGACTCAGCCAGGGAACCTACACAGTAAAGAACCTACATAAACAATCACCTGTTTGCAGTGTGCAGGCTATTTGGATTCTAATTCAAATGAAGGATCTGCTAAAACCAGCATTCCTGAGACAAATAGAAATCTGAATGTCACTACAGGTGTACATCTCTGGAAAGCAGAGTGCAGGGCAGAGAAAGATAGGCTGGACCTTGGTCAGGGAGTGCTCTTAGGATCACAGTGAACTTAGGCTGACATGTAGTTATCCTCTCAAGCTGGTAATCTCCTCCAGGGAGTCCCTAGCTGAGCAATCACTGGGTGGAGGCTGCCCCCAGGGAGGTGTGTGTCTTGCAGGGAAAGGGATGAAGAGTTTGGGCTCTAGGTTGGAGCCTGAAAGCTCCCAAGAGGCAGAGTTGGACAGCACCAGCATCCACGGTGAATGCTGTCAGAGAGTTGATGGAATTAAAATCTGTCTTTATTTTCCCTTAAGGGGGATGATTTTAAGGGTTGTATTTTAAAAATGAGATTATCTTTTGGACAATGAAATATTGCAGATGGAACTTACTTTAAAATAATATTAGGGGGATGTAGGACTATAAATAAAACACAAGTTGATAAATACTGACTTTGGGTGATAGATAAATGCCCTTGTTTTCATACTCTTCTCTCTTTTTCATGTATCATGAATTTTCCATACTTAAAAAAGGTAGAAAAGAGATGATGTAATTAAAAATAATGATTTCTTGCTCCTCCCCCACTGCCACCTTCTTGAGGGGTCTTGGATGTGGGAAGCCTCAGTGAGCTGCCTGGGAACCCAGATCTTCTGGCCCTACGCACTGCTGCCAACCTGGTAGGGGGCTTGAACTCTGGAAGCCTCAGTGAGCTGCCTGGTGTCCTGGATCCTCTGGCCCTCCCTCCTGCCTCCACCTTCTGGAGGTGCTTTGGACAGGAAGCTTGGGTGAGTTGTCTGGGTGCCCAGGTCCTTGGACTCTTCCCCCCACTGCCATCTCAGGAATGAACCTGAATCCCTGGAAACCTAGGGAGATTGGAAAATGACAAAAAGAGGAGGGAAAATAAAATCTCAGCCAAACACCCCACCCAGAATAAATCCAGGAAACATCAATATGGAAGAATATGGAAGCTACACATCTGAAATCTCTGAAATGATAGCAGCTAAAGTAAAGAACCAGCTACATCAGGCTATAGAGGAAATCAGTTCATAAATAATTGTTCAGGTAAATAAAAAGAAATGACAATAATAATGATAGAATTGCTGGGGTATCAAAAGAAGACATAGATAAAAAAAATAGTGGAGCCCAGAAAAATGATGGAAACCTTGAGTGAAGAGTATAGTAAAGAATTAGAATGCATGAAACAGATTCAAAGAGATATTCAGGAAATTAAAAATTCCTTTGAAAACTGGAAGAACTGCTTGAATGAAATAGAAGATAGACTCTCAGACTGGAAGACAGCATTGTAGCTAATGATCATGAAAGAAAAGATCTCTTAAAAATAACAAAGGAACAGCAAATAATAATTCAACAGCTGCAAGATGAGGCAAAGAAAAGCAATATAAGGCTGATAGGTGTCAACGAAGGAGCAGGAGACAACACGAATGACATAAAAAGACTATTTGCAGCAGTAAGAGCAGAAAATTTTCCAAGCATGGGACAAGGACCTTATATACACATAAGTGAGGCATATAGAATCCCAATTAGCCATAACCAAAATAAATCAACAGCCAGACACATAATAATCAAGATCCCAGAAAGTGAGCAAAAGAACAGGATATTAAAAGCTGTTAGACAAAAGAAACAGATCACCTATGAAGGAAAACCCGCCAGAATCACAGCAGACTTCTTAACACAGACCATCAAGTCAAGAAGAGCTTGGAATCAAGTATTACAGGTCCTGAAAGAAAACAACTTCCAATTCAGATTGCTGTGCCCTGCAAAGCTATCTTTCAAAACTGGTGGAGAAATAAGATACTTCCATAAAAAGATCAACTGAAGAAATTCATGAGTGCCAAACCAGTCCTACCAAGAGTACTGAAAGGTATTCTACAAAGAGATAACAATGACCACAATCTCAATACAAACAATAGAAAAGAACTACCAAGCAAGGTAAGCAGTTAAACAGCAGGAAAGTACAGAACCAATAATGGGAAAATAACGTGACAAGGATAAGTCAATATATGTCATTAATAACCATTACTGTAAATGGCCTCAATTCACCAATCAAAAGAATCAGACTGGCAGAGTGGATCAAGAAACAAAATCCAACAATATGCTGCAAAAAAGAAATGCATTTAACTCAAAAAGAAATCCATAAACTGAAAGTCAAAGGATAGAAAACAATACTCCATGTGACAGGAACCCAGAAAAAAGCAGGAGTAGCTATTCTGTTTGTAGACAGGTGAACTTCAAACTAATAATGATCAAAAGAGATAAAGAAGGTCATTATATTCTTATTAAGGGAAAACTGCAAGAGGAAGAGATAGCAATCACAAATATATATGCAGCAAATGTAGGAGCACCCAATTATATGAGACACAGTTTAACAGATATGAAAAATCAAATAATACTAACACGATCATAACAGGGAATTTTAACACCTCACTGTTACAAAGAGATAGATCCAATAGACAAAAAATCAGAAAAGAAATGACAGAACTAAACCAAATGTATGAACAAATGGACTTAGTAGACCTTTACGGAGGATTCCATCCAACTACTTTAGAATACTCATTCTTTCCAGCTGCACATGGGACATTCTCTAAAATAGACCACATGCTAGCACATAGAACATGCTTAAGTAAATGCAAGGGAATTGAAATTATCCCATGTATATTATCGGATCATAGTACAGTGAAACTGGAAATAAATGGTAAAAGAAATCACAAAAGCTGCTTAAACATATGGAAATTAAATAACACCCTTCTGACCAACCAAGGCGTCACAGAAGAAATTAATGTAGAAAGTAAACAATATTTACAATTAAATGAAAATGCAGATACAAACTACCGGAACCTGTGGGATGCAATGAAAGCAGTCCTCAGAGGGAAATTTATAGTGGTGGATTCCCAGATCAGGAAAACAGAACAAACACAAAAAAACAACCTTATGTTACACCTCAAACTTCCAGAAAAAGAAGAGCAAGTTAATCCCAAAGTGCAAAGAAGGGAGGAAATTATAAAGATCAGAGCAGAAATTAATGCAATTGAAATTAAGAAAACAATATAAAGAATTAATAAATCAAGCAGTTGGTTCCTTGAAAGAATAAATAAGAGTGATAAACCCCTGGCCAACCTTATCAAAAAAGGAAACAAAAACTTAAATCCATGCAATAAGGAATGTAAGGGATGATATCACTACAGATCCTGTAGAAATTCACAAGATCATCAATACCTACTTTGAAAATCTTTACCCTCATTGGATGAAAAATGCAGAAGAAATGGACAGATTTCTAGATACAGATGAATTACCAAAGCTGAATGAAGAAGATATAAAAATCTTGAATAACCCAATATCAGCCAATGAAATTGAAAGTGTAATAAAAAACCACCAACAAAAAAAGCCCAGGTCCTGATGGATTCACAGGTGAATTCTACAAGAAATTTAGAGAATATTTTATACCAATTCTTCTCAAACTCTTTAAAAAATAGAAAGGGAAGCAGTTCTCCCTAACTCATTCCCAGAGGCAAGTATTATCCTGATACCAAAACCAGAAAAAGAACTAACCAAAAAAAGAGAACTATAGGCCAATGTCCCTAATGAACATAGAGGCAAAAATTTTCAATAAAATACTAGCTAATAGAATGCAACAAATCATTCAGAAGATAATACACCATGACCACGTGGGATTCATCCCAGGAATGCAGGGATGGTTCAATATATGCAAATCAATCAATATTATACACCATATCAACAGAGCTAAAAACAAGAATCACATGATCATCTCAATAGATACAGAAAAAGATTTTGATAAAGTCCAACACTTATTCATGATAATACCCTACAGAAAATTGACATAGATGGATTATACCTCAATCTGATTAAAGCCATCTATGACAAACCAAAAGTCAACATCATACTAAATGGACAAAAACTGAAAGCTTTTACTTTAAAATCAGGAACAAGACAAGGATGTCCACTGTCACCACTCCTATTTGACATAGTTCTGGAGACACTAGCCAGAGCAATTAGACAAGAGAGAGAAATAAAAGGAATAAAGATAGGAAAGGAGGAAGTGAAAGTGTCTTTATTCATAGATGACATGATACTCTCTACACAGAAGACTCCAAAAACTCCACCAAAAGGCTCCTAGAATTAATCAGCAAATTCAGTAGCATAGCTGGATACAAAGTCAACACTCAAAAATCAGTAGCACTCCTACAATAACAACAAACACATGGAGAGAGAAATAAGCAAAATCATACTTCTCACAATAGCACCTAAAAAACTGAAATACTTAGGAATTAATCTAATGAAAGAAGTAAAAGATCTATACAATGAAAACTACACTACTCTGAAAAAAGAAATTGAAGAGTATTTTAAAAAATGGAAAGATATTCCTTGCTCATGGGTAGGAAGAACCAACATAGTGAAAATGGCCATACTCCCAAAACTGTTACACAGATTCAATGTAATTCTGATGAAAATACTTCACAGACCTAGCGAAAACATTCTTAAAATTTATCTGGAACCAGAAGAGACCAAGAAGAGCAAAAGCAATCCTAGGCAACAAAGGCAAGGCAGGAAGCATCACAATCCCTGATCTGAAATTATACTACAGAGATATTGTGATAAAATGAGCATGGTACTGGCAAAAAAAATCTGATCCAAAAATCAATGGAACAGATTAGAAGATGCAGGCACAATTACAAACACATTCAACCACCTTATCCTTGACAAAGGTGCCAAATATGTTCACTGGAAGAAAGATAGCCTCTTTAATAAATGGTGCTGGAAAAACTGGCTTTCCATGTGCTAAGGACTAAAATTAGACCCAAGCCTATCACCATGCACCAAAATAAAGTCAAAATGGCTTAATGATCTAAATATTAAAACAGAAACACTAGATCTAATGGAAGAGAAAGTAGGTGGAAGTCTTGAAGACATAGGGATAAG
>NW_004955505.1:6867893-6899643 GCF_000276665.1 Chinchilla lanigera | reverse complement strand
ATCTTGTTATATGTGCAACCATTTTGAAGATGACATTGTGTAGTATAACAACCATTGTTGATATCCTATCACCATGTTTTAAAATTTTGTGTCATTTTTATTGCTCTCTATGCTGTGTTGTTTATATATTTGTTTTTGTTATTTTGGTTTTTTAAATGAAAAACAAAATTTATATGTATATATAAGGATAGCTGGAATAGGTGTATTGTTGATGCCTGTGGCTTATTCAGAGGAACAGTCAATGCTTAAAAATTTTTTTTTTCTTGACCAATTTTGCATGCCTGAATTTGGTGATCAGAAGGACTGATCCAAAAACAACAGTATAAGAACCATTGTTGAACTCCTACCATCTTGTATGGTGAAGCTCTGCATAATTTCCAAAGTTTTATTTTATTATTTTTTATTATATATATATATATATATATTTACTTGTTACTGTCTTTGATTGTTTGATCAATCTTTCATTCTTATGCCTAGTGGACTGAGCAACTTGGTTGAAGAGAACAGTATGTAATGTAGCAACCACTGTAAATTTCTATCATTTTCTTCTGAGGTCATGTATCATTTTTGTTGTTTTTGTGTTGTTTTGATTTTGTCTTCATTTTTGTTTTGTCAGTTTTTAAATTTTAAAATAAAAAATAATGATTTCTGAGCTCTGTCAACACAGTAGAATCTATGAATGTGTGTTAACGATGTATGTCTTCATGTAATTCTTCTTTTCTATATAAAATTTTATTAACTCAGTGGAGAGTTATGTAATGTTCTAATTTCACAGGAAGGACAGTACGAGAACAGTAAATGAGAGTGGGATGAATTTATGTTGCAAGGAAGTGAAGAGTTATTGAGTGCCCAGTCAGAGGGCGAGGGGAGTCCTGGGCTGTCCTCAGGGCGGGCAGCTGGGTCCCAAGAAGCCTCATGTGAAGTTGGATGGAGCCCATCAGGCAGTTTCAGCGCCCCAGGTGTGTTTCATATTATACAGTGTAGCTGCTTGATTTTTCCTTTCATCACATGGTAATTTTTCTCTCCTGTGAAGGGAAAAATGGCTTCTGTGAGTGCCATGGACAAAAGATAATTTTTGTTCTTGGAAACGAAATATTTGCACATGTAGTTGCAGAATCCATGATAAATAAAGTCAAGTTAAAAATAACAGCATGTTGATGTCCAAATCTTATTTCTTAAAATGAAACTTCTTGCATGCAGCCTGTTTCCTGACTGTGCTGCTTCTAGTTTTGGTCTCCAGCTGCGCTGACACATGTTATCGCTGTTAACATTGGGCCACACAGGCCTCCTGGAGCTCTGTCCTGCTGTTGTGATTCAACAGGAAGATTTTGGTCTCTTTTTGTATGGTGCTGAAAAGTTTATATTCTAGCGCATGTGAGGCCTTGGGTTTGATTCCCAGCAATATATGTACACACACAACGTATAAATTAAGTTTATAATTCACGTAACATTTTCAGTGGCATGTAAGTTTGATTTGTGCACACTGTGTGCACCATTAGTTATTGGAAAATGGTCCACACTGCCCAGACTTTATGTCATTCCACGTGGGGACTTGTCTTCACACTACAAGGATAAAAGCACATCTGTTCCCTGGCAGCTTTAGTCTCCCTGGGGCCCCATTTGGTTCTCTTCGTTTGGACTAGATTCCTACCCAAATGGGATGTGGGCCCTGATCCTCTAATGAATCTTGCTGTATTTCTTGCTCTCTGCGTGGCTACTTTTCTTCTGACCTGTACGCTGGGTCCTTGTTTCAGATGTAATGCCAAGATAAGTTGGAGAACCCATTGCAAGGTCAGGAGAAAATCCAGAGGTCTCATGGGTTTTCTGAAATATTAAGGGTTTAGATGCCACTAAGTAGAGGAAAAGTAGAATATTAATGCTAATGCTCTAGAAATCTCCCCTGAACACAGACTTGCTACCTTTTCGTGCCATTATCATGAAGGCGTGGCCGGTCGCTGCTGGCTTCCTCTCTTTGCAGTGCGAGCACAAAAGGCTTCCTCCTCCCAACAACTCCCTGGCCCCTGCAGCCCAGAAGCATGTCAGCATTTCGTTAGCAGCCCCAGGCTGCTGGGTGGTGTCTTGCTCTTCTGATACTTCTTTTTCCGCTTCCGGTCTTTGCTCTTCCTTCTGCCTTTTCCTCTCTTTAGCCAGTGTTTCTTGTCACTTTGCCTGGCTCCCTGCCATGCGTCACTCACCCACAAAGCTGGCCACAAGCGAAAGTGTGAAGTCAAAGATTGGTCTCTGACCTGTGATTTCTCCTGTATCCCATAGCCCCTGCTTAAGTCAGATGCTTTCAGCACCTTTGCTCCTGGGTCGAGAAGGACAACTGCACATACGAATATTTATATTTCAACAACTGTCTGTCGCTCTCATTTTTGCAGTTGACCCTCCTCCCTATGAGCTACCTGTCCTTCTCCTCTTCTGGTTCTGTTGCCACCCTTCCGCACCCATTCTCCTCACTCTCAGGGCCTGCCTCTCTACTTCCTTGCTTTTTCCCAGCACATGCTCCTGGCTCCGTGCACCTTTGTACTTCTAGAGACCAGGGTGCCCACTGGCTCTTAATATAACTTTCTTCTTAGACCTTCATGGCACCTTAAAATCCTTCAACTTTTAAAACTCTGCACATGACTGAAGGAACAGAAGTCGTTGTTTCTGTTTAGCTTGCTTTCCAGCTGCTAAAACTCCTGAATATCAACAACAGCAAACGGATTGTGCTTGCGGTGCAGCAGATGAATGCCGATACTCAGAACTGTGCAATCTAAAGAGCTGCCGTAGTCAGGGCTCAGGGTGTGAGAAGGAAGGTGCATTCCGCCTAATACAAGGGGAAAGGAGTTACTGGAAGCACCTGGGGGATCTCAAAAGAAGAGCTAAACAGCAATGTGCTGACAGTGTGGATACCCAGAAACACAGAGGACCCCCCAAGGCAAAATCATGGCCCTGGGGCCAAAAGAAGGGGCAATGCATGTGGAGTGGGCACAATTACCAGTGGTGTCCAGAGCTGAGAAGCTGATTCCAGGGGAAATGCATGCTAGGTTTACGCAGCACCATTTTATCACCATGCTGACATCAGCGGAGTGTTTTTCCCGTTTTAAAAAAACATCTGGGGCTGCATACCTATAATCCCTGAGCTCAGGAGGCTGAGGCAGGAGTATTGCTAGTTTGAACCCACTACAAAGTGAGTTCAAGGACAGCCTGAACGGCATATGGAGACTTGTCTCAAAACAAACAAACAAGCAAACAAACACCAGCCCGGTGCCAGTGTTTGCATCCAGGGCAGGCAGTGCAGGAGGAACAAACGTGATAGAACTCTATGAGTCAGTCTGTGGTACATGCTTTTCATATATGAATTCATTTCATCCCCACAATTGCCCAGTGAAGTGAACATTATTATCAACCTGATTTCAAACAGGAGGAAGCAGGCACAGAGAAGTTCATCAGCTTCCCTAACACTAGGCAGCTGGAGCCACAGGTGGCAGTCAGCGCTCACCCCCCCGCAGGGTGCTCAGCGCAGGGGGGTGGGGAGCATTTCCACTGTGCCATGTGCCTATGTCTCCATACAACGAAATATGCAGAGACAAATATTTTCAAGAAAGTGTGGGACTCTAGTAATCTGTCAGAAAGAGCGAGAAATGAGGACAGGGGTATTTTAAGTGATAGTTAATCCATCACATGGACCCAACCTGGGGATGTTTTCAATAAACACCTATTCCCTTTCCAGTGGAACAGGACAGAAGTCACAGGCAGGCAAGCTCTGCCGGCATCCTGGGGAGCTGCTGGCTGCATTTCCTCAGGGCAGTTATTCGAAAGTAATGTTGTTTTATTTTTAGATTCCTGCCGGCCTTACCCAGGGCAGATCTCTTCACTGTCTCTCCCGAACACTGCTGGGCTTTGCAAAGGGAGAAACACGGCACCTCCTCTCCTCCACACTGAAAGGCCTTTGTCTGAAGCCACACATGTCGACCTACGCGGGGAAGAATATGAAAGCACACTGCTTCCTTTATGCGCCTCCCGCGCGCTGTGCTCCCGTCCCTGGATTTATGATGTGCGCTGCACTTTCCACCTCCTCGGAGCTGCTTTCCCACATTTGAAGGGGAAATGATCAAGAGATTTGTGCTGGAGTAAATTTATTCTGTCTTGAGCTGGGCGAAGTTTCCAAATTCACCACAGCATGGAAAATATAAATGCTGTAAGCATCGCGCTTCCTTCCCTGAGGCTGCTGCAGGCGAGCCGGCAGGGCCCGGGCAACGAACACTGCTTTCTTACAGGCGGCTCAGCTGCTTGGGACCGGGTGGGCTCCGGGATCCCTGGATGGGGCGGAAGCTGGGACGGACCGAATGGCCACACGCGTGCCTGGCCCTGGGCAGGAGAGCCTGCTGCCCCCATTAGCCACCCATCGCTAAGCAGGGACCTCGGGCTTGCTGGGCGGACACCGAGGGGACTCTCGGGAGAGGACTCGGGAGTCGGGCAGTAGGTGGGGTGGACGTTTATTTTCGCCTTTTAAAAAACACAAGTGTTGTGGTATTTACACGCTATGGAGCACTACTCTGCCATAAAGAAGGATAAACTTGAGTCATTTGTAGGAAAACGGATGCCCCTCGAGACCATAATGTTAAGTGAAGTAAATCAGGCATACAGCTTAAATATAGCATGGTTTCTCCTATATGAGAAACCCAACATATAAATAAAAAGCAAAATAAAAATGTAGAATAGAAGGAAAAAGAGATGGAGAGAGAGTGAGGGAGGCTGGGGGAAACGCAGCCAATAGGGGAGGCAGGGGAAGGAGCCGCACGCGGAGTCGGGACGTCGTGTGCGTGCGCCAGCTGCGGCAATCGGTGTAATCTCTGTGTACTGTAAGCGCGTCCTAATAAAAACTTTAACAAATAAAGCCAAAGAAAAAACCGTTGACTCTTGGTGTTTAAGAAGGGGAAGCTCGGGTGCGGGTCCTTGCTGCCCCTGCTCTGTGCCCAGGCTCCCCTTGCTCCTGCCTCGGGGCAAGGTGAGGCTCGCAGGGGCGTTGCTATCCAGGCGTCCTCGCCCCAGAGGCCGACCGTGTGCTGGGCCTCGTGTCTCAAAATCAGCAAATGAGCTCAGTGCAGAGGCCCTGGGTTCAATTTCCAGTATTGGGGAGAAGAAGGTAAATGATGAGATTTTCACCCTGTTAAGTGGAAAGCCCATGTCTTTCCCTGTAGAACCCTGTACCTTGGTATCAGTTTCCCAAGCTCAGGCAAGCAAGCATTATTCCAGTGATAATTTCTATACTGCCAATGACATGTTCTTTTTAAACAAGTGATATTATATAATAAATTATACGTTTTAAGGTATCAAGAATCCTTGTTAAGTAGAAGAACTGGTGACTGTGTAACGAGAGAGAGACCCATCGGAGCTGTCGATGTGAGTAGTACTGGCCAGAGGCGGTGCCGGGGATTTTGACCTACCTTTGCCACCTGATTGCTCTGCAGCAGCAGTTCTCTAAGAGAAAGGAAGGAGGGTAGGGCAGGAGAGTTTGGTACAAAGGCCTCAAATTCTGGGGAACAGCTCCCAAAAATATTCCTGCCAGACTCTCTCTTTTTAAACCACAAAGGAAATTTAGCATCACCTTCAGGTAACCCTCCTGGACATCCCGAGGGAGGTCGCAGGGCTCTTCTGTTTGCTTTGGGCTTCTACATAACACCGCTGAGGACGGAGGGCAGGTCTCGGCTGCTTGCTCAGCGGTCTTAAACCAGCTGTGATGGACAAAACGGTCCCAGCTAGAGAAGAACAATGGAGGCTGACGGGGCCCTGGGGAGCCCAGAAAGACAGCTTGAGGCCAGACAAGGCACTTGGCTGGATTCCGCAGTGCCCGGGACCTGGCAAGCAGCACAGAGCTTGAGCCAGGGGTTAGGTAGAAGCCAGGAAACTGGGTTCACAAGGCGAAAGGTAAACGTAGCAGGAAGAGAGGGCAGGAACCAGACAGCGGGGACAGCAGCAGGGGTCAAGTGGAACCAAGACCACTGCCAGGGCCAAAAACCTCAGCCATGCCTCTCACCAGAGCAAGACTCGGCAGGGCAGAGTGCCAGGGCTGCAGATGTGTGCAGCGAAGAGCGGCCTAGGGCACAGTGCACAGGTGGAGCCGGGGCGAGGGAAGTTCCTGCAACGGGCCTCCCTTCTCTGAGAAGGGCATCTGTGTGTTCTCTTTCCAGAGTGCAGGGAGCAGCTTTGACATAGAAATTCTGGAATAAACAGGCCAGGCCCAGAGCACTGACCTCCAAAGCGCCTGGGAGGTGCAAGGAAGAGCGGTCAGTCGGGTCTGAGCAGGGAGAGTTCAGGACGGACACAGTTGTGCTCTGCCCGCTGCACCAATGGCCTCAACCTTATGCTTGTGATTTTAAAAAGCAATGCACATCAACTGATACAATGACCATGATTTCTTCCCTCCACTTATGCAACTATCTTTTTACTTTTAATTTTATGAAAACTATAAAAAAAATTTTTATAAACAAATAAGAGAATAACAATAGTTGTAACACTGTGTTTCATGATCTTGAAAGCAGTTACTCAGTACCAGATATAAACCGAAAGGACTCTTACAAAAAAGAAAAATATTAATGCAAACTTCCTTTTCAAGGAACGAAGTTAAACTATTGTATGATGAAACAAATTAGCATGTATATTGAAATAGTTTTAAAACAATGGAATACGTAATCTGGGGAGGTATTGGGATTTCCGCCTATTCCTTATTTAGTGTAGTACTGCCTGCCTCTCTGCAGCCCTGGGTCTCTCCTCTGAGCACTGCCCTGGGCTGATGCACGGCCCCCGAATGGACTTTCCTGTGATGTTGTTCACACTCCTCATGCATACCCGCCATGGACCATTGCTAGTGTCTCAATTTCTGACGACTCTGTAGGTGTCTAGAAAATGCCTGCTTGACTGCTGCATGTTCTGCTGTCACACATCCCAAAGGTGGCAGAAGCCACTCACAGCCACGTGCAAGCCCAAGAGGCAGACAGTCACGAAGCACCCGTCCCTGCCCTCCCACCTCAATGCACCATGACATGGTGTTCTGGGCCCTGGGGTGGCATGATTGGACATCGTAGGCAGATGGCTTAGATAGAATGAATCTGATCTAATGAAAGATGGCTGAAGAGGGAGAATAGATGATAATAAAGACAGTCATAGCTATATTAATATTAATAATTGATAATCTAGAAACACTCTAGAAAGTTTGATCATCTAGAAACACCCTAGAATAATTGATAATCTAGAGACACTCTAGAAAGTTCCAATACCATATCTGTGACATTCAGGAATAATCCTGACCAGGTTATTTAAGTTTTTGGACCTAGTTTCTTCATCTCTGATATAAAAATAATAATGCCACTGGGCACACTGGTGTACTCCTGTAATTCCAGCACTTAGGAGGCTGAGGCAGGAGGATGTCTGTGAATTTGAGGCCAGCCTGGGCTACCTATGAGTTCAAAGCTACCCTGAACTCCATAGTGAGACCTTGACTCAAAAACAAATAAGAACAAAACAATGCAAAATAAACAAAAAGCAACATCACACTATGGGTTGTTCTGAAGGTTAATTTAGCAAGGCTGTGCACTTTAAGTTCTTCAAGGAGAAGTTCTGCGGCTGAGCCGTGAGAGGTGTTTAATGAGTGGTAGGTAATAACAGGGATAGCTGCCATACACTGAGCATTTGTGGCTCTCTGGACTCGGTATGGTCCTGTTTTCTCATTTCTCGTCACCTGTGAGGTAGGAATCGGCATCCCCACATAGGATACTAGTAAGTTGCTCTAGTTTACATATTGACAAGAGAGTTGGCCTGGAAACCCAGGGAGAAGCAAAATGACCTTAATGCAATGCTTAATGTATACTTGGCACTGTACTAAATGCCTTGTAAACTAACTCAATGAGTCATAATAATCTTAGGGGAAGGTGCTACTATTCCATTTTACACCAGGATTCTAACTTCCTCAAGGTTATCAGCTGTCTATCTATCCCTGGAGTCAAGATCCAGCATGGATCTGGCCATTCCGGGTTCAGGACCTCTTCATCTTGCTGAGGACTTGCTTTTCTTGCAATCTTAATCCCCAGCTCACAGGATCTTGGTCTTCTCCCCAAAATTAACCCTGGTGGGCTTTCTAGTGCTGGGCACAGAGATGATCAGTGTTCCTAGCTTGTTTTAGAGTTTAGACTCACGTCTCGAACCAGTTAGGGAAGTCTCTGGACACAGGAATGAGCTCTAGGAATGACAAAGAAAACTCCTTATTTTATTTTGACAAACTGACAATACTGCTTTTTAGAGAAAAAAAACACTAAATATGAAGAGAGGGGAAGGCAGGTCATTTGAGGTCCTTGGTCTGGCAAGCTGTGCACGTGGCTCCCGCTCTTCCCAGGACAGTGTAGTCCTGACCCCGAATCTCCTAGAATGAGACTGTCACTGAGAAGGTGGCACAGTGGGGAAAGCAGACACACAGCAGAGTGCTGTCCACCAACTACGCTGGGCAGAGAGCAGGACAGAGAGGAGGCGTGGGAAAGCTGGTGTCGAGTTCCCCGCACCTGCAGAGGTGATAGTGGTTTACTGGTCCGACGGAGCAGGTGGTCTTTCCCACCTTCATCTGTTGACCACTGCATAAATGATTACTGAGCACCTACTATGTGGCAGACAGAAATCTGTGTGTCAGTGAGTGATCTCCAAGTTACATTCTAATGGGCAGGGATTGTACAGATCATTAGCAAATTAAATCAGTAAACAATAAAACAGGGTGAGAAGATGGTAGCTGTCATAGAAAAATAAAACTTGAAATATTGGGACAGGGAATGCCAATACAACCACTCCGAAAGAGACACCTTACTATATTAATTTTTCAGGTGGAAAGACTGAGAGTGAGAGGAAATAATTTCCTGAGGCCACATGGCTGAGTGGTAGAGATTCAACTATAAAGTAGGTCTTTTAAAAAGAAGCTTATTCTCCTTTTCACTGCCCTTCACTGACAGTTCAAATAAAGAAAGACTGTAAAGTTCAAGACAGTCTCTAATTTTGTGTCTTCATAGGCTGATCAGAATTCTTCAGCATACAGCAGTGGAGAATTTATATGGGCCATACGCTTCAATTAGAAACACCCTTTCCCGTACTAGCAGCAAGGATCTTTTGAGATCAGCAATTCAGCCTTATTCCCGGGACATACATGAATGAAAAATCAGAAATCTGGGGCTGGGGATTTAGCTCAGCGGCAAAAGCGCCTGCCTGGCAAGCGCAAGGTCGTGAGTTCGGTTCCTGGTACTGGAGAAAAAACCAAAAACAAAACAAAATGAAAAATCAGAAATCTTTGAGAAGACAATCTGTATTTCCATCAAGTGCAGCCTCCTCCTGTGTCGCAGAGAGGCATTGTGAGCAACTGTCAGCTCATTTCCAGCATTGTGGTAATCATTTGATCTTTTATTGAAGAAAATTCCTCCAAAAATATTAATTTAAAAATTAATGTCAACACTTTTCTGACATTCCATCCCTGAATACCGAAGAAGAAGAAAGTTTTAGAGTTTTTTAATAATCTTGGTAAATATTATTTGAACTTTACTTCAAGCCAAAACAAGTTTCATGGGGGAAAAAATCCTTTCTTCAGCCATGGGCAATAAATTTGGCCAGTAGGAGCTGGAAGTAAGAAACTGAACAAACTAAATATTAAGTGGGCATTCATGCCAGTGGACATCATGATTTTCAGACACACTGATTCTATTCCCCTAAAATACAAAATGTTTCCAAGAAAATCCTTCCTTCTGCCATTGTCATTTTTTCCCTCCGATGCATAGGTAGACACAGCATATGAGTGACTTCTTTCTCTCTCTTTCTTTCTTTCTTCTTTCATAACCAGTGGTTAATAAAAAACCCACTAAATGGACGTATTATCCAGTGTTCCACATGGTAGGCGAAAAGAAGAAAGAAATGGGAGGTAAATGATTCTCTGGAAATCCAAACATCTGCCCCAAGCTCAAAGCTTTTTTAGGATGAAGGATGGTGTGTGTGTGTGTGTGCACGCGCGTGTGCACCCACACGCACACACGTCTCTGTGTTGGGGGTTGGAGTATTAGCTGAGCTTTACCTTCTTTCCTGTAAATGAAAGTTTTGCTTTTCTTTTTTGTTGTCGTTGTTGTTGTTTATTAGAAAGCTATGCCAATGGCCTGAAGCAGGAGAAATCTTTCCAAATGGCTCTTCCCCACCAAGGACAGTGTGTTGCTTCCTTTCTTGTAGTTGGTAATTGCTCAGATCAGTGGAGTAGAAGGGACAGCTCAGAAACAAACACAAGGACAGGGAGGAAGAGGGCTGAAGGTTGAAGGGGAAAAGTTCTAGGAGTCTTAAAGGAACTTGTTTGGATCTCCCCTAAATAGAGAATGAAAACTACCTGCAGAATTGGCCCCAGATACAACAAATCACCCAAATAAGGACCAGGTGGTGAAGTAAAGTCAGTTCAACGCCATTACTCGGTGAAGAAGCAATGAGCTCAGGCTTTCTCCTGCACCAGAAGTCAGATCGGTTCCCTGGAAAGCACAGAAGGCAAAGTCACGGCACCTGGGCTTCCACCGCACCCTTCTGCTCCCAAGCTGGTTAACCTTGGCCAATGCATTTGAACCCCTGCAGCACAGCGTGCTGACAGGAATACAGTGGGCCGTTCCTGCTCAGTGGGTTGCCTCGATGACCCAATGAAATAATTTCTTCCATATTCATCTTTCATTCAATGAGTATTTATCAAATACCTACTACTTAAAAGCCGGGAAAATTCTTCCTTCATAAAGCTTATACTACAGGTATATTTTACAATATGATATATATATGTATATACATATATATACATGTATGCTATGAAGTATATGTTGTAATATATGGAAACAGACTTTATTCTGTAAAGATTAGGCAGTTCTTGTTTATGGTAGAATTTAATAGAAGCACTTTTGCATGGGTCACATACCATATATATGTGAGTGTGGATGAGTACATTAAAGTTCAGTGAGCAGCACTAAAGCACAACACAACCCTGACATCTGACCAAATCCAGCTGAGCTCTGTTCAAGTAGATTTTATGACAGATTGTTGGTACCACCAGAAAAAGAATGCCTGAAGAGAGGAGCAGGAGATTTGCGGGTAACCTGAATGAAAGCTTTCCTGCAAGAGTCAGTTGGAGCACAGCAGTCACCCAGTTAGGCTTATTGCTCTAAGACCCACTGAGTGAGGGTGCTTGTCCTTACTGGGACAGCGTGGTACGCCTCAGAGATGGGGAAGTCACTGCCAAGATTGTCAGCGTCAGAATGAGAGGTCCTCAGACTTTGTCCTTGCTTGAAAATTATAGTTCCCAGAAAGGAGCTAAGCTTCTCTTTCAGTCTTCTCTACTCTCCATCGTTTTAAATTCCAATTATGTTTAGAAAGCTCACTGCAGACAGAGGAGCAGGCTGCGGTGTGCGTGCTGCAGCCCTGTCTCCTGGAGGTAGGATGAACTGCAGCCCCACACAGCCTAGAAACTGCGGTGCACTGAAGAACTGCGCCTCCAGATCCACGCCCCCTCCAGTCAGTCCCAGCTGCTGAGAAGGACAGGATGCGAGATGGGAGAGAAAATGCTGTCAGGAAGATCTGTCAAACGAGAAAGAGATGGAAATTATTTTTCTTCTAGTTTATAAAAAGGAGAATGAAAGCTCTGAGTAAAGAGCTTAGAAAACTGATTGCCAAGAGATGTGTGGTCTGTTCCTGGAAGCTGCCGTGTGGGCCCGTGGAACTTGCTGCACGGCCTTCTAAGTTTATTCCAAGTCTTAGTCCCTGCAGGCTGCTGTTCAAATGACCATAGACGAGGTGATTTATAAATAACTAAACGTGATTCCTCACTCTTCTGGAGTCTGGGAAGGCTGAGATCTGGTGTATCTGGTGTCTGGTGACACTTACGGCTGCCTTTTCACTGTGTCCCCACACTGCGAGAGGTGAGGGAGCTCTCTGGAATCTTTACTTGGACACTAATTCCATTCATGTCCTGGTCACCTCCCAGAGGCCTCACCTCCACACATCCTACTGGGGCTTTGGTTAGCAACATAGGGATTTGCAATATATGGATTCTGGGGAGACACAAGCATTGCCCATAGTACGCCCTGAAAGCACTTCCCTAGCTGTCCAATTCTATTATGACACCTCTCCCTGGACACCAAAGAGAAACAATAAACACGTAAAACTATAGGAATGAAGTGAATATAAAGAAGCATAGCAGGGATTTGTTTTGCTCTGCTTGATTCCTTCCACATTACTACTATCCTGGTGATGGTCAGGTGAGCTCTCACCAAGTGCCAGGAATGACTTAGTCGGTTGCTTTACACTGATTATTTCCAAGAGTCCTCCCACCAACCCGTGTGGTGGATTTGAGGATGCTTCCCATTTACAAAAATGGAGTGAGCCTAATGCGTTTGGTCATTTGTCCGAGTTACTCAGCTGGTAAATATCAAAGCTGAGGCTGGAACTCTGACTTAATTGCACATCCTTTACCATGCCGGCATTCTATCCTTTATTTCCTCCTTGCTCTGGTACCACACAGCTTTCCTTTTTTGAATAATTTTTTTATTAGTGAATGTTTGTAGTAGCTAATGATGACATTGCTTATGAGGAGCTGACATATGTACATACCCTATCCGAATTCTGTTTTCTTAATCCCCTTCTCTTCTCTCCCTCTACACCTTCATCTCTTGGTCTGTTTCTCATTTGCAAGAAATCTATCTCCCTATTTCCTATTGTGTCTTTTATTTTGCTCTTTATTTACATTTGAGCTTCTCATATGAGAAACCATGAAGAGTCTGTGTCTGATTTACTTCTCTTAAAATCATTGCCTTGTCGGGTGTGGTGGCACATACCTGCAATCCCAGCACTCAGGAGGCTGAAGCAGGAGGATCGCTGTGAGTTCAAGGCCAGCCTAAGCTACAAAGTGAGTTCAAGGCCAGCCTGAACTGCCCTGTCTCAAAAAGGCAAAAAAAAAAAAAAAAAAAAAAAATCATTGCCTCAAGGTGCATTCATGTTTACTGCAAATCACTTTGATTTATCCTTCTTTATGGAAGAGTAATACTCCCATTGTCTATCAATAGCACATTTTCTTAATCCATCCATCTGTTGATGGACATATAGGCTGCTTCTGAGATTTAGCTTTTGAGAACTGTGCTGTTATAACATGGACAAGCTTGTATTGCTGCAAAATAATATCTTTAACTCTTTTGGGAAGATACCTAGAAGACTCATAGCTGTGCTGAGTGCAATTTTTATTTTTAGCTTTTTGAGGAATCTCCATAGTGATTGTACTACTTTGTACTCTGAACAACGATGTGGAAGCATTCCCTTTCCCCACAGCCCCTCCAGCATTTGTTATTTTGATTTATTGATGATGGCTATTCTTTTGGCAGTGAGACAGAATATTAGTGTTGTTTTAATTTGCATTTCTCTAATGAACAAAAATATTGAACATTTTCATGTTTTTATTGGACATTTGTTTTTTGGAGAAGTATCTATTCATTTCAGTAGTCCATCTTTTGATTAGGCCTTTTATTGGGGGGGTCTAATATTTTGAGTTCTTAGATATTACCACATCGCTTTTGTTTCTTTCCTTCCTTCCATTTTATTCCTCTCATTTAGTCCTTTATCCCCAACATGTAATTATAGAAACCAATGGTAACATTTAGCTAAAAACTACAACCTAGAAAAGTAAAACTTAAAATATACACAGCATTAATTTTTTTTCACCCTCCTGGTTTAGAAACATATGTGTTGGTTTTATGCTGGTAGAGTGTAGCCAATCTTTTCCCTTAGGGTCTCTGCAAGAAGCTTGCACAGGTTTAAATGGTGATATTTGCGGGAAATTCTCACAGAGAATTGCAGGTACAGCAGACCGCTTGCCTTTTATTAGAGCATTATTTTCTAATGGCTTGGTCTTTGCCAAGAGCGGTACTATCAGGGGGTCACAGGCCGCTGGCAGTCTCTGGCCACCAAAGTGACAGGGATCTTCATTGCCCCCACAAGGAGAAAGACAGCAAATATCCAAAGACATATGATCAAGAATTCAAACCTGATGAGATGAAGCAGAAAATAAAAAGGTGAGTGACGCTTTCAGAAAAATTTGCAAAAATGAGAACAAATATTAGTAACTCTGGAAGGAAGGAATAAAGTACACCAAAGAAAACTCTTGATATTTATTGTGAATAATGTCTTTAGGGTTTTTTTTAAAGCACCAGTGCCACTGAGTTGGAGTGCTTCAGCTTGTTCCTTTGAGTTGGGGTGGTCTGAGAAAGGGTAAGGCCATCAAGGTTCGAACTTGGATGGGGATATAAAAGGCACAACTCCAGAAGAGGGAATAAGTAAAAACAACATGCACTTACAATGTGTCTAATCCCACACATAGATCCTACCCAGATGCCTGGTGTGAATTCAGTTAAGGTGGAAAGTTCTTGTCTGCTCAGTTCACTGCTGCTCATTTTAACTGGGGCAGTAAAGTGTAGATGTGTTACTAAGTTTTCTGATGACTGTGTAAGATCTATTTATAAAACACCAATACTTAAGTTTTTACCAGCAATTCACACAGCATCTACTAAGTCGCTGCCAAGACCTGGTATCAGACCCTTTAGCAGCCCCTCACTTCTTAGGCTCAGGCAGAGGGCTCTGCACTGGGGACCTCCAGGCTCTTTCCTGCCTACTTCATTGCTTTTGCCAACCTGTTTTGGATTCTTGCCTTGGTCTCCACATTGGTGTTGATGCTTTACATTTAATGTTGCTTTCTGGAATATCTTCACTTAAAAAAGTAATCTCAAGCTTAGAGTGTAGCTCGGTGGTAGAATGTGTGCCTAGCATGCATGGGCCTTGTGTTTGATCTCCAGCAGAAACGCAGATACACACTCACATACACACATGTAATGTTGGGTGTCATTTTGTTTGTGCCTTAAAGGTGAAGGTCAACCCTGCCTCCTCCCAATATCAGACAAGTTTTATTAGATGCAAACCTAGAGGAGAAACCTGCTCTGTTGTCCCCACTCAAATAGGGTAGAAGCTGTGTTATCATGCATGCTTATGTGCTACGTGCTCATATGTGCCCAATTTACCTTATCTACAAATTCAGGGTGGGCCCAACAATCCCTTACTCCTTAAAATCATGGATAGGGTTCTCTTTTCTTCCTATTCCTTCATTTCTCTTTCATTCTATAGGTGCTATACAACTATTTGTGCTATATATCTATTTAAATACATCTTTTTAAATTTAAACTCTCCCAGGGGGGATATCTAGTATTATTTCAAGAAGATGTCTTGGTGATTTGGAAGGAGAAAAAGATGTGTGGGAAATAATTGGTCCTCAACCTGTCTAACTACACGGTGTATGATACTAGCCCCTATTCCACACATCACCATCAAAGGTGTCTCCCTGGCCAGGAAAGGTTGCTGATGTCCCTAGCTCCTCTGTGAAGGATGGCGGCCATGAGCCAGTCATGGTGACTGAGACAGGAGACTCAGCTAGCCCAAACTGAGAAGTGCTTGGTAGATTGAACCTCTCAGAGGCTTAGTATGAAATAACATGATAAAATAACTCACCAGTAATTTTTAATGATTACATATTAAAATAATATTTTAGAATATTTAAAATAATATTTTAGAAAAATAATATTTTAGATGTTGGGATAAATAATATGTATTATTAAAATTAACTATGCCTGGTTCTTACATTTTCAAAATGTGACTACATTTTTAAGATGTGAAATTTTCTCTGTGGTGTTCTATTTTATAAGTATTGGCCTTGACTGCCTGCATAAGCAGCCTTCTGGCACAAGGAGAGTGATCTGTATATTCAAAAGGCGGTAGTTCATATCACTCAACCACTGGTATACATTTGTAAGCCTCTCTTTGGCTTACACAGACCCAGGAAGAAAATGCAAATTACTTTCCAAAGCAGTGGTTCTCATTTTATTTCTTGGGAGAAGATAAACATATATCCACTATAATGTGCTCCTATTATTTGTTCGGTTTGTCTCTCCACCACTGAAGATTTTGTTGGGTTTTATTAACTGTAGTGCACTGTAGAAGAACAAGTAAAATATTTTCCTAGGCATTCAGTCTCCACCCACCACCTTCGGTTCTTACACTATTCATTCCTTAGGACTATCTTTTTCCTAAGTTAAAACTAGAGCAATAATTGGACATCGACAACAGCTAATATCTTTTTCTAAGCTTCAAATGCTTTGACAAGGAAAATATATTAAATATCCATCTCTGGGATGATATATGTTACATGGTATGAAGAAAATATTGACACATGATTCAATTTTCCTTAAAAATTAGGGAACTGCATCAAAAGTATTCAGATATAAATGGAAAGAGTCTCAGCAGTTTAATTAATAGAAGTTAGACTATCCAAATGTCTGTGTTGCTATCTAATTGGGTGAACTCTATCGAGTCACAGAATTTAATTTCTTTGTGCTATATATCTATTTTTAACTTTGTATTTACTTTCTAAAATAGAACTAACACCTATTCTATTCAAGGAGAACCATGGATTGAAAATATACATGTCATTAGCAACAATACAAGGAAGAAGGAAATGATCAGGAAGTAGAAATGCAAATAGTAAACCTTAAGATTAGAATTTGTTCTCTGGAAACACAAGTTTCTAAACTTCTGACTTACAATATTGAATTAGTATCAAAACTAATATTCTGAGTGTAGTTATCCCTTGGTATTCATGGGGAAGTGTGTCTAGGACAAGCTTGGGTACTAGTATCTGTAGATGTTCAAATCTTTTGTGTAAAATGACATAGTACTTGCACATAACCAACACACCTCCTCCTATAAATCCTTTAAATCATCTGTAGATTACTTATAATATTACAAAGTGCATACCATGTAAATAATTGCTACACAGGGAACAGTGATAGAGAAAAAGTCTATCATGTTCAGTATGTCATAGGACTAAACTGCATTTTCAATTAAGGTTGGTTGAGACCTTGACACAGTGTTACCTGTACATGTGTGTGTGAAGTGCAGAGGCAGTTGACAAAAGTCTAGCTTTTCCTGGGATTATACAGTTTGCAAGGAAGCATCAAGGACCTCAAAGAACATGAAAGTCACTGGAACAACTAGATGGTCTAGAAATAACATAAAGAAAACACAACAGGAAAAATATTTTTTAATTAAACAAATGGTGCTGGATCAACCAGTTAACAACGCGCAAAATAATGAGGTTGGGCCTGTACCTCACACCATATACAAAAATTAACTGCACCAAAAATGGATCCTCACTAAATGCAATAATTAAATTCATAAGGTTCCTAGAAGAAAAGATAGTGTAATCTTTATTAACTTGGATTAGACAATATTTTCTTGAAGGGACATGGAAAACACAAAAACTAAGGAAAAATGTATAATTGTTCTTCATAAAAATGAAAAATAATCCTTAATTATTAAATGTAGTTAAATTTAACTAATTTTAAATCTTGTAGATAAAGTCCTAGTTAATACAATAAAACAAAACAAATTTGCAACAATAACAAAGAAAAAGGAACTAAAAGTATACAGATTGGGAAAGAAAAAAGAAAATTGTCTTAGAGTGCAGATCAAGAGACTGAAATGATAAACCACAGACCAGGAGAAAATTTTTGCAAGAGATATGTCTTACAAAGAACTGCTAAGTGAATAAAAAACTCTCAAAAACCAATAATAAGAATACAAACTCAATTTAAAAAGTGCCCCCCCCAAAAGTGCCAAAGACTTAAAAAGACATCTCAGCAAAGATGTACAAATGGCAAGGGAGAATGTGTCACCAAGGAAATACAAATGAAAACAACACAAATTGAAACAACAATAAGACACTGCTACATACCTAGTGGATGGTCACAAAATAATACTCCTAACATATGATCCAACAAATGTTTCTTGCATGTACCCCCACAACTTGAAAACTTGTGCCTATACAAAAACCTGTCAATGGATGTTTTAGCAGCTTTATTCATAACTGCCAAATCTTAGAAGCAACGAAGATGCTCTTCAGTAGGTAAATGGGTGAATAAACTATGGTACATCCAAGCAACAAGGTATCAATCAATACTAAAGAAAAGAAAAAAAAAAGGAAAAAAGTAAAGAAAAGACAGAGGCAACTCAATGCATATTACCAAGGGAAAGAAGGCAATCTGAAAAGGCTACATGCTGTGTGATTCCAGCTGTGTGACATTCTGGAAAAGGCACAACCACAGACACAGCAAAAAGTCCCATGGCTTCCAAGGCTTAGCGTGGAGGGAGGGAGGACTGAAGATGAAGTTGGGAACATTTTTAGGGCTGTACAGCTATTTTGTCTGGTATTCTTAGGTGGACACATCAGTCATTACACACTTGTCTGAGCTCAGAATGCACAGCACCAAGAGTGGACTCTGGGTGATGATAGGTCAGCATAGCGCAGTGCCGCTCTGGTGGAGGAGATCGATAATTGGGAGGGCATGCATGTAGGGGCAGGAGATACACGGGAAATCTCTGTAGCTTACTCTCAACTTTAATGTGAACTTCAATCGATCTAAAACATAAATTCTGTTCAAAACAAGTTCTTTCAAATACATTTGGGAACACTGTGACTAGATAGGATTCTCTCCTGCAGATCGGCATGTGCATATGAAAGCACATATTAAAGGCTCTGAGAAGTCCCACAGTTAAGAAACCCAGCATAAACCAAATGTGACCACACAACTTCTGCTCAATTCCTAGTTCCAATGCAACCAGGACTCCTAGGACTGGGAACGGCTGTCCTGGCTCCTGCTGCAGCTCCCCATCTGAGGGTAGCACCCACTGCAGCAGGCAATCAGGAGCCCAACTCGAGCATACATAGTTTCTTGGTCACTTAGGTAAAAAACAGAAAGGTTACAGGCAATTAAATCAGGCCCATCTTTTTCGTTGTTGAAATCCCGTACCAGTAGATGCTGAGGCTGTTCTGTGCCAAGCAGGACGGGCTGGGAGCTGGTGGTGGAACTGTTCTTGTGCTGCTGGCAACTGCCTGGGCTGGGCTGTGCAGAGGAGAGCGGGTCAAGCTCAGTGCCTGTGGATCTGCAGGCCTCCGCCCGCTTCTCTGTGCCTGGCCTTTGACTCTCTGTCTAGATACCTTGGACACTGAGGTCCCATCTCCCCGTGCAGCAGAAGCTGTGCACAGAAGACAAGATGATTTTCTTGTTTTTACAGTTAGGCATAATTTTGCCATGTGGTGGGCATGCCTGTAATCTCAGGTACTCCAGAGACCGAGGCAGGAGGATTACAAGGTCAAGCCCAGTCTGGGCACCTTGGTGAGGCCGTGTCTCAAAATAAAAAATAAGAATGGCTGGGGATGTAGCTTGGTGGTGAAGTGGTCCTGGGCTCTATCCCCAGCACTGTTAAAAAACTCAGTTATCATTTTCCATTGTGATGGATTCCATACATTGTAATTTTATAGTTTTAAGAAACATTTACAAGTAAAACATAAATAACAATTTAGTTTCTGACTATAATTTGATCTGTTAACAATTTTATCATGGTCTACCTGGTTTTCCTTTTTTTTTTGTACCGGGAAATCGAACATGGGACCTTGCGCTTGCCAGGCAGGATCTTGTGCCACTGAGCTATATCCCCGGCCCTTGTTTTTCCTGATGTTATGTTTATATATTTACAGTTTAATCGGCTGGAACTCCAAAGTTTGCAACTAGATAGTATTTGGAAGGATTTCCATTTTTAGATTTTAAAAAATGGCAACTTTATTACTGTTTAAAGATCATAGCTTGAAATTTGGAGCTAAATGCCAACACTTCATCCTGGAATCAAACATACCCTCTAGCTAGATGGAAAACCTAAGTCACTCCCCTTGTGCTTCTTGAGAGCAGGCTCCCTCCTTAGCAGGGTAAATGGCAGCCCAGAATGCACTGTTCTTGCTGAAAGATCCCAAAGATGAAGGGAGAAAGTTGCTAGTTGAGCTTTTGCATTTCCTCTTTACGAATTCAGCAGTCAGATAACTTCTCAGAGAACGGTCAAAAAGAAAAAAGAATAAAACCAAGCCAACCCATTTTTGCTTCAAAAGACATCATCAAGAAAGTGAAAAGATGACCCACAGATTGGGAGAAAATATTATCAGATCACACATGTCTGATAAAGGGCTTATCATGGAGATAGAATAAGTTTTGTGCTAAGAAACCACAAATTAAATTGTTACCATAAACTATTTGGTATGAATAGAAAAAACAGTAATAAAAAGGAAACTAACCGGCAGGCAGAGAACACATTGCAACAGCGATGATTGACATGGGGTTAATAGCTTTAGAAACAGTTAAATTGTTTGATAAGATAAAAATAAAAATAAGAGAAAGGAGGCAAACAACTCACAGAAGAGAAGGTGACACAACTCCAGGCAAGAAAAGTTGTGCAATAGCTTTTGTTTTGAAAAGCTCGTGTGTTACTGCTATGCAGGGAGCGGAAATGTCCATTTAGTGGGAGGAGGGAGTGAGTAAGGGGTAGGCTGGGCACAATATGGGAGAAATCCATACAAGTAGGTAGTCAGAGCACTGCCTTTCTATTGCTTAGCGAGCGCTCTGGTTCTCAATCTCGTGTAAAGGAAAAGAAAAAAGTGTTATATTCTCAAAAGCAGACAAGCAATATAGTGCCATGAGAAGATGGCTGTTGGCCTTGGAGTCAGGACATCAAATGATAGCTCTGTCTCTTAAAAGCTGTGATCACAGTAACTAACACAACTTCTCTGAATCCACATCAATCACTATAAAGTAGTGACAATTCCTTCCAGTACTAATGTGAGGGCTAGTGATATTATGTGCAAAGAATATAGCTGAGTTCTTGGCACATAACAAGTGTTCCATAAATGCTGATTTATCATATATGAAAAGTGATACAATTAGCAACTAATATCAAAAGCCATAAAATGTTCATGTTATTTGATCAAGTAATTTTGCCTCTGATAATATTAACTATCATTGAGAAGGGAAAAACTATCACTGAGACTGAAACTATCATTGAGAAGGGAGAAACTGGGCTGGGGATATAGCTCAGTGGCACAGCACCTCAGTGGCACAGCACTGGCGAGCACAAGGTCATGAGTTCGATTCCTGGTACCAAGGAAGTGGGGGAAAACTGTATGCATGTGACCATTTCCATAGTTTTACCAAGAAATTATGATGCTACAAGTTACTGGGCAAAAGGACCATGTGGCTTCCACCAAGAATGATAATTGTGAGTACTACATGGTTTCCTTTAAATAAAAAAAAATGCTCTGTGCATCAAAGTATCAATTAACAGAAAGAAAAGGCATTATATGGACTGGGAGACAGTATTTGCAAGTCATCTATCTGATAAGTGAATAACCAGAGACAATAAAGTACTACAGCTCACAACAAAAAGACAAATAGCCAGATTAAGGCATAAACAAAGGACTTGAGCATAGAGTCTTCCAAAAGACAATGTACAGGTGAACAACAAGCATATGAAAAGATGATCAATATCACTATCACCAGGAAATGGAAATCAAAACCACAATGCGATAACACCACTACCAGTTAGAATGGATATTGTCGAAACATCCAAACTGAGTGTTTTCAGCACTAGTTGTTAGAGTGTCAGAGATGACTGTGGAAAGGGGGGACCAGAGTGCCCTTAAGCACATTTAGGAGCAGCAAGGACAGGCCACCGGCTTTTGAAGCAGGAAACAGAAGGTTCACTTTATATTTTGAAATTAACAGTCTGATTGCAGGATTAGAAGAACGTAAAATTATACGTTGACTACCGCAATGTGATAACACGCGCGCGAGGGAAAAAATTAAAGGGAATTAGCATATGGGTGATTTTTTTTCCGCCATTAAAACAAATTCTTGTTCTTGTCTTCTCTAACCTATAAAGGAAATGGGCAGCAAAGCCACACGATTAGAAATTTATAACAGAAAGGAGAGTCTTTTAAAATTCTTTTCTGTACCTTTCTTCGGCCTGGCAGATGCTCTAATAGCAAAGTGCCTTTGTAGGCTGTCTCCTGTGCTGCCACCTAGTGGTAACTCACAGGCTGCCCGCTGAATTTAAGATTTTGCCCAAACATTTCTGTAGTACTATGATTGAAATCAGTCTGGCAGTCAGCCATAAAATATGTCTCTCAGTTGGTTGATCAGCATTGCATGTCTATATCTGTTCTCATGAGAAACCACTTTGAAGATATCAATATGTGATACAATAAGCATTGTTAATTCCCTACCACTTTGTTTGTAACTCCATACTGTCTGTACTGTTCTTTTGCTATTTTGTAAAATGTGGTCTGTCTGTTAATATTTTCCTCCTTTTATTTTTAAAATAAAAGAAATATGTGTCTCAGATGATAGTTTTGGTTCCAGTAGTTGGAAGATGAACCTTGCAACTCTTTAAACCTCTGCTAGTTCTCTGAGATTTAGATTGGGGGGTGACCCAAACTTCCAAAACGCTGGAAATTTATATTATGTGAGTGCAGTTATTCTCAATAAAAATTCTGTTACCGTGAACTTTTAATAAAATTTAATCTTCCAAAATGATGAAAAGACGACAGAGTTTTACAAAAGAGTTATGATCTTTGGATATAAATCATCAACATACAAATAAATACCTATCTATGTATACACATAAATGACAACCTTTTTAAATTGCAAAATTTAACATTTTCTTTGCCACTTATTAATTTTCAGTAAGAAAATTTTCAAAGGAATTGATAAGAAAAGAAGGGTTCAGAAATGCTGTATGCTGTGATTTCGAAAAATGTTTTTCATATAAGAAACATGGTATTTGCTAGTTAATAAGTTCTAAATAAATGAGGCATGATACAAGGATTTTATTTTGTAAGTTAGAAAAATATTTTGTAATTAATGGGAAATGTTATTTTTTTTTTCTTCAGAAGACAAATAAGCCATACACATCAAATCTATGTGGGAAATTCCATGCAGTTGTTTTTCTTCTTCCTTTTTCCAGTTCATTTTGCCACCATAAATACTACATATGAAAATGCTTTAAAAATTCCCGGATGGGGCCTGGGATGTAGCTCAGTGGGACTGAGCTTGTCTAGCCTGCTTGAGGACCTGGATTGCATCCTCAGAGTTGGGGAAAAAATCCCAAATAATATTTGCTTTCAAACCCCAGTGATCTCAGTTATGAATGAGTGCATGTTCTAGGAAAAACAGAGGCTCTGGATTTAGATTGCCTGCTGCCAATTCTGATAAGACCTTTTCAGCCATATGTTCTTTGAACCAGTGAGTTTTATGACCTTCATCTACAAAATGAGGTAAAAGCACTACCTACACCATAGGGGTTTTGACAGCCAAAACATCAAGTAAAGTCATTACGCATGAAGAAACAGTGAAAATCTATGCTAAACAGGTCCGTAACTATTAAAGTACGGTGGTACTCGAATCTCTCCCACTAGATCAGTTGCTATCATCTTTAAATTGTGTGTGTGTTGAATGACTTATATCTACCTGTAATAATTTTTATCCAAGAGCTCTTATTTTGAAGAAATATTACCACACAGGCATGCTGTAGCCTGTTCTTTCTTAGAGACTGATCCTGCACAGAGTATTCAGGAAAGAAACGAGAGAATGACCTTGACAGAGTGTAACCTGTTATATTGCAACATTTTATTAAAAGGCACAAGGATGATTCAAATATTACATAAAGTTTATTCTTTCTGCATACTATTTTAACTACTTCTTATATATCAGTGCTTGCTAAGTAAAGCTTTAAAAACCTTTCTTCCAGTTTTTAAAAACTGTTATTGGTACATTTTAGATACGCATAGTGATAACGTTCATTACGGGGAATTTGTACCGGTACATTTTTCCTCGTTCCCCTCCCCTCCCTTCAGCCGCTCTTCACGTCTTTATTTACAAAAGCTTTGTTTCACAAAAAAAAAAAAAAAAAAAAAAAAAGTTTAGGGCTGGGGATTTAACTCAGCGGCAAAAGCGCCTGCCTGGCAAGCGCAAGGTCTTGAGTTCGGTTCCCGGTACCGGAGAAAAACCAAAAACAAAAAACAAAAGCTTTGTTTCCACTTTTCCTTCTGTTCTTTTTTTCTTGTTAACAACTTTTGAATCATCACTTTTGGTTAAAATCTAAGTCATTTGATGAGTAAGCCTTCTAAATACCATTTAAGGCTTCTAAGGCTTTTACCTCTGCCTCTGCCCTGCGCTGAGTTTGAGGAAGCAGAACAACTAAGACTCGTTTCTGATGAGCTGTGCCAGAAGTGAGCATACAGATGGTGCACGTACCACGTGTACATGTATGTATGTTGTCTTTCTTCACCTGCATACAAACCGAGCAGGAAGTCGGAGCGCCGCGGTCTGCGCGGTGGGAAAGGCGTCTGCGCGCCGCTCCTGCATGTGTGCTTTGGTGCAGTTGTGGAGAGAGGGACCCAGGCGTCCATGGAGCAGCCAGGGCCTGCCAGGCTGGCCGGTAGAGGCATCTACGCCGGACCCCAGAAAGCCGGACAGAGAGGCACAAAATCTACGCAGGGGAGACGAAGTGAACGGAAATGCAGGATCCAAATATAGACCATGTGATTGGGCTGCAGAAAGAGAATCCAAATGGTGCAGAAACAGTTGCTGGACATCAGAATTAAGCTTCAGATCCAAGGGTCCTGACCCAGATATAAGGTTCCTGAGGTCAAGGGCTCGCTGAGGATGACAGAGAGTCGCTCTGTTCATTTATGTGTCAGCACATGTTTTTTCAGTTTATTCTGTAGCAGAAGCCATTTCACAGATAGGAACAGGACATGGCTAGGGCCGCAAGACTCTGAGTGGGTGACAGTTACACGGATGTGCTTTGGTGGGACAGTGAGGTCAGCGATGTAACCTAGCAGATCCTCAGAGCAAGAGTCTGGTGTTGTCTGGGCCAGCCCTTGCTACCTATGTAACCTTGAGTGAGCTGCTGGGCCTTTTGAGCTTCAGATTTTCACCTATAAAATGAACGTGCTAACCGAATTTACTTTATTTGGGTTGTAATGGCCTTTATGTGGTATGATGCCAACCAAGTTCTTAACATAATACTGACTCATGGTGTGTGTGTGTGTGTGTGTGTGTGTGTGTGTGTGTGTGTGGAGAGGGTCGGGGCACTTAATAAATGTTAAAAGACGATAAATGCAAAACTATGGGATCTGAGGAAAACAGTTCGACTATGGGCAAGCCCAAGAAGGTGTGATGGAAGATTTGATCTAAAATGAGAACCAAAGAATGAGCTTGTAGAGGAAGAAGGAAGTGCTTAGAGAGGAAGCAGTGAGAAGAATATAAGCCTACTGATGAGCTAGAAACATGAGTAAATGGGTATCAGATGAAGTCAAGAGAGAGAAAGGAAAGGAGAGAGGGAGGGAGGAAGAGAAGGAGGGAGGGAAGAAAAGAGAAGAGAGGAGAGAACGAACAAGAGGGAGAGAGCTCTGATTATGCAAGGCTGTGACAGGTGATAGAATTCGTGAAACCTGGAGCACACACATCCTGTCTGAGATCAGCTGGACATTCTTTTCATTCTTTCCACCTGGAATGCTGCTCCTCCACATACCCACATGCCTCTCTCGCTTCCATCCTTCAGACTTCTGCTCAGATGTCTCTCATCAGGGACGTCTTCCTTGACCCCTTTGCATAGAAGAGGCTTTGGAAGGCAGAACAGTGATGAATGTAGAGATTCGGGAGTCAGACTGCCTTGTATCCCAACCCTGCCCTTCATGGCAGCAACCTACCCTATCTCTTTATGTGTAGCTTTTGCATGTGTAAAATCAGAAAAATAACAGTACAAATGCACAGAAGTGTTATGAGCACTGAGGAATGGGTAGAAATGCACCTGGAGAGATTGGTGCACGGGAAGTGTAGTGCCCAGTAAGGTGCCTCTTCCTGTTATTGTTCCTGTTCCAAAGCATGACTGAGGTATGCAGAGAGGCTGATGCTTAATGAATCCAGCCCCTTTTCAGTCTGTTCAGTGCTCTGGGGGAGCTCAGAATGCTCTCCGTAATCTTCCATTTGACTCCCTCCATTCGTTTCCTGATTTTGACATTTATTTATTTATAATTGTCATTGTATGGCAATATGTTACTGTAATTTCCTTCAAATTCCTTGAGGAACATGGCAGGGACTGAATAAACTAAAATGAACTATATATAATTACCCTCATTCAAAAATGCTAAATTCTATTATGTTAATTTAACGACTATTGAGCATTTCTTTTGTGTCCTTCCAAATTTAATGTTGATTAATGCTGAGATTAGGCCTTTAGTATTGACGTAAGCCAGAAATTGGATTACAGCCATCCCATACTTATAAATTCAGTCATTTCAAGGTTATGTTGTGGTAGAAGTCTGGGTCAGTGATGATCTGATGGATTGGAAGATGGGAGGGAAAAACTTCTTGGAGCATTTGGTCCTTGAGCTGTGATTTAAAGAGGAGAAAGTTGTGGTTTGGTTGTTGTCCCATAGATATGGAAAAAATTGAGTAATAGCTCACAGCCAGGAGAGGAAGAACCAGTGGAAGGAACCACATGACAATAAATTTAGTTGGTGTGGAAGGTGAAGGCTAGGTTAGAGCAGGAGATGAAAACAGTCAGAGAGGGCGGGTCCAGCTGGGAGAGGCCTTTGAACAAAATACTTGGAAATTTATGTTTGGCTGGAAGTGTAATAAGAAGTCAATGTAGGCTACAGGTCATTACAGGATGTGGCCAAAGTGGTGGAATAAGGGAAACAAAAAGAGGAAAAGAAGGACTGTGGAAACTGCAGGCCTATCACCATAATTTATGCACCACTAAATATTCTAGAATCTCCTTGAAGACAAGTCTGCTGCATTTGTTGAATGGATGATGCACAAATGATGAGTGAACAAATGATCATGCTGCTGGAGGTGGGCAGTTTAGCTTCCAGAGACAGTGATGTACGGCTGTGCTAAAGTAAACAGTCAGGAAAAAGTTTTGTCAGAGCTGTCCTATGGGAAAGACAAGAACAGCACTGTGTGATAATATATGTATACAGTGACGTGGGTGAAAAGTCAGGCATTGCTCTGATGAAACTAAAGTAAAAGAGGAGGCATAGATAAGGTCTTTGTCTTTATGGGGCTTAAAGGTTAGAGATGACACATTGATATCTGCTCAACAGATTCTTACTGAGCACTGAATACTGGCCAGGCTATGCCCTGTTAGTGGAAAAAAGAGAGAGGGTGTGCCAAAATGCCTGGAGGGATCACTAAGGACGTTCAGCCCCTTCAGCCCCTTCAGGGCTGCAGCTGGTTGCCTTTAGCTGTTGGGAGTGGCTAGAGCTGGCAGTTGGTTATATGTGTGGAGGCAAGATAAGGCCACAGTGCCTAAAGCAGTCAAGCTACCTCAATCTTGAGAAAAACATCCTGCCTGGACAATTTTAGTCAGTAGTCACTAGGCAACCTTGTGTCTCGGGATACTAACTTTGCAAGAGTATAAGTAAACTCCTCTACTCTTGTTGTTCAGTCCTCTTACCCATCTGGTAAAGAGGCCTCCGCCTGACCTCGGCTCTTGTCTCTTGTCTTTATTTTCTAAATCCCCTTGTCTTTATGGGGCTTAAAGAGATGACACACTGATATCTGCTCAACAGTTTTCTCTCAGGGAGACCAACAAGTCCCTACGTTTGGCACCTGAACAGGGACCCCCGGTAAGGAGAACTGGTAGTAAGGAGGGTGCTCTCCAAAATTTTTGTGTTCAACAGGGTGGGGGAGTGGATTGGTAGGTCAATATTTAGCACAGCTGTATTATATTGACAATTATCAGGTGTAAAGTGTGGGGCATGGAGGTCTACTGACCTTAAAAATATATACGTATGTACAAAAAATAGGACTCAAAGAAGCAAAAAGAAGAAAGGTATATTGAATTACTAGTAGTTAAAAATGGAACAAATGAGTCTCAGGAACCACAGATGTTTATAGGTGTATATAAAAATGTTTGGATTCCTTTGGTTCCTGTATTCATCTTACTTTTTAAGACAATGACAAAGGATTAGGCTCAGGACTGTAATTTAAACTCAAGTCTGGAGTCTGAGAGGTACAGGGCAGGCAGAGCAACAGGGGTGCTGATAGAAGGTGAACACTATAGCTTTGCTCAATCAGATGAAAAAGGAAAAAATTCTTTTAAATTATGCACAGCTAGTTCTGAGCAGCTCAGTGGTGCTGCCAGGGAGAGGGGCACAAACCAGCTGCAGAGAGGGCCCTGAGCTGTGGTTCTAGGCAGATCCAGCTGGGATTCCCCAGCCACATGCGCATCTGTGCGCCCAGTGCAGCCACAGTAGTTGGTACACTAGCAACTACAGGCATGTGTAACCAGAACCAAATAGGTAAGACACGATTGCGGCACACTCTGGCTCTCACTGCAACATTTGCTATGTGCATTTCTGGCACTGAAAATTCACTTGGCTCAAAACAGTATCTGCACTTGAAATTTGGGCAACAACAGGACGTCCAGTGGACAGAGCAAAAGCAACAGCTGGCCCCCACAGTGGATGCACACACACTCCCATTCCCTCCTCCCAGTGAGTGGTCATGGCTACAGGGGCGATAGCCCCCATGTTGCTTGGGGTGGGGGAATGTGAGTGATGAAGTCCATTTCTGAAGGTAAAACAGGACAATCGAGCTGCTGCTAGCAGATTACCTAGTCCACAGGTGACAGAGCAGAAGCTGCAGCAAGAGGCTGCAGCAAGATCTCCAGGTTTTGCCTGTTGTCACTGATTTGGTCTATACTAAAATTCAGTTACTTAAAACCTTACTTAATCATCCCAAACTCTCATATCACTCAATTAGTCACTCTTCCCTTGACAAAAATTAATAAAATATTATAATAGAAAAGAGATCCAAGGATTTGAGTCTTTTGACATCTATTGGATTCAAAGATAAAATTGATTAGTTAAAGACAAAAAACATTTTAAAGGGCTTTTAGACACTGATAGGTTTTTCCAGGGCAGAGAGAAGTAAAGCAGAATAAAATGCCTTTATTGTGGGAGTGGAGAAGACCACAGAGGGAAAGAGAGACGTGGAACTTCTGTGGGCCTGTCATGGGGTCAAAGGTTAAATTGGCCCAGGCTGGAGGTGGGGTTTAGGAGGCTGACTGCCTGACATGGCCGACCAGGATTGGGCAGGAGCATGGGAAAAGGAAACAGGATATTACAAAAAGGGAAGTGGGAAGTTGTAATTTAACTCAGAGGAAGAAGGGTGGGGCTTAGCACATGACATTGGCTTGGAGCCATACTGGCTCAGTGCCATAGCACATGACCTCCAGCACCATATTGGCTGGATGCCAAAGCGACTGGGCAGGAATTACAGTGAGGCAATAAACCCATCAGACACAAGTGTGCATGGCCTTTGGCTGTGGCTGCTGCAGGTCCGCAATAACAAAGGTGCTAGACTGCTGACCTGGAGGGATGCAAAGGGCCATTCAGAATGGAATAGAGCTTCCCAGGAAATTTCTGCTTCATAGATAATAAAGCCTCACAGGGAATAGAGCCAGTTTTTTTTTTTTTTTTTTCTCTCTCTCTCTCTATTACAATTGACACTAGAAGTAAAGCTTTTGCATTTTCCCCTTAAGGTGATTAATTTGAAAGACTGTTTCCATCCTCAAGATAAAAAGTTTGCCTTTAGTTAAAAAGGTAATATTTCCTGAGATTTACATTAATAGAGATATTTTTAAAATTACTTAAAAAAAACGATAGTTCCCATAAATAAAAACTTTGCCCCTCATCTCAAAAAATGTATATTGCAGTGATGGCTTTGGTCTTTTAGAGTTATAGCAAAAAAATTTCCTCATTTTAGATTATAGAGCTAATAAAACTGTCTTGATTTAATTACAGTTTTCTTCTTGAGATCATGTACAGGATATGCTGCTGATTTTAAAAGGTTTTATAAATCTTTAGTGCTCTCATGATTCCTAGTGAGGTTGATTACCTGTTTTACAGTCCTAAATTAAATTGGTATGGAAAAGTTTTAGTATTTTACAAACAGATATAAAGGTTTGGAGTACAATCTAAAATCAGTGGGGTTTAAACAGTGGCTTGATTTTGACATTCCATTTAAATAATGGCAGGCCTGGTGGTGGTCTCCAAAGGGTACAAGCTATGATAACTTCTTCATATTTGAGTCAACTTATCTTACAAAGACAAATTACCACAAACTGTTCAGAAAAACATTTCATGATTTTCAGACTTTATTTGGTAATATTAATTAGTTCCATCTAGCTTTGGGGCTAATTTCTCTGGTGTTATTGATTGTCATTATCCTTCACACAAGTTAATTCATTTTGCTTCAGTTTTCACAGATGGGTCATCTTAGGTTATGGGAAGCTATGTAATGGCTTTCTTTTCCAAAATATAGGATACAGGTTTCTCACCTTACAATCAAAATGAAATTACAAAAACAAAAGGGAGAATCTTCCCCTATAGAATTCACACCTCATAATGGACTTCATTTGTCACTACATACTATTAAATTTTAAAATTCTACAAAAGATGGAAGTACAGCAGCAGAAAGACAGTTCAATAAGGTAAAGCAAAAAAAAAGCTAATTTGGGGTCAAGGACATGTTTGTGTTTTGGTAGAGCATGCTGTGCGGCTGTGTCATGAAGCTAGATCTAGAGAAGAAGTTGACAATGATGGGGCTAGATTTGACCTGGGGCCTATTGAAGAAACTGACAAAATGGAAATCTAAGGTCTAAATAGGTGATAGAGTATATAGAGATAACTGATCTGAAAGTTACCAGTATTCTTAAGACAGAATAAAATACAAAATATGTATATTAATTATAGATAAAAGATTCTGTTCCTTCCAAATTCTTCTGATAGATCTCTTCTAATTACAAAATCTGACTAGTCTATTTATAATTATTAATTTCTAAAATTGTAATAGTGTTACTATAATTCAATTTGGTCAAAATTATTTGAGTGCACTCTGATTTTGTAAAGATGTTTGTTTGTTCTATGTACTTGTTTATTTGTATGTCATTCAATGAACAATTATTCCTCTTTTCATTTGAGATCAACAATTTTTCTCTTTTTTGATCATTTGTTCATAGTACAATTTGTGTTATAGATTTAAAAGTATGCTTTCACCTGAATTACCAGATGGTCTAAGTGATATCAAAATTGGTTTACTCACAAATCATCAAAAAATTTAAGATAATTAACAAAAATTTCCTTAGTATGGAGAGAGATTATTGGACAGGACTCCAATTGATGCATAGAGGGGTGGCCAACCATTGTTCCTTGATAAGGAGCCCCTAATAATATCCCAAGTCTCTTGGGAGACACCCCTAATAATTTGGTCATTGGTTGAAAGATAAAAGTTTTTCAGAAAAAAATTGCAATAAGATTTTCTCACAAAAGGTGCTCTTGGTATGAAACTAAATTAAGAAACAAAGGTTTTCATATGTGTATGACAATTCATTAGTGTTAATCTTATGTTGTATTAAATGTATTCATGATTCCACATATACAGGTCTCCCAAAATGTAAAACAAGGATTGCTTATTGTGATAGGACTTTTCTTTCAGATTCAGAGCTCTGCCTTTAACAAAAAACTTAAGTGATGTACACTCTATTAAAGGACAACTAATTATGTAAAAAGTTTCTTGTGTATTAGAGATGATTGACTAAAAGGGTTTTGTTATGTCAAAATGAAAAATTAAGTATGTTACAAAATGTCATCATGATTATCATTCTGCAGTGCTTTTTTTATTTTTTATTTTAAAGAGAATTTTTTAAAAAAGGACAATAGCAAAATGCCAACAGCATAGAC
>NW_004955505.1:6834532-6862233 GCF_000276665.1 Chinchilla lanigera | reverse complement strand
AACTAGAGACCATACTCATAAGTGAAATAAATTGGACCCACATGTGTAAACATCATATTGTCTCCTTGGTGTAGGAAACTGAAAGACTGGGTAAAATTCAAAACGTAGAACAGAAAATAGGAAAGAGAAAGAAATTGCTCCAAGGAAGGAATGACTGGGATGTGGGAAAGAATAAAAAAAGAAGGAAGGCAAAATATAAATATATATACATGAATAGCTGTGATGATTGTATTGCTGTTGTCTGTTGGTGTATTGAAATGAACAGTTAATGCTCACAATGTTTTCTGTTCTGATCGACTTTGCATGCTTGTGTCTGGTGGTCTGAGCAACTGATTTGAAAGTAACAATACGCAATGGAATTACAATGGTGAACTCCTACCATCTTGTCTAGTGAAACTCTGTATTATCTCTCCTGTTTTATTGAAGAGTTATTTTCTTATTCTCTTTAATGGTTTGAGCAATCTTTCATTCTTACATCTGATAATCTGAGCAACATAGTTGAGGATAGCGATATGCAATGTAACAACCAGTGTTGATTTGTATTAATTTGTCTTGAGGCCCTGTATCACTTTGAATGTTCTTACTTCGATTTGTTTATGTTCGTGATACTGGTATGCTGCTACTGTTCTATTTTTTTGTTTGTTTGTTTCTCATGTACTACTCTCTTTAAAATTTAAAAAAAACCAGTGATTGTTATATTACATATTTTTATCTTCATCAAAGTTGGTCAGATTACCAGATGTAAGAATGCAAGATTAACCAAACCACTAAAGAGAATACAAAACAAAAAACAAAAAACTTATAAATGATACAGAGTTTCACCAAACAAGAGGATAGGAATTCAACAATGGTTGTTATGTTGCATATTGTTTTCTTCAAATTAGTTGTTCATATTACCAGATATTAGCGTGCAAAATTGGTCCATAAATAAATAAATGAAGCATTAACTCTTCCTTTCAATAAACCATTAGACATCAATAGTACAGTTATCTCAGCCATCTTTCTCTGTACATATATATTTTATCCTTTCCTTCTCTCTTTTCTTTTCTACTTTCCCTAATCCCAGTTGTTTCCTCTTTCGAGCATTTTCTTTCCCTTTCCCAATATCTATTGTATGATTTGGGTTCCACTTACTCTTTCATGTTCTTACACTAGGGAGACAACATAATGCAATTTTATGTATGGTTTTAATTTCTTAATTTCTGTGCAAAAATATGTAGCTGTTGTCTATTAATATTCTATAGGGATTTAAATATTAGAATATCCATGGTTGTTAGAAAATGATGGGTCCATTTTATGTTCTAAGGTGTTTGGTGTCCAGATAAAATAATAATACTAAGCTGACTGCCTCCATTACAATGTAATGTCATTAATCTTCTCTTCTGAATCTTCAACAACTGAGGTTTGGAGACCAAAAATTAGAGAAGCTCAGAGGATAGCCAATATTTTGGCACTAGCCTTCTGAAGTCAGTGAGGACACAGGACATACGAGAACCTCTGCTATGAGGTCCTATAACTTGGTTGAGTCTCTGATTTTCCGATCAAAGAGATTATGGGACCACAGAGAAAAGTGATTCAACACTGCATATTGTGCTTAAGAAGAGTCACCAGGAGAAACGAAATCTTTCAAGTTTTCCTAGAAAGCAGCCTGCTCAAGTAATGGCCATGAGTCATCTAGATAGATGACACTGATAGAAGATCTAAGAGGTACTGTAGTTGGTACCAAGGTAAATCTTGAGGAGACTTAACTGACCTTGATAGATAGCAAAAGGTTGATTAATATGAGTTTCACTTTAAATTAGTCTTGAACATCCAGCAGGAAATGTACCCAAAAGATGTATAGAAAGCAATGCCATAGTAATATGTTAGGTGTAAAAGGTTCAAATCAAAAATGTCTGACAATTGCCAGCTACACTGGTAACTGACCACTGTTATGGATATTTGGACCGTATTCTCCAAGCATAGCTTTTCCAGATTCAATTTAACACCCATCATTTACAAAACAGAAAAGAGAGAGATGTTGGGAGGGGTGGAGCTGGAAATTGGTTATACTTGTAGAGGCAAGACAAGGCCACAATGCCTAAAGCAGTCAAGCTACCTCAGTCTTGAGGAGATCATCCTGCCTGGACAATTTCAATCAGTAGTCACTAGGCAACATTTGTCTCCGGGTACTAACTTTGTAAGAGTATAAATAAATGCCCCTGCTGCTGTTGTTCAGTCCTCTTACCCATCTGGTAAAGAGTCCTCCACCTGATCTCAGCTCTTGTCTCTTGTCTTTATTTTCTAAATCCTCCTGCCATTTTCTCCCAGGAACCACTGAGAGACCAATGAGTCCCTATATTTAGCAACACTGGGCATAAAAATGTGATCTGTTGTTCAGAGGCAGCAGAGGAAAAGCAAATTCTTGGCTGCCCCAACAGATGCTCTCTCTCCTGTCCTCCTACAGGACATTCAGCTTTGCTTGTGTGATGTGTACAGCTCACTGGTTTGAGAGGCATCTGTGGCTGGTTCTTACATCTTGATCTTGATCCCTTCTGCAGCATGAAGTGATTCGAGCACCTGACCCAAGGAGGAGGGAATGGGGTACACTGTGCTTGAAGATGTGGATATCCAGAATGAGAAGCACTGTGACCCCAAGAGTCAGGTGCCAGAGAAAGCCTCAGGGCTAACTGCGACAGATGGCTCCAGACGAGACCAACTGCTGCTTTGGCCATGTTATAACATACATGAGCAATGTGCTACCTGTCCTTGGTCCTGCTCATCTCTGTGGTCCTGGAATAATCTTTTGAGACATCTTCTAGAGTAGATAGAGTGTTGCTGGAAAAAGAAGAGGAAGTCAGGAAATTACAAATCAGATTTGTTACTCAGAGCTTTTTAAAATCCAAGTAAGAAAACCTAGCAAACTGGTTTGTGGAAAAAGAATTTCTCTTACAATTTAGTAGAAACCTTAGGAATAAGTGTGCAGTGGATTGACTGATTTACCTACCAAAATTCACATGTTGGCGTCTGACTGCAATATGATAGTATTCAAAGGTGACACCTTTAGTAGATATGTCATGAGGATGAAGCCCTGCTGGGTGAGCTTAGCAGCCTTAGGAGCAAAGGTCAAGAACTCGCTATCCCTTCTTCCACCCCACGAAGTCACAAGGCAAATTCTGCTCTCTGTGATGGGATGAAGGACGCACCAGAAGCAGAGAGTGCCAGCACCCTACTCTTATACTTTCCAGCCTCCAGGCCTGTGAGAAATGAATGTTTACTGTTGAAGCCACCCAGCCCATGATAATTTGTCACACTGGCCAGAGCTCAGCACAAGGGTGGGCCAGAGGCATAAACCATGGTGTCTGGGTTGTCTTTGGTCATCTCCTTCTCTGCTTTTCTTTATAACTTAGTTTCTTTCCATCCTGTCTGGGACAGCTTCTTTGATGCAGTTTGGGAGAGGACTAACAAGAAAAATGTAAACATTTTCTTACAACTCAGGATTGCAAAGAAAGGTCATTATTGTTGTTATGCTGGCAGAAGGAGTGACTATTTTTGACCATGTGCCCATCCCTAGCCAATCACTACGGCCAGAGATGATGCAGCCTGTTTGATAAAGCTCAGGTCATTTCCCTGTCATGGGCTGGAAGGCATTGCTAACCATCCTATCCTTGACAAACACATGGGGTGAAAGAGTGGATGCCTCCAGGGAAAAATATTAATCAAACACAATATTATAAGCTGTTCCGAAAAAGAAAGAAACTGACTAGGAATACTGAAGCAAAAAATGCAAATGAAACAAAACTATTTTTTCCACTTTGGAGGGGAAGAAAGCAATTGAACCCATATCAGACAGGAAACATTACAGGCGAGTTTGGTGACACAAATGGTCGGTGTTGGTTTTCCACAAGTCATTGAGTTGTACATTAGTGCACTTAATGTCAGAATCTCAATCTACAAAGGCCTCCTCTAGCTTCATTGCATAGTTGTCCACTGGAAGCACAAATATTCTCACTACACTTGGCAGACAAGCAACTAGTACTCACTAAGGAAAGGGTGTGGTACTTAACAGAGAAATATTTCCCTCACAATTCCGGGTGAAACTAGTGAAAGCTGCTAAGTTCAGGCACAGCAGACAATCTATTGGCTCCTCTGGAAGGGTCTGTGCCTCAGTCATCCTTCTTGTGTCCTCTTGGCCTACCCCATGAGACACGTGTACTGAGTGTGTGAGATGAGCATCACATGGGGTGCATACTGTGTGCACTTCCTCTGAAACAACAGGAAAACATCAGTACTTTTATGCTGCTCATACATTGCCTAAAACCATTTCTGGAGCTCTTAGTTCTCAGCATGAGAAAAGCCTTGTAATTCTATTGCTAAGAAAAATATTGCCTGTATGTAAAATGTTAGAAGCTTTGATGTTCAGGCTTTCATTATATATTGCCTCAGGTTAATTTTGGTTCCATATAGATGTCATTTCTGTGCTGATTAGGTACAGTCACACTCAACAGGCATGGCGGTTATTATTGTTGCAACTATCCTTGCTGTAAATTACATTGTATCTACAGGAAAAACAATAAACAGCAAGAGATGGCAGAAACAGGGCTTTGCAGTTAGCTACAGTCTGTGTTCAATGCAAGAAAATACAACTTCCAGCTCCAATGAGCAAGACATTTCTGGGTCTGGTCACTTCCAGTGAGGGAGATGTGCTATTCAATAGATAGAAGCTGCTGTTGGGCCAACCCTTGCAGAAAGCATCAGCTCAGTATGAAGTAATGGATGAAAATGTACAGGGAATCAGAAAAGAGAAGAGAAACAGCTGTGAACTCGGCATAGCACCTAGAAACACCAAGGACTGTGTGACCTGTGGGCCTAACAATGTAAAGGAGGAAAGCAGATTGCCTGGGCTTCCCGTCATCTGTTTCCCTTGACTTTTCACCCTAACTGCCTCTGGTGGTGACACCCAGGACAAGAAGGGACCAGGGAGCCCAGTAAACCATATAGTGGCTTTGCACAGACAGTTCCTTCTGCCTTTGGCTCACCGAAGAGGCTTCACACTTGGCCTGGGATCCTGTGCAAGTCTTAGAGTTTGTGTGTCAGGAGAAGTGTAATGGGAGTCAGCCAAGGTCAGGGTAGGGACCTGGTCTTTTACCATAGTAAAAGGCAAAACTGTCTTCTGTTCCTCAGTGAGTCCTTATAAATATACTCAGCCCTTATCCTAACACTTGTGTTTTCCTTTGGGGTGTAAGATATATATTTCCTTGTCTCTCTCACTCTCTCTGCTTTGTTTGTTAGCGAGAGGGTCTCACTAGTTCAGGCTGGTTTGAACTCCTGGTGATCCTCCTGCCTCAGGCTCCTGAGTGCTGGGGTGACAGGTGTGCAGCTCTAGACCAGGCATCATGATCTACCTCTGTAAAGACTTACTTGGTATAAAATGGAAAGATAGTTGTAGCAAGGTGAGCTTACCCTCAATGAGCCCAAGGCTGCAATGAAAGAGTGCCTCCCCATTCTAAAGGGAGGGAGTCCCTGCTCAGAGGGAGCTGCTGGGGCCGACTTCCTAACCTGGCTGGTTCCCTCTCCACAGTGCCCTCTGTAACCCAAGCACTCTCTCTCCCAGAACCAAGTTGATCTCAATGGAAACATCTTTTTCCTTGCCAAGTAGTTTAGAAATAAATAAATAAACTCCCGGAGCCAGCCTGGCTGTGAACCCCACAAGGAAGCATTCACCTGCGTGGGCAGTGGGGTGCAGTCAGCAAGGGAAAATAACAACAACAATAGCAATAATAATGCTATTGCTGCTGCTTCTGCTGCTGCTGCTGCTGCTGCTGCTGATGATGATGAGAGCCCATCTGTTCATCAGAGTAGGGAGCTAGGGCTTTGGAAACCAAGGAGGAGGAGAGGGCAGAGGGGAGACCACCACAGTCAGGTGCAGGTGACCACCTCCTGCAGACAGGCTAGTGTCTACCGCTGAGGACTGGACAGTGATGCTGTGCACAGCTACAGCCCAGCTCCCACCCATCTATGAGCAGCTGCTCCCCGGGGGACTCCACAAACGCCTGGGCTTTGGGTTGTGCATGAATGTGTGTGTGTGTGTGTGTGTGTGTGTGTGTGTGTGTGTGTGTGTGACAGACAGAGAGAGACAGAGGGAGGGAGAGAGAGAGAGACACGTTTGTGGGCCCTGAAGGCCTCAGCCAGTGCAGAAGAAGATGCACAGCGGAGCAGAAACTGGCACAACAATGCCCTCTCAGGGACTGAGGAGGGGAGGACACCAGGGTTCTCGAACCTGTGATTTCTCTGAACTCACTGAAAATAAGTCATAAAGCGCTTTGTGAACAAGGTATTTGTCCTGAACCAAGCTTGGACACTGGAGTTGCAAGCACATGCTCTGAACCCAGTCTGCTACTAAAAACTGTGATTGGGGTGAGCTGTCTCCTTTGCCTAAGGCGAACTGGCACGGCTGTGAACTGTTGATTCTCATGGGAGGCTTGGGAGGATTAAATGAGATAGAGAGAAAATTAATAGGCTCATGGAAAACAATATATTAGGTCCACGATTTGTTGGCTTGGCATTATATTCATTTATTCTTTCTGACATTGTTGTTATAATATTGTTATAAAATGTCCATACACTTCTTAGATCTAGAGCAAGGTGACAATTACAGATCTCTTGTCTTCTGAAGAAAAAAATTATTCTGGGAGAAAACCTGCCTGCTTCTCCTTTTCCTACAGATGGCCACAACATAACTCTTCAGTATGCAATTTGGGGTTTTACGTTAACACTTGCTTCTGCTAAAATGCATGGTGACTGAAAGAGAGTAGTGTGAACACAGAGTCACTAAATCCAATGTGGCTTGATTTGCTATTGTTCAGTACTTATTTTGTAGAACATGGAAGCCAAATGGGTCACTTCCCACCAGTTATCAATGAAAACTCGGTGATCTGTGACCATCATTTACCTTACTCCAAAGAAAGTTGGATGGACAGGTTTGCTCTCCTGACCCTAAAGCAATGTACATCTAGTAAGGAGTAGTTGTCCTTGAAATAATACATTTTTTAATATGTGATGTTTTAATATTTATTCCAACTTGTAAATGTCTTTTAGTTTGGAGGAAAATGCAAGAAAACACTTGGGAAAATATTTTGAAATGTAACGAAAATGCAATTTGAAAACATCTCCCTAGGCATTGTACTTGTAAACAGGAGCAAAGTTAAGGGCTCACACAGAGATGAAAATGTTCTCATCCTGACGTTGGGTAGCTCTAGTCAGGAACTGTGTACATTAATCTTCTGTTGAAATAGCAACGAGCCTCTTCTGCACAACAGAGCCCTGTGGGAAACTTCTGAGCAGTGTATTCATAAGAAGAAAACCTGATATTTTAAATTCTCCTCCCTTCCTCTGGGAGGTTGCTTTATATTCAACACAAACTCTTGCTTCTTGTACATATAGGGCTGGAAAAGTACATATTATAGCAGAGGTTGGGAAACAACAGGTACTCTGGGGAGTGCTGGTAGCTCTCAGCAGCAATTCTTGACACTTTCTGTTACAAGGTGTGGCACTGGTGTCTCAGATGCCCAGAATTTAGACCCATCTCCTACCTCCAGCAGAAGCTTTGTTTAACTCTGCTTGTAGTTGATTAATCCAGAAACTGAAAGAACCTTTAAAATCTATTCAAGAATTTATCGAGTACCTGCTGTGTACTCTCTTTTTGAATGTTGGTTGGTGAATATTGAATAAGGCAAGTGTCCTGCCCTCCTGGAGCCACTGCATGGCCAGAGATGCCACACTGGCACTTTGAAGGAACAGTGCTTCTCTTTAGGCATTGACCCCAGGACACACAATAATAGAATTCATTGACATAATACACCTGAAATCTTAGTACTGACCGATGCTGTTAGACCTCCTCTGCAGAGTTCAGTTGAGCCTTTGGGAGTAATTTTGCAGATGGCAGAGTCTCACTCACTGCATAATGGAATCTTTCATTATGGTGTTGCTCTCAACAACTTCTGGGTTATCAAATGAATGGAAACGGCAAACATCTGTTCTGGGAACATCTTTCACCTTTACTTGAAAATAAAATCTGTGAGGGATGCTTACTACTCGGGGCTCTCAAGAAAAGTCCACACTGTTTGCAGCAGATGAACACCCTGTGGACATCGTTTCTGTTCACAGCTGGTCTTTTTATCTCATGAACTTTATGGGCAAAGGGAAGCAAATAGGAGCTAAATTATAACATATGCTAGAATTAAACTTTAGGTTATCCTAAAGTCAATACTCAGTGATGTTGTATGTGTATTCTTACAAAAGGTCCTAACTTGATTGCTGTAAGTTCAGACAGGTACCTATTAAATCATATTTTATTGTTTATTTAATGAATTGACTATAAGATAAAGTTGACGTGACATTTGATTTTATTCTTCCTATTGGGTTCATTATGTGCATGTTAGACAGACCATCTCCAATTTTACAGTTATCGACTCCTTTTGTCTCTGTGCAATACAGACTGGAAATTAAATAGCTGCTTTGTGCAACTGGCACTCAGAATAAGTAATGAAAAATTAGAATTTAATTCTTAACCATCAAGGTGTATTGATTATGCTGTCTGTCTCCCAAGAAAACCTTCAGTTTTTCCATATTTTTTAGACTGACATGGTTTACATTCAAAACTAGTTTTTATAACAAAGAAGAAAGGTATAAATATTGGCTTTAAATATTTTCAGGACTAGTAATATCTAAATTGATTTTTGTTCATAACAGTATGGCTCTGAACACATTAGCTGTACTATAAGCTATGGCTTAAAATGCACTTGTTTTACAATGATAGCTAAGAAAGTACAGAGGAAAGGAAGATGGTTTTCATACATAAGCATCACTACTTGTCTTTTGAAAATGGCTCTACAACAGCCATAAATATAGTTGGTGCCTAATTGAAAACCAAATTTCTGTTTCAATAAAGTTTGAAGAAGGTAATGATATGTTAGCAGATTGTTTTATTTTTCTATTACATAATACTTAGACCAATTTGCCTTTATTTAAAATGTTACTGTTTTATACACATTAATTAAGGACAAACTATAGTGCTTAGACTATAATTTTTTTGAGACAGGGTCTTGCTATGAGTTCTAGCCTCACAGCCAAAAATCAGGCTGAATTTTAGGGGATCTAAAGGGACAGACTTGCTGAGATTATCTGCTACCCTGCTGTAAATCTACTGCTGGCTTGCTGGGATTAATCAACATGGATCTGGGCTCTATCTTCCCCCTCTGTCTACAGTGACAGCAGAGACATGCCCTGAAGTGAGCATTTTTACTTCTTCCATTTTTCTGTTTTTCATGTTTGTTTGTTCTTGTTTTTATATGAATATGAACATTGTTTCTAGTTTTTGTTGTTGCTGTTTTGTTCTGTTCTTGTTTTTATTTCTTCCTTCTCTCTTTCCCTCCTGTCTTCTTCACCAGTTTCCCATAGTTTGCCCTCCAGTCTTGCTTCTAATCACTTCCTCTTTTTCTAGTTCTCTATTTCCCCCATAACCTTATTTAAATTTTCTCCTCTGAGAGACAAGTTGCTATATCAAGGGCATATTTACTGTATACAAGAGCATATTTACTGTATACAGTTGTCTGGTTTGTTTTAGATTTGTTATATAACCACAAATCTAATTCATAAGGTTAAAGGTGGCAAATTAATAGTTAACAGTTTGGCACTTTCTAGGCTGTATTTGATGCTATTGTTATTACTGATGGTACTAATTTAGCCAAGGTAACAAGATTGTTTTAATCAGTTATTCTCTGGCTATGCCAAGAAGATTGTCTGAGGGTCATGAGCAATACTATAGTCCAACCAAAGAAACAGGGACTGGGCCAAATAGGTGGAAACTTCTTACTTCCAATAAATTGAAGAAGTAGGATCTTGCAACAGATTCAAAATACAAGTCCAGCTACACCTGGAAACATCTCTGAGAAATACTCCTTTCCTAAGAGTTCTCATTACTAGCAATAAAGCTACATGCAATAAGCAACTTACAAGCATCAATCCAGGAATTAAACTAAAACAAAAAAGTAAATGAGAAGACATAGAAGCAAGATACAATCCCAGATTTCCAGCTCAAAAAAAAAAAAAAAAAAAAAACCCAGGGCAATGTGCTGGAACAGTTCAAAATTCTGGACTCTGTCTGAAGTGGTAACAGTGGAAGTGACAAAGGAGATGAAAACAACTCTAGAAAAAAAATCAAATCAGAAAGAATCTCTGAGATAACTACAGAGATGGAGACCAGAATGAAAGATATGGTTAGTGATTCTAGAGTAGATACAGATTTTTAAAAATAGAGAAACTTAGGAAAATTATGAAAATCATGAACACCCAACATAGGAAAGAAATGGGATCCATAAAAGATTGAAACATATGTCCAAGAGATTAAAAATTCCATGGAAAATATATGCAGCAGAATGAGCTAATGTCAGTACAGAATATCAGCTATAGAAGAAGAATTTTAAGCTCTAGAAGAAAACAACCTTCAGCCCAGATTGATGTAACCTGCAAAGCTCTTTGTAATCTCTTTCAAAATTGATGGAGAACTAAGATACTTCCATGACAAAGAAAAACTGAAGAAATTCATGATTATCAAACCAGCACTCCAAAATGTTTTGGAGGGCATTCTGAAAGAGATAATGAGGACTACAGCTCCATGAATACCAACAGAATGAATCCACATGCAAGGCAAGTAACTAAACAATGGCAAAAAAGTGAACCAACGACAGGAAAATAACATGACAAAGATATATCAATATATATAAGTTATAACCATAGATGTAAATAGTCTCAATTCACCAAGCAAAAGAAACAGACTGGCAGAATGAATCAAGAAGCAAGATCCAACAATATGCTGCATATAAGAAACACATTTAAATTTAAAAAGTTTCAAACATGGAAAGTCAAAAGGTGGAAAACAATAGTGCATTCCACAAGAACCTGAACCAGAACATGGATAGATATTCTATTTGCAGACAAAGTGGATTTCAAACCAGGACCTATCAAGAGAGACAAAGAAGGTCACCACATAAAGGGAAAAATCCAAGAAAAAGAGATAATAATCATAAATATACATGCAACAAATACCAGAGCACCCAGCTAGATAAAATATATATCAATGGACATGAAAAATCAGATAAGCACTACTACAGTTGTAATGAGGGACCTCCATACCCCACTGTCACAAATAGACTGACCAACTAGACAAAAAATCAACAAAAAAATATTAGAACTGAACCAAACTTTTGAACAAATAGATTTAATAGTTGTCTACAGCATGTCCCACCACACAACATCAGAATACACATTCTTCTCAGCAGCACATGGGATGTTCTCCAAAATAGATCACATACTAGCTCATAGAACATGCTTAAGTAAATATAAAGGAATGGAAATTATCCCATGAATACTATCAGACCACAGTGCAATGAAATTGGAAATCAATGACAAAAGAAATCACAAAAACTTCATAAATATAAAGAAATTAAAAACCTCCTGATCAATCAATGGCTCACAGATGAAACTAAGAAGAAATTCAACAGCATCTACAATTAAACAATAATGCCAGTGCAGCATAGTGGAACTTATGGGATGCAATGAAAGCAGTCCTATGAGGGAAGTTTATAGTGGTAAATTACTATGTTAGAAAAACAGAGTTCAAATAACCTAATGTTTAGGCTCAAGCTTCTAGAAAAAGAACAGCAAGTCAAGCACAAAGCTTGTGTGGGGGAGAAAATTTTAAAGTTTAGAATTAATGCAGAAATTAATGCAACTGAGACTAAGAAAACAATACAAAGAATCAGCCCAGACATCTTCAGGAACCCCGGTGAGCCACCACAATGAGCTGCTTAACCCAAAAGATTTGTTTCTTTCTCTTCCCTTTTTCTTTTCTTGTCCCATCCTTCCTCTTGTCGTGCTTCCTCCCTTGTTCCTCTTCACGTTTGAACATTTTCTTCCCATTTCCCAATGCCTATTACAAATTTTGGTTCTTATTTACAATTTTGGTTTCTCACACCAGAGAAACAATGTGGTATTTAAATGTGTCTGATTTATTTCACCTGATATGGTGTCAGGGTGCATCCATTTAGCTATAAATGTCTCAAGCTTGTCCTTCATTATGGCAGAGTAGTACTCCATTGTATAAAAAAACACATCTTCTTTATCCATTCATCCATTGATGGGCATTTGGGCTGCTTTCAAGATCTAACTATTATAAACTGTGCAGCTATAAATATGAGTTAGGCATAGATCACTGTAATGTGATGTCTAACTTTTTTGAGAAGAAATCTAAAAGGGTAATAACTGGATCAAATGGAATTTCCAATTTTAGTTTTTTGAGAACTCTTCATACTGACTTTTCTTACATGAGAAATGTACAATATAAATACAGAGCAAATTAAAAACTGGGGAGTGGGGAGATACATCTGTCTCAAATGGAAAGGGGATAGAGATGGAGGGAGGGGAAGGAATGAAGGGAGAGGGGGTGAGAAGAGGAATAAAGATGTGCTCTGTACATGCACTGACTTCACATGAGGTGTAAACATGATGTACTGTGAGCATGTACCAATAGAAAAGAAACCTAACCCTACTCAGACCTGACTTGTACTAATCTCTCCCTATGTGTTTTTTGGTTTCCCTTTAAAAAATGTACATGAAGTTTTGTGTCATTTCAGTTTCTCATAGATAGCATTTAGTTGTCTTATATATGTAGTGTTTCTTCTAATCTGCCACTGGAGTGACAGAATCTTAAAGACAGAGCATTTTATTTCTTGCACACTCTGGAACATCTAATAATCTAATAGACATTGAACAGGAAATTGGTCATAAGAGAATCTTCCTAAACATGCTTGATTCATAGGGATTTTGTTGTTGTTGCTATTGTTCTGTTCTCTTTTTCCTGATGTGCCTTAAGTTTTAGACAGTTACAGGAAACAAATTCCCTAGAAGGAAATGTGTGCATGTGTTTTCCTGAATATAGAGACAGAACATCTGGACTGATGTTCAAAATGGGAAGACTCCACACAGCATGACACTTGCGCTGTTTGCTGCCAGCGGAAGAGGGCCTGAGATCACAGCAAGACAGTCCTCACTGCTGGAGGCTTTTTCAGTTGTCCCATTTCTCATCTCTCTTTTTCTGGTCACCCACAGCAGGCAGAATTCTCAAAGAGCACTTTCCTTCTCATCAGGAAGAGCAAGATCTCTCAAACTTTACATTGGTTGACATTACAAACCAGCCTTCAATCTGACCTGCTTCTTTCCTTTCCAGTTAGCTACTGCCAACACTCTAGACAGGTTCTTTCATTTTTCTCCTGACTTCGCTCTTCTTTCCTTCTCTTCTTCAAGTCAAATTAAAAATATTTTATAAAATGTCTAGGTAGTTCAGCTGTCCTATTGACCTGAACTAAAATATTGGTTAAAATATATTTTAGGGGAGGTGGGCCCCCTGCGCTCGTGAAGCCATGAGGTGGGGAGCTCCAGCCTTTGGGCTGCACCCCAGCCTTGCAAGCACTCAGGAGGTGGGCAGCTGGTGTCTGGGAAGCAGCACAGCAGAGCATGCTGGTGCGCACTGGCCACCAAACCAGCCACCGCCACATGGTTGAGAACTATCATGGCATAGAGAAGGAATGACACCATTGGCCCGCCATGCACCAGCTGCAGGGGCCAGCCTGGGGACTTGCGTGAATCATCCCGACATGGAGAAACCCCTGGGAATACATGCCACACAATGGGTCACTCTTGCCCCTGCCATTGAGAAAGGTCCAGAGTCAGCGGAGGAGCAGATGCTGAACAAGGACTCAGAGAATACAAGAATACAGACTCCACCCAAAGACTCAGAGGTGTAGCTGACCAGGGTCACAAGAGCAGTTTGGAAGCTAGAAACCAGGAGGACCTTGTGTAATACCTGGGGAGATCCCCTGGAAGCCATTCTTCCCCTGATAGTACAGGCTGCAGTGGAGGAGCACGTGGAGCTCCAGAGAGGTCTGCACTGAGATTCCCATTGCCTGTGCTCACGGTTGGGGACAGGACACTAAGTGGTTGCTGGGTCCCAATGTGCTGGGAGGCTGGAGAGGAAAAAGCTACACAACATGGCTTTTGCCCCAGATGGCTCACTTGAGATGTTAGTAAGGACTGCCTCCTCAGTATTCGATATCCATGACGAGGAGGAGGCCAAGGAGAGAAAACAAAGAGACCGAGAAAAAGCAGCTGCTTTTGCTGCAGCACCGAGAGAAACAGACCCTAAGTCTGATTCTCGGGACCCCAAGAAGAACTCGACAACTACATTCATCTGCTACCACTGTTAAAAGCCAGGCCACCTCCAGAGGTACTGCCCTAAGAAGCCCCTGGGCCATGCTCTGAATGCAAAGGTGACCACAGGAGATCAGCCTGCCCTCTGAAGTGGAGGCCCCAGAGCTCAGACCCATCCTACCAGTCAGCCTAACAGAAATGAGGGGGCTCAGGGCATACTCTGCCTTCTCCCTCTGGCCAGACTGTCATCTCCATGGAGAAGCCCCAGGTAATCATGACTATAGAGAAAAAAGAGAACAGCCTGTTGCTAGACACAGGTGCAAGTCTCTCGGTCCCTCTTTTCAATCCTAGCCTTCGTTCCAGTCTCACACTTCAGTGAAAGGAGTCACTGGTGAGGAAGAAATCTGCTATTTTTCACAATCCTTAGGCTGTAACTACTTGTTAGATCTTTCTTGCGTATCTCTGTCTTCCTGAGAAACCACTTTGAAGATACCACCATGTATTACAGCAGCCACTGATATTTTCCTACTAATCTGTCCATAAGTCTGTAATATTTGTATTGTTCCTATGCTATTTCATAAAGGGATGTATGTTTATTACTATGTGTTTCCTACAACAACCACTGAGAATAGTCAATGAATATTCAGTTGGTCACTCATGTATAGCTCTATTTATTTTCTTTAGAAACCACTTTGAAGATACCAAAGTATAGTACAACAATTATTGATAATAACCTACCACTTTTGTCTGTAGCTACTGTCTATTTGTTTTCCTGAGAAACTATCTTGTAGATAACAATATATAAAACAACAACCATTGATAATTTCCCACTACTTTTTCTGTAATTTGGTAAGTCCCCCTATTATTATGTTATCCTGTTTTTACTCTTTAAAATAAAAAATAAAATATATTTAAAGTGATTTTTAACTAGAAACTAAAGAGAGTATGTTGGAATATATGTCCAGATAAACTTATTAAGCTTAAAACTGTATTCGAATTAGAGATAAAGAAGAAAAACAACTGATTCATGTTCCTTCTACTAGAAATTTTGAAGGATATAATTTACTTTCTGAGTCATGGTATAATTAGATTATATTTTATTAGACTTCCTTTACAAATTTAAAATACTGCTATTTTTTACATGTACAGAAGAAAATCAGTTTGGATAATTATATTTAGGCATTCATTAAAATCAACCACAAAATAGACACTTAATTGTGTCATTTATCAACATACTTGATATGTATATCTAAAGTGCATTATGTTACAAAAAATATAGAAATTCAGCAGCACCAAGATACATTTACAAAATAAATACATCAGTTGACAAAATAAATTATGGTAAATGTGATAATAATAATTGGATTAGCCTTGGCAAAAGAAAAAAACTATTCACAATGACCAATGTGCAGTTTCATAGAGCAATGAGGGAGACAGTTTTATTCCAATGCATTTACAGTATTTACAGACAATAAATATCTCTAATACTTTCTATAAGTTTACTATTACAAAATCTTGTAATATGTCCTTGGAAGGTCTTTGCTGAAAATTTCAACGCCTCCTGCAAATAGAAGAAAAGAAAACAAGAGGAAAAAGAGGTTAATTTGCTTACAAAGTTGAAGATATAAAATAAAGGATATAAATTAAGAAACAAAGAATCGCAATGGGAAGAGACCGATGGGACTTCTCACAAATCTCTTCAATTACAGACAGGGATCCTTTCTCTCCAGAACCACTGCCCCAGCTTGGGTCTTTTTTTTTTTTTTTTTTTTTTTTTAATTCATCATTCTTACCACCTTTAGTGAAGCTCTGTATCATTTCTGAGGTTTTTTAACCTTAGATTTGGTCAATCTTGCATTCCCAGCTTGGGTCTTTAACCCAACTAAATGATCAGTGTGATGCAGAAAGAAGAAAAGACCTACATTTCTAACTGTGTCAGAAAAGAAGGGATCCTGTGAAAATTTCCTAAAGCTCTCAGCTGGTGAATCTGGGAAGGGACGAATTTGACAAAGGCATACAGCTAGGTTGGGACATCTATCAACAGCACACCTTGCTTAGAATATTTCCCAGTATGTTGACTTGGGCAATCCAATTTGTTTATTTTATCCACGTGTTCATTTAGAGAATCTCTCATTGACATAACAGCATGGCAGTGAAAGCGTGGAACTTTGGGTGCTGGATGGAAGGGTGTATAGTTCAGCAGAGCATGTTTATTTGATGATATATGATGAGATCTGTCATTTCTTTAACTGTCTGTAAGCACTGATGAAAGAAACTGTTACTGGATTTTAGTTTTCAAAGACAAAACTAAGAATTGTTTGTCTCTCACTCTGTTGGCGTTCTGAATGGATCCTGCATTTAGTCATTAGGAAAGCCTACTCTGAATGGAAGAATACTAACAAGAAACTGATTTAAAAGTACGAAACAGAAGTACTTTGTATCATTATGTCTGTTTTACTATTCAGAAGAAGTTACCACTGGGACCTTTTTCTAACTTATCTAAATAATGTAATGACAGTGTTTAAGATGGGTTAGCAGACTTTTTCTTCCTCTCTTTGGGTAGTCTTCTTCAGTGAATACTCAACTATTTTTAAGGAAGCAGCTACAGAATGGGGTGTGACTGGCTGTTTAACACTGAATTTACAGCGACCACTGTGGGCAGTTTTATATGGCAGACATGTATGGATATGAGACCTACAAAAGAGCAGGTCCTTCATTCCTTTCTTTCTGCCTTCTTTCCTTCTGCTCGCTCCCTTTCTTCTTTCCTTCCTTTCATGGTGCTAGAGATGGAACTTAGGGTCTCATATCTCACAAATGCTAAGTAATTTCTCTATCCCTGAGCCACGTTCTCAGCCCCTTCTAAATTTTTTTCTTTTGACACAGGGTCTTGCTAAGTTGCCCAGGTTCACCTAGAACTTGTGATCCATCTGCTTCAGTCTCCTGTGTAGCTAGGAACACAGATATACACCACAATACCAGCATAGGAGAACACTCTGGGCAATTTTGAAGTTTTATGTGCAGTTTAAAAAAAGAAAAGCAAGTTGAGCCTTTAGGATATTCTCACATCTTAAGGAATTGATCTGTTTATCAATGGTCTGGTTTGACATGCTAAAACAAAAGGTTTAAAATTAGTATTTTAACTGGTAGGTGGATGTGAATGGACGTTATGAATAAAGTAAAAAGGACAACTTCAAAACTCAATAATTTGTGTACTGTACTGATTTTAGTGAGTTGAGTTTAAGAATAGCAAGGAGGAAATGAAAAATATTTTGAGCATTATTTTCTCAAAAAAAGAAAGAAAAAAATCAGTAAAAGAATCAAAGAAAAGATCATTTAATTATTTTTCACACTGTCTGGAATGTTTTTTACCTTCCCTTCTGAATTCTCTTTTAACAAAGCTACATATGGAAAACCCCAGTAAAACAAAACATGACCTAAAAATGTAAGTGTGCAATATATGTAGGGGATGTGACAATATTTTAGCTCTTTCGACTACCAAAAAGCTTTTTATATTTTTCAAAATCAGTATTTACCAAGCCAAGCTATATGATTTCTAGGAAAAGAGTCCCATTGCATCTGTATTATCTTATCTACATCAAAACTTTAAAGTGTAATCCCTAAAATTTAAAGTTGTGTATTTCCTCCTGAAAGGTCATCTGAGAGGAAGTAACTTTACCTCTAAGAAATTCTATGTATAGTATAAGAAAATCATGCATGTTACTTCATTATACCTCCCAGAAGTATAATGTGGGGGACTACAGATAGGACATTAAAAGAGATTGGTCACTTATGAAACTTTAAAATAGTGATTCTAAAGATTTTATTTGGATTACAGAAATGTGCATAGCCCCAAACATTCTCACCAACACACTTCTCAATCCCCTGCTCTCATCTCCGCGTGGTTGTGCCTGGAGACAGGCAACATCTGGCTGCCAAACTTTTTTTTTCTATGTATGTCCCTCACAAACAAGAAAGCAAAAGGAAAAGCAGAGACATCCTATTTCTTTCAGTGCTAGGTCTGGATTTGATTAGGCCACTGCCTAATTTACACTAGATGTACTTAACTGGGGGGTAGTATTGGGCCTAATAATTGATCAGTGTTGATTTTCATAAATTCTCCAGATACTTGAAGACTACTGCAGATTTTAAATGAGCAAACCCCATAAAAATTGATCATATGTTTAAAAATAATTATGTATAATGAACCAAAAAAAGTTTTGACAATACAGTAGGTTCCTCACATTAGTTATAAATACATACAGTTAGGGTTCCATCTTAAAATATGCTGTCACATCCTAGCAACTTGCCAGGTAGGTCACTCACTGTGCTAAATATTTCTCTAGTGCCATTTCTCACTGATTGCTGACATTGTACTACAGATCCAATAAATTTCTAATTTATACACTATTTAATAATGGATTTGTGAATTTAAAGAGAATAATGCTAGTGAATAGATTCAAATTCTGCTTTGAAACATCACTCTGAAACCCATGTGTACCAGTGTCAAAAAACTGAAGTAATGGCACTCTTTCAGTTATGAGATCATTAGTTGCATTTGATGTGTGCTTGTGTTGCTTTTCTCTTTTTCAAACCCCACAGAAGTGTTGTATCAAAAAGTAAAATAAAATACAAAACAAAAAAAAAGTCCTATTCATCAGTGGAAATATATGGACAAAGAAGCAACCCCGAGCCAGGCATGGTGGCACACACCTGTAATCTCAGCATTCGGGAGGCTGAGGCAGGAGGATTGTTGTGAGTTCGAGACCAGCCTGGGCTACAAAGTGAGCTTAAGGCCAACCTGAACTTCATAGTGAAACCCTGTCTCAAAAAGACCAAAAAAAAAGAAAAAAAAAAGCGCAACCCTGGTAAGAGCACTGAGCTAAACATCAGAGATGGGGAATAAACCCAGTTCTACAGATGGTCTTTCCCAAGGACTAACTTAGGTCTTCATGGATTGCTTTAGTTTTTTACTTTATATATGAAGTTAACACCTGCCTTTTTTTTTACCTCACAGAAACATAGCCCATGTGTACATATATAGGTAATGTGTATACTTACATACATGTACATATGGTGTAATATATATGTAAATGTATATATGCATAACATAGTGTAATTAGAACTAGGTCTAAAAGCATGAACACAGTATGTTGCAATTTACTGAGTGTTTCTGACAAGCATTTAATGCATTTAATCCTTACACAAGTCTATGGGCTTGGTACAGTTACCATCTTCATTTCACAGATGAAAGTCAGTCTGACTAAGTCACTTGCCAAAGCTTATGACCGTTTATAAGTTCAGACCCCAAACCTGAACTGCTTATTTGACTTTAAAGTCTGCGATATGTATGTAAGTTAACGCTTATAGGATAAGAAGGATAACAAGCCACGTAAGTGTAGAGTCTTATTACTACCACTGTATTACCCTGGAAAAAATATTTCAACTTGCCAGTGGACAAGCAGATGCATGAGAAAAATTTAAAACTTTCTCAAGCCAATGCTTAAAAGTTTTCCAGAAATCATTTCCTTTTCAAGAGCTGGCAGAAATCAGAGTTAAAATTAATTAAACAAATAAAGCATGTGTTTAAAAATAATTTCTTTAAATTAAAAAATCAATTAAAAATTTAATTAAATATACTTGATTAAATAAATAGTGAATAACTCAGAATTGTTTGTGGTAAGATACTGTTCTGCAGTGTTTGTAGATAATATCAAAGCCTTCCATGTTCTTCCTTAAAGTAGGAAAAAAAAGAGTAAGACATGAAATGACTTTTAAAAAAGACCTAGCCCAGTGTGGTGATACACGTGTGTAATCCCAGTTCGCAAGAGGCTGAGGCACATGAGTACTGTGAGTTTGAGACCAGCCTGGGCTACAAAGTGAACTCAAGGCCAGCCTGAACTGCATAATGAGACCCTGTCTCAAAAAGACAAATAAATAAATAAATAAATAAATAAATAAATAAATAAATAAATAAATAAGTAAGTAAGTAAGTAAGTAACAAAGACCTTAAAAAAAGACTACCAAGTTTGCCAAAATGTGAATGAGGAGTGAATACACTTTTCAGGAAGTGATGAAGAGGGTCACTACTTTCTGAAGCATGTGACTAAACAACGACATTAGTGGAGCTGGGGGACGTGGTATGGTGTGGTGTGGTTGGTGTGGATGGTGTGGTTGGTGCAGTGTGACGCAGTTGGTTCGGTGCAGTGTAATATGGTGTGATGTGCTGTGCAGTGGTTGGTATGGTGTGGGTGGTGTGGTTGGTGCGGTGTGGTTGGTGTGCTGTTTGGTTGGTGTGGTGTGCTGTGGTGTGATGTCATGTGGTGGGTGTGGTGTGATGTGGCTGGTGTGGTGTGCTGTGGGGTATGCTGTAGTTGGTATGGTGTGGTTGGTGTGCTGTGGTATGGCTGGTGTGGTGTAGTGTGGTTAGTGCAGTGTAGTATGGTGTGGTTGGTGTGGTGTGGTATGGTGTGGTTGGTGTGGTATGGTGCAGTGTGGTATGGTCGGCGCAGTGTGGTACGGTTGGTGTGGTGTGGTATGGTGTGGTTGGTGTGGTGTGGTATGGTATGATATGGTTGGTGCGGTGGGGAGGTGGGATGGTTGGTGTGGTATGGTGTGGTGTGGTATGGTGCAGTGTGGTATGGTTGGTGTGGTGTGCTGTGGTGGTGGATGCAGGAGACAGGTTGTGCCCTGTATGGGCAGAGGTGGAAACTGCTGTGGGCGGCTGCACTCTGGCCTGGCATATGTGGGAGCATCAAGCTGTGTGCCTGGGAGAGCCCGGGAGCACCCAGTGTGGATGGGGCCATTACCGTGATGCGGGCTCCAGTGTGGCGGGGACCTGGGCCGGGCTCTCCACGCTGCGTCCACTGTCCACGGCCTCCGGGGTGGGCCAGACAGCCCGCGTGCGCCGCTTCTTCTTCTCCTGCTCCTTGCGCTTGCCTGGCTTGCCTTTCTTCTTCTTCCCGGGCGTCTTGAGGGGCTGCTCCTTGTAGGTCTCCACCTTGTTGGTCTCCTGAGTCAGGTACCTGCCCTCGTCGTCAGACCCAAAGCGCACTGGATGGTTCTTGGTGTTGGGAGCGGGCTTGGAGTTGGGCGACACCTCCGAGGTGGCTCTGATCTCGGCCGTGTGGATCTCGGCGATGAGGTGGTGCAGGAAATAGCGGCGGCGCAGGTCCTGGATGGACTTGCCCTTGTCGTGGAGCAGCTGGTGCTCGGACACTGCCCTCTTGCTGCCAGGAAGAAAGCCAGAAGGGGAAGACAATGTCAGCTGCTAGCTGCTGGTGAAAAGCAGGCAGGAGCAAACCCCAGTCTAGCCCTCTGCAGACCCAGCTGGTGCAGGGAGGGTGGGGAGGGGCCTTGGGGTCGGGACTGTGGCCCCCGCACCTCCTGAGAATAGCATTCTGCTCTGGCCTCCTCTGTTTAGGAGCACAGCGTCAGATCAATGGTTTTATGCTGCCTTCCCAATGTGAAATGCTATGACTGTACTCAGTCATGCTCAGAAAGGGAGAGAAGCCACCGGAGGTCTCCTCAGTGTTGTTTTGGCAAGTGAATCCAGATTCCTATCCCAGGAAATAGAAAGGAAGCTGCTTTTACCCCAGTACTCTCCCAAGCCTACCTGTGCACATGTGTGTACACACACACACACACACACACACACACACACACTGTTGCCCCACTAAGAAAACAATAATACTGACCCTCAAAGAACAGCAAGCTACAAGACTAGAAACCAACGGGCAGAAGCATGACGCCAGCGCTGAAGTCTGTCTAGGAAACTTCTCAATGATGGGCTGAATTTTAACATTTGAGATGACGGAGTACCAAGAACCTATATTTGGAGGCCAAATGCCAGGGAGAAATAAAAAGATGTAATTTTTCCATAAAGTAGCAGTAGGTGGTCTCCTTCTGGGTTTTGCGTGTGTTTATGTGAGATCATTCTATTTCTTCTGTGCTGCAAGTTTTTTTCTAATTTAAAATTTCAGGGGTATCACTCTGAGTGTTTAAAAACTCACTTTTCTACTTGCTCTTTTTCTCTTAGATTATCTCTAGGAAGAAGTATGAAGTTCTTTTTCTCTTTAAGTAATACTCTAATGAAAACAGAGTGAAAGAATCAACTGATCGTTACTCCTTTTAGATGCTTTCCTGACTTGCTTAACAGCCCGCCATGTGCTCGGTGTTACTCTGTGAGCACACTGCCAGCTGTACTTAAGAATCATGTCCCCTCGTCAGTCACCTCGTGCCCGAGTCAACTCCAATTTCTGCCACTGTCCTTCAAACCAGCTCATCTTGTGAGCACCTGCGGGCCTTGCACCGGGCCACATCCCATGAATTCTTATCTCCCCAACACAGCCACACAGAGGAGTCTGGGGCCTTCATTACCTTTGGGGGACTTCTCCAACTCCTCAGAGAAATTTGAGGATAACAGACGCATCACTATCATCGTTTATAAATGGGAAAAATGAGATATAAGAGTAAACAATTTGCCATAGTTCCCATGAGAACTGGCAGAGCTAGAGCTCTGAACATGAGGCCTTGTGCTTCTAGAAGCAAGGCTGCCTTTCCGAAGTCCCCAACCCTGTCTCCTGCTGAAGCTGAAGCCAGAGCCTGTGCTGAGGACCTAGAGGGTGGACATGGGGCCATAAGCCTCTATGACAGTGGGCAGATGAGAAAGAATAAGCCATTTGCTTGAAGACTAAGGGTTCCCAAGTCTTTTTCCATCACTGGGATTCCTAGAGTTTGGGTTATTGTGGGGAGAATGAGTCAAAGAAGAGAGCAAGAAATGAAAACAGTCGTCATTCTCTGGCCCTGATAGCCAGAATGCCAGCTTCCTTCTAGGATTTTGGTTGTGGACTGACTTTAAGCCATAGAGCGTGTACAGAGAAGACATGACCTAATAGAAAGGAATTTAGCAGGAGCCCGGTTTAAATGAGGCATGCAGGAGTCTTTCTTCCTTTTTTAAGGTGTCACACGCAACTAGATGAAACTTCACTTACTCCGTAGCAGTTGTTTGTACTCTGGAAACTTTTAATAACCTACAAATTGATGTTTGGGTACAATGTATCTTCTTACAACATTTTAAAAGAGTAGGACTGCTAGCATTTCGTATTTCATAAGCACTGCAGTTTAATACATATTTTTATCAAAATGTCATGTGAAAAAGAAATTCTGAACCAGTGTTAATTGACAGTACTGGGGCTTTTATTTCTTTCTCAATTCTTGGCTGATACCCTGAATGTATACGGCTCTCCACATCTACTGGACAGCCCATTCTTGCTTAACCCGAAGCCAAACTTCCAATGGTTGGTCTGTTCAAATCCGGCCACCATTGCTCATGCCCCTCTGACTGCGCAGATGTCTGTCATCCGGGCCAATTTGTCTGATGTGAGTCACCCAGCCTCCACAGCTCAAAGGCCCTGCTCTCCCAGGATGCTTCCCACGGGAGATGCAGTGATCATTTCATCCTTTATTTTGTAAAAAGCCTACCATTCTGCCCAGTTGAAAACAGTATCTCTCTTTCCATCTGCCTTTTAGAGGAAATTGACACATACTAGGAAACACAGATCTTATTAAATGCTAAACCTGAAATGCTGTTAGACAAGTTATTTAGGGTTTCAGAGACTTTTGCCTTTAAAATATTGAAAATCTCTGATTGAAAAATTGCATTAGAGACTCAGAAAGACAATGACACCTTCATCATCAACAGGAAATAAGGTCCATCAAATATCCTCTTTATTTCCACAATAAGATATAAACTGACACAGGGATACATGACTGGCATGTTCAATCTAGATGTACCTGGAAGGTAAGTAGAAAATTCAAATTATGTAGGTTTTGTAATTTAGATAACCCTGAAACACTTAGATAAATGTCATCAATAATAGCCTGTTACTCACTATGTCTGTGAACATTACATAGCACCACAGTGAACATGGCATTTATTACATACCTAGATTCTGATACAGAAAAACACATATGTTATGCTTTATGGTCTTTGATTATTGTAAAAAAAAATCTGCAAAACTTCAGCGAAAATGCGTAACATGGATAGCTCTAATTTCAGTCAAAACAGTTGTTCTTTGAAGAAGAATCACTCTCAAAGGAGTTTTTGGGGAACAAGATTAAATTTCTAAGGCACTATCAAGGAACAGAGGGAATAAACAGTAATGGAAATTTCTTCCAGCACAGGAAGAAGCAAGATGCTTGTGCTGATGGGAGGATCTTACGGAGAGACTCTGAGTTTGAGAAGCAAAGTTCTGTGGTACACGGGAGGAGACAGGGTTAGGGTACTGCAGTTAAGATGACTCACCAGAAGTCCCTTCCAACCCTGATGACTCAGCTGAATGTTATGCTTTTCATTAAGTGGAACAGACCTAGTCTGGTACCAAGTAAATCAGCCAATGATGCTTTGGGGTTCCCTCTCTAAAGTCAACCCAGATGTAGCCACCTGCCAAGCCATGCTGATGCACACAGAATATCCCAAGAGCCCACTCCCTAGTCTCCAACTTGATCATGTTCTGGCCCCATTAATCAAAATCTTGTGGATTCTACATACATGAATATGCCATCGTGAAACCCATTGTTCTATATAAATAAATAGTATTCTGTATAAATAAATATAGACACTAATAATAAAAGTTAATCTTGCAAACTAGCAGGGCCAAAAGATCACAACTTGTAATTGCCTTTTTGCATGGTTTAGAAAGTCTTGTTATAGTAACTTTCTCTCCCTTAAAAGTTACCTCCTAGTTTAAAAAATAAACTTCTTAAGCAGTTTCCCTACTGCATGGGGTGAAAATTGGGGAGCAATATGATTTGATTATATGTTAAAATTTCTTTCAAGCAGCTAGCCTGATTTTATGTAATTGTAGACTAATGTTTTGTCTAGCACACATTTACTGTTACTTGGCAGCAATGAAAAAATAATTCACTTGGTTGTAATAATTTGATGAAACATCTTTATATACTGATGATTTCAACCTCCATGAAAAATCATGGTTGTAATGTGATGACCCATTAGCCGTTAACTACGAAGTGTTTTGTGCTACTTTTATAACCATCTGCTGAGTGTGAGTGTTTAACTGCAATATTACATTTCACCCACAAACAAAGCTACAACAGAGCCTGGCTGCTAAATGGTTTCTGATGTGTGTTTTGCAAGGTGCCACAAAGAAAGAGTTAAAAATAGCCACTAGGACAACTTAACACTACTTATGTGCTGTGCTTGTGGACTTAAATCATGGTTCGTTTACTGTTTCTCAAAAGAGAAAACAGGTATTTCTAAAGGAACTTTTTAAAAAATTGGCTCTGATCCAAGACAGTTATTTCTTAGCCAAATAAATACAGTATGTAAGTGCACTTTTAACATTTTGGTCTTCATCTATATTCACAGTTAGATGTTAAATAATTGAATTTAACACCAGTCTCAAAATTAGCAAAAAGTCTGAAGACAATTCCAAAATACACCAGCAAAACGTCGATTTGAAGAACACAAAGCAGCTTTATCTCCTGCACAATGTTCTACACAATCTGCCTTTGGAGATTCCTAATAGATTTCCAGTTTGGTGCCAAGGTTCAGACATGTCTAACGTAATTTCATTTAAGGATTTTCTGCTCTAATAATAATAGATCAAGGCACATATAAAACAGCTGCTTTTTTGTACACCCGCGGGAATGTACAAGGAAGCCCCCTGGACCGGACTGTAGATATTAGATACTGCTGTATTTTTATTGTTAAGTAGAAAAATTCTCTTTAATTCCTTCTTCAGAGTCAAACTCTTCTCGGCTGTTAAACTGCATGGCTTTACCATATCAAACTCTGGCTTTGAAGCTTCAAGATCGCCCGAGGACGGTGTCACCCACACTCACGCACTGCCTGGTCCACAGGAATACAGGACAGCATCGCTCAGTCACTGTCGCAACTCTCCAGTCACCCAACAGTCCCTTCCCTGCGTGGCTAGGACGTACCCTTATTCCTCAGCCAAAACTGTCCTTAAAAGAATCACCAGAACAGAATGCCAAAAATACAAGTTTTCGGTCTACAATGCAAATATTTGACTCCAAATTAAAGAACTGTTAGTAATAATTCCAAGAAAAAGAAAGTTTCCACACCTAAAGCTCGCTTTGGAACCAAGCACTGCAGCCTTCCTGAGCGCTATCAACACTGCTACCCTTGGAAGCGCGCCCCTGCAAGTCGTTACTACTTTCTTATATAATATGCCTTCATTATGTAATATGGTCCTGTTTTATATGCTTAAATTATGTCACTCATAATAAAATGGGATGTAAGGGTTTTCCTTCTCACACTCACGCTGCCACCCGCATTCAGTGTGTAAAACGCGCGCAGACCTGCATCCTCTGGTCCCTCGGCTTCTTCCCAGTCACACAACTCAACTCGGGGAGCTCGGTCACCCTCTTCTCCCCAAAGGCGGGGTCTCTCCGAGGACTGAAGACCTCGGTCCCCTCGGGACTCAGGCAAGATCGTCTCCTGCCGGTTTGTCCGAGGGATTCACGCAGGTCCCCGGCCCGGCTGCAGGGCTGGGCGCAGCCCCTCGCAGGTAGCCGCGCTCGCCTCTCTGCCCGCGGAGCCTCCCCAGCCCGCCCGCTCGCGGATGGGCACTTACATCCGGCGGCCGAGCCCCTCCACCGAGCGCCCGCAGGCGGGCACCGAGCAGCTCAGCAGGAAGGCGGCGACGCTCCACTGCTGGACCAGCCTCCGCAGCATCGTCTCCGCTGGCTCCGGGACCTGCACGGAGAAGGGCCGCCGTTGAGCCCGGTTGCCGATCCCACGCGCCCTGGCCGGCTCAGACTGCGCCCCTCGCGGGGTCTCCCAAGTGGGGGAGAGGTGAGAGGAAAGAGAGAAGAGAAGAAAGGAGAAGAGAAGAGAAGAGAAGAGAAGAGAAGAGAAGAGAAGAGAAGAGAAGAGAAGAGAAGAGAAGAGAAGAAGAGAAGAGAAGAGAAGAGAAGAGAAGTAGAGAAAAAGAGAAGGAAGAAAAGAAGAGAGAAAAGAGAAGAAAAAAAAAGTTCATCCGAGCCTCTGGCTCCTACTTACTCAGGAATCAGCTGTTCCAGCTGCGCTGCTCCTAAACCACACAGGCAAAAAAGGGCCAAAGGGAAAACAGAAGATAGAGGCGCGTCCCCTGCAATACAGCGAGCACGGGATGTTTTATACACGCTCGGCGATGAGCAGTGTTTACACGTCTCCCGTAGCAATGTCTAATCCTCTGGCCCCCGAACCCGGTGCGCGGCCGGCGCTCGCCGCCTCCTAAGCAAGTCCCCCCCGCGGTCCGCTGCGGGGCGAGCTGGGGCCTCCGCGTCCACAGCCACTTGTGGCGAGACCCACATATATACGCCTCGCCGCGTCTACCTCCTCCGGTGGGCTGGCTGCTTCCGGAAAGCTGACTCCACACGCCCCGGGAGCGGGCTCGGGGCGCGCGTGTCGCCGGCCGGCGGCCCAGGTGGCG
>NW_004955505.1:6818587-6834247 GCF_000276665.1 Chinchilla lanigera | reverse complement strand
CGAGGTCCTTCCTGCAGGGCGCGGGCCCAGGGCCGAGACCCGCGGCCGCAAGGCGAGGAGGGACCGGGGCGCGGGGAGGACGGACGGGGCGCGGGCCGGCCTGGGGTGCTGAGGGTGCCTGGGCTCCCCGGGAAGCTCGGAACGCTACGGGAGGTCTCCTGCTGGCGCTTTTCCGGGACGAGTTGGGCGGGAAGCATCAGCTAGGAGGAGAGCTTTTGCTTAGGAGCAGGAACATTTGAAACTTTGGGTCCAGACTGCACTTCTCGGTGTTGGGAAACAGCTGGGGACGCCCGGCCCGCGTCCCAGAGACCTGTGCCAGGATGGAGACCCCCTTGGAACCGCAGAGGGGACCCGCGCACGGCCTTTCCGCGCCCACCAGGAGTCTGGCTCCTCTGAGCTCCTGCTCGGCGACCCTGCTCGCAAGCCCGCGACGCGACTCCGCGAGGGCTTGGTGCGCAGTCGCCCAGCGTTTCCGGAGCGCAGACGCCAGGGCGAGCGGGCTCCCCGGGGTGCGGGCGGGGAGGCAGGCAGCTCGGGTCCTGGGCAGGGAGCACCCTGCGGGGCAAGATCGCGGCGCCTGTGGGTCCCCACTCCGCGGGCGCCTCTATCTTTGTGAAGTGAACGCGAGCGCCTGGGACCCGTTCAGGGGATGTTTGTCTTCCACACGGTCCTGCTAGGTGCAAGGCTAGCGTGATCCCGAGATGGGAGCGCAATTAGGGAGTCTGACCTTTGTCCAGCCGCCGGGCGGCTGCTGGTCCACACACTTTCACCTAGGGTCGGGGAAACAGCGCCCTCTCCGACCCTTCGCTCGCCTCGCTATTTTCCTCCGTATTGAACTGCAAGGAGCTGCTCCTTTGGGTGGGCTCACCTCTCTCAGAAGCCCCTATCTCCCTCAGTTGATAGCTTTAAACTTCAAGCTAAAGAACGTGGCTTCCTCTCACTTAAATTGTTTTCCTAAAACAGCCCTCTGGGAATTTCCACAACTTCTCCTTAACATTTAAGAATTTCTAAGTTTCGGCGGCCTGAGCAGTGAAGTGTCAGCTCACAGAATGTCAGCCTTTGAACCTCCACAGTCTCTGACTTATAATACATTCTTTCCAAAAAGAAGGAGCCTTAATGGAATCATTAGATCTGAAAGGGGAAATCTGTAAAAATAAGTAAATCACAAATGAGCCATTTAGTACCTGTAAACTGTTTAACATTAAAATAATATTTGCTCACACAATTAAAAAATTTAAAGGTATGTTGCCAAGTTTCAAACTACCCAGGCTTTAATACGTCACCTCTCCCCAATAAAGGTTAAAAAAATGGGATTCAAAATATTAAGTCAGTTATGCTATAAATTAGTTACGTGCTTAGAATATTGTAAAGGGTGACATCAATAGACTGCTTTGATTTATGTTGTTTTTTTCTACTAATTAAACAAATTGACCCCCCGCCCAAGTTTTCTGGTGTTAATGGCAAAACAGCTATCGAATATTTTTAGAATTGCCAACACAGAAAAAAGAAAATATAGACACAGGAAGAATAAATGCAGCACTCTTTATATACCCGAGTTACTACAGTTTCCGCATAATATGTTACTTCACCTTTTACTTGGGCTGCAGTCTTCTTGCTGCTCTTTTGCCAGAAGGAGGAAGACCCTCCCAGCAGTGTCTTCCAGAGATATTTCTTGTTCTTCAAATAAATAAATAAATAAAAATAAAGTCATAAAAGAATTAAAACTTCTTGTGAGGAGAATTAAAATTTCTTGCTCATTTTCCACGAAAGGCAATTATTAGGAAGCAGATGCATTATCCAAGCTGTCCTGCTCTTTACCTGCAGTGAAAATTCTCTTCAATATATACACAGGGCCCTGACTCTTTGCCTCTTCTGAGAAGGATGTTTTCTGATGTCAGCACCAAGCTGCCGATGTACTGATGTTCTAATCTAAAGACACAGGACTGCACATGAGACACAGTAGAAACTTCTTTTTTAGGCTGTGGCCTAGAATAAGTGCCAGTAGAGGCTAAATGTTTCTTAGGCCTTGCTATCACGTAAACACAGCTTACCGACTAGGAGGATTTGAAGCCTGCCTTTAATCTGCAGTATTTCCATGTGAGGACAGCTGGTGTTGTGAGCTCTGCACCTACAGGGATGCCTGGCCTGGGAGCAAGTCGCACACTTCCATCTTCCCAGCCCTCTGGCAGTGTATCACCTCTAACTTCACAAGAGGTTTTCTAAATTTTTAAGTGCACTACTTTTAAATTCACAGTAAATCACCTGTTGATGTGATTCAAATAACCCTGATCCCCAGAGGTATTTCTTTTCATAATTTGGAAATAAAATGTACAACCATTTATGTTTAGCTTCTGGTTCTTTTTCTGTCTTTCTTAGCCCTAACAACAACCAACAGATCAACATTACAAAGTAAGTTAGTACAGTTCTTTAAACAGGGCGCCTGGGCCCAGGCATTCTCATCACCAACAAGCATCCTGGTTTAACATTTGCCAACCTACAGCTGTAAAATCCTACGAAACTAAACAATTTCCCTTCTCTGAACTTTTTGTGTTTATACAGAGAAGTTGCATAATGGACTAAAAAAAAAAAAAGTTCTCATTTGATACCTTTAGAACATGTCTGCAATCACTTGCCTGGACTTAGAGGAGGCCATTGCCAGCTGACCTTAAGGTAGCAAAACACAAAAGGGAGCACACGGCCTCCAAAACCCACCTAAAGGAAATGAGAGGGTGTGTCTCTTGTTTTGATGAGGGTGAGACTCCTTAGCTGGGTATGGGTATCTAGAGGAATTGCCTCAGGAGAGAAGTCTGGATTGTCTCAAACTGATGGGATCCTTCATATCAGTATCAAAGTGGACTCCCCACCCTTCCTCACCTTCCCTGCCTTGCTCAGCTTTTCCCTGATTGGACCAAAAAGCTCAGCCAAGGAGACAATTTTCCTGAGGAGAGCCCAGGCCAAGTTCAAAGATATTGTCCATAGTCTCTCTCATGTGCACCTCCCAAAACCATGACCTTCCGGGGTTGAGTGTGTGTGTGTGTGTGTGTGTGTGTGTGTGTGTGAGAGAGAGAGAGAGAGAGAGAGAGAGAGTCTGAGTGTGTGAGAGTGTATGTCAGTTCAAGTGGGTCACCTGGACTGATAGCCCTTGGATGCCCCTGGCCAAGCCAAATTCTTGGCTTCCAACAGTAGGCAGTTCTGGACTTGTGAGAAATCACACAGGGCTCCAGGTCCCACCTCACTGAAATAACAAACCCCTAACTTGAACCAGTATGCTGGGATGCCACAGGGCCCTCGTGGCTGTGGCCCAGCTCCCATGAAAGGTGAGTTGTCCTGCCTGCAGTTTTGAGTCTGGGCTGCCTGGAAAGAGCTGCCTCCTGTCCATACTGGCACCTCAAAAACCTTTGCCTCCCCAATTCCACCTCTCTCCACCGGACCAACATGCAGTCCCTTCCTAAGACAGCGCCTGGACCAAAGAAGGAGTGCGTCCAGACACCCACACCTAGAGGAGGTTGTGTCCATTTGGCTTTGTGCTGGCAATAAGTGCGTCTTTCCTGGAATTTCTCAGAAATAAGGCCATGGAAGAGCAAGTGTGAAAGTTGCCTGCTTCCTCTCTAGGGTCTCCTGGTGTTGCTGGGTGCTGGGTACAGCAAGAGGAGGGTCTCTTAGGGCATGGGTCTTGGAAGGGTTACTGGGGCAACGAGTAATCTATCAGCTCCTTGGGTTGCCCATTGTGGAGACAACCCAGCAAGTGGCAGGAGAGTTTCCCGGTCTCAGATTGGGACCTGCAGAGCCTGGGAACTCCTTAATGCGCTTCACTGCTTCCCTTTCTCCCAAGAATCTGGACTCTGGGTCCCCACGGCACCCGTTTTGCCCAGAGTAGTAGTGGGTGTGTGGTTTCACACGTGTACAGGGCCTCCGGGCCAGCTCCTTCGGGGAAAGCCCTGCATCTCGCGGAGGGCAAGGGAAAGCTTCCGTGACAGGGCGAACGAGGACAGGGCCGCAGGCGAGGGCGAACTTCCTCCTAGCAGTGCTCCTCCCTTCCTTGCCTCCGGGTCAGTTTGTGACTCATAAGTGAGATAAACCCAGGCCTGACGGGTCCTGGAGAGGTGCGAACGTGAGCCCGCTCCAGTCCGCGCGCTCCCGCTGGGGTCCGCGTTGGGGGTGCGGAGACTACCCCTCTCGGCGCTCGCTGGCGACCCTCGCTGCCAGCCTGCCTCCCGCGGTGTGTTTTATTCCATTTAACAAGATTTGCAAAGCCATTGCCGTGTGTGTCCCGAGAGAGGAGAGGAAATGAGGGAACTGGGCGAAGCTCGCGGCCAGCTCTCCCCTGGCTCCTAAAATCCTTGCACCCCGGTGACAGTTCCGAGCAGGGAGAAGTGGTTAGCGCAAGCCTGCTCTCCCGGCGGTGGCGGTGCGTTCGGGACACTTGGCCCCCGCCCAGGGCGGCCGTGGAGCTGTCCATGGTGGCCGAGCCGTGCGCGGCGTGGGCCAGATGAAGCCCCCTGCCCGGCCGCACCGCACCCCGCGGGACGATGTCGGGGCGCAGCTCCGGCTCTCCCGGGCAGAGCTGCGATCCCGAGTCTGCGTCGGGTGACTCAGGCGCTCCTGCCCCGGCGCGGCGGTGAGGTTGCTGGTCCGTGCCTCTGCGCGGGGTGCGGGTCCATTTACGCGCTTTTAAGGGGGGACCCTGGGCGACCTTTCCTGCAGCAGGAGAGGTTTTGTGGAGTTTTATGTGGGAGGGTCGTCGTCCTCCTCCATCAAGGTCTGAGTGCCACCCTCAGCGACACTTTCCTGGCAGAGCTCCCCCGCTGTGAGTCCAGGTCTGCCCAGTTTCTGCGAGCACAAAGGCACAGAGGGCTCCTGCCTTCACTAAGTTCTTCCATGTACAGGCAGGTAATGAGCCTCACATTTTGCCTTTTTGTCATATTTTTTCCTGGCAGTTTCCCCGTTGTCTTTATAAAGAAAAAAAATGTGCACCAGAACAGCTAATTTACTTTAAATAATGGGGAAAAAACCCCTACAAAATACTGTAGTGTTTATAACTCTTGTGTTATGCACTTTTTATAGGGACATGTCTACTTAGCATCCATCACTTGGTACTTACCTCCCGACATGAGATTGAAATGCGCCATTGTTTGGTGTTTTCCCCTGGTTTCTAGTTATAGGGTGGTACACAACACAGTGTGTGTATGTGCGTGTTTCTGTTTGTGCAAGCATACTTATAAAGTATTTTGAGAATACCTGATGATAAGTAAAAAGTATCATGACTCAACAATTTTAATAACTTTTTCTGTCAGTTTCTGAGTCCACAATATAAAAACAGCTGGGGGAATTTTTCTGCACATTTTGTAAATATTTTCTCAAATCAGTAAGTCATATGAAATACTTTATTTTCTATTTTGGGGGGGGTATTTGCAAAAGTTAATTACATAAGCCTTGAATGTGTATTCAGTTTCTTGAAAAGTAATGAAAACTCCAACATGATGATATTTTATTAATACAATTTAGAAACTTAGTTTTATTCTGTAAATCTTTGATAGTTAGCCCTTCCTTATGTACCTTCACCTTCCTTTCTATCAAAGAAGAAAATATAATAATATAAGTAGATTCCCGTCTTTTGTACTTTAACATACAAGTCAGGGGTCTCTGTGTTTTTTTAACCCTCCCTTGGTAGGCCAGAATTTCCCCTCTCCCACAATAATACTAATTGAATTTATTTTCTTTACAGTTCCATCTCGTTTCTTTCAACTTTTGTATTTCTTTGTCTTTGATGCTGGGGCCTTCCTCATGCTGTAAGTACACAGTATCGCCACTGAGCTACAGTCCAGTCCCTAGTTTCTTCATTTTAAATAAAGTTTTCCCCAACAACTTATGACATTTTTGTGAAGATCTCTTTCTTTTATCTATATTAATCCATTCCACCAACAGCTCTGTGAAAGCTGCTAAACCTTTTTCCCCTTGCTTTCCAGAGGAAAACATTCAACTGATAGGCATTTCCATGGGTTAAAAAGCAAACAAATAAAACTTCATCTGTCTGTGTATTCTGCTCACCTTTTCCAAGGGCCCTAGCCCTGCTATTCTTCTGAAGATGTTTGTGGAATTGAATTGAATTACTCTTCTTTGTACCTGGCTCCTCACTTTTGAGAAATGAAAGCATATTTCAATTACTATAGGTGTGTTTTACAAAATTTATATAGAAAGCCCTTTGATCTATTGCTATTCTTTTAAAATTTATGGTAGCTTCGGAGCACACCCCGTGTCTCATTCAGCCTCCATCATCTCCCTTTCCCTATGCTTAATGCATGGTGTTACTCACGCTCTGGAAAATATTTCTTTCTTCATTTCATTTGTGCTTCTCTCCCCAGAGACTGGTAAATGAGGGGCAAATGTGTGGATTCCTGATGCACCATTGTATATGGTAATTGATCATTATGTGGGAGTATAGTATGCTAAGAAAATGCAAACTAACCTTAGCAGAATTCTTTTATACTTTGCTCTTTTATTTTTCATCTTACTAAGAAGTTAATTATACAGAGAACTGCCAAGCATTTTTAATGGTTAAAAAAATGGAAGCCGCTTTTTGTAGCGAGGACAATTTTTGTGTGTGCTATAAACACAGGTCACATTCTTTATACAGCTGTTCTTTAATGGGCAAAAATGTACATGTCGATAGTGGTTAAATTGCTCTTTAAAAGACCTCTGACGGCCTTAAATGGAGCAGGAACTCAAGTGTGGTTGATACGGTTCCAGAAAATCCATGCCTTAGAAAGAGTTTCATTGTCGAGGTGTACCAGGATGTGCTTTTAGGTCTATAATACACAGTCTGGGCATCACAACCGCATATTTCCCTCATCTCGTTCCAACCCCGGTGTGGTAAAACCAAAGAGACACAGGATCAAGGAAAACTGTGGGGATTTTCAGAGAAAGGAGTAAGCACAGCGAGTACAGATCTTTAAGATCTTCCCAGACTTCCAAACAGTTGAGAAGGTTGCCTGTTTGCTAAGTAGTGCAAAGTGTCTCCAGGTCTATCGCTGGGGCTGCTGACATAATTAATGATTTCATCCGGTGCCTGAAAGAAGGTACTTGTATTCCCTCTGGCATGGGCAGGCCAAGTTCATGTCCAAACTCTAATACCTCGGGTTGATTTTAGCTAACAAGACTGCTGGTCCTCTTGTTGCACACCCAAAACATGAAAGCTAAATATTATATTAGGCTATGATACTTCCCAGCCTTGAGGAGGTTGACACATCCTAAATATATAAACAGGCACTATTATCTAAAGATGGATTACATTTGAGAGGCTCATTACTCCTAGGTCAAAGTAAGAAAGCTAAAATCCGTAAAACAAATCCCCCAAACTACTTAAAAATTGTTATTTTCCACTCAAACTTTGCATGCAAATTTTTTTCTTGTACCATCTTACACTATGACGCTAATGGCAATCCTTGAAAATTAATTATGGTACTGAAAAGACTTCAATAACAGTTCCGCTAAAAATAAGCTGGAGGCAGAGTAGTGCCCTAGATTCATGATTGCGTACATCTGGTTTCTATTTCTGTGAGTCTCATTTGGTTCTCAGAGAGTTCATTCACAGTCCTCTAGGTCCAGTTTCCTGTCCTCCAATGGGAGAACTTGATGACCCATGTATTTTTCATCTGAACGCAGGGCTTTTTTTTACACTAGGAGATGTGAAAAGAGACTGAAAAATACATCAAGCCCCAGTCAAGCAGACTGAAAACTGAACAACAACCTTCAGCACCCAGTTTATCGAAAATCTGGTGGCAAACAACGAAGCAGAAATCACTCTACCTGAGGCCCTTGTAAAATGAGTCAGGAAAGAAGAAAGAAAACAGCAGAAAGCAAGATGAAGGAGTAATGGAAGGAAAAGAAGGGAGGGTAAGAATGGAAATAAAGGAAGTACAGGGAGGGCTGTTGTGTTGGTAAGAGCCCCCAGTCACTCCAGTATAGTTTCTGTTGCCTGTGAAGCCAAGGAAAGTATTTTTCTTTCTTCCTGTGTTAACTTTCAGAAAGTTCTCAAAGAAAAGGTGAGCTTATGGGCTGGTGGTTGAAGACAGTCTCTTGAATCCTTGCATGTACTTGGGGTGGTCGGAAGACTTGTGACCTCAGTCCTTTCTGATCAGTCTTTAGTTGTGTAAACCAGTGCAACTCTAGCTTATAAACCATTCTATTCAGAACCTTTTTTTCACCCTCTAACTTCCTACTTCTTTTCCTCTGTGTGAGCAACAACTGACTCCCAGTTTAGGTAGCTGTTCTAGCTAAAGTCTTGCAAAGCTTGTGTTTTCACCTTGTGTTTTCCTATAATTTTCCTAAACTTCCATCCTGTGATATCACAGGACCAACATTTCAGATGATATTTACACTCAGTAATAATAATTACAAATATTATTAAGCTTAGGGTCCTAGCTATATGATGGCTTCAAAACAGTAATGTTTCATTCACAACAGATAGCTGCTTTACTTTTCCAACCTAGGGCAGGTATTTAATAGAGCTGGAATTTGAATAAAATGTTTGATATTTGTTATAGTGTGTGCCTGGGTGTCTCCCCAAAGCCTCCTGTGGTCATGGGGCAGGCTTTTAGAGTTTGACTGATTATGGGTGTGAGAGCTACACCCGCCCTGGGGTGAATAGTTTGCATATGTAAGGGAGAGGAAGAGGCTGCTTGCAGCCAATCCTCCCTTTTGTGCTTGTTGCTTTTGCTGTGTTGCACCGCCTTGAATGGTTGCCCTCTGTCATGTGCCATCCTGCCTTGGAGCCAGCCAAGTATGGACTGAAACCTCCACAAACTATAAGCTAATTAAACCTTTCCTTCCTAAATTTTGGGCATAGGATATTTTGTCCCAGCAACAAGAGAAAAGTAACCAAGACAATATTATATTGTCCATTTGGTATGATGCAGGTCATACCTGGCCTCCCTCGCTGCCTTGATCTTGGCACTTTGTTGGCTGATGTGAATGGCTAGGTAACCAGTACCATTCCTCGTTACCCACGTGAGTTCTTGAAAGCTGTGAGCTCAGCTGAAGAGGTTGAGAAGTTGAGCTGAATCTTTGACCAAGGTTGACGCACTGCTGATTCCATGCTCTTATGACCATGCTACAGAAAACAGCATGAGCATTGAATTCATCTGCAGGTTGTATGTCACCATTTATGGAGGGTCACTGTTATGCTAAGTTCTATTCTTAGTATTCTAAAGAAAGTCACATGCCCTGGATGCCCATACAAGTGCTTTGTCAGGACAGTGCTTTTCCTTTCTTTTTTTCAGAATCACACTGTTTTGCCAACCTCAGCTATTGTTAAGGGATATATTTTTGAAAATTTAAGTGAAAAATACCGCCTCTTTCAAAACAAACTGCTATCCAGTGTTCTTGCATTTAAGTTATTAGTCACCTACTATGGTTAAGCCCTGTATTAAATAAAATAAAGAAAAGCCATACAAGGGGACTTTCTTCACTGCTAGGGCCACAATATTTGCCTTTCATTATAAGTTATATCAAACTGTTTTTGGGAGGAAGTAAGTAGTAAAAGAAAATTTCATATAGACTGAGATACTGTCAGGACTGTGTACAAAAACCATAATGTCTGTTCATTTGTTCATTCAGTCATTCAAAAAATATTTCTTGAACATCTATGGGTCAGGCACTGAGTTAAGTTGTAGTTCCATGACAGTGAGGTTAGAATTTGCAGTCCCTTCAGACCTGTGAATCCTTTAGTGTTTACTAAATGTTTGACTGATCCTTTTATTATTAATCTTTGAATATTGACATACTAAGTATTTTATTTACATTGTTTATTGTCTAATTTTTTCCTACTGAAATAGCACAAACTCCAAGTAGGCTCTTTGGGTTATTTTGCTGGGGGGCAGATAGGAACTGGGAGTTGAACCTAGAGCCTCATGCATGCTAGTCAACTACTGAGCTATGCTCTAGCTGCTTTTTTTTTTTTTTTAATTTTGAGACTTTTGCTTCTCTTGCCTCAGCCTCACAAGTACCTAGGATTTCTGGTGTGCACCACTGAGTCTGGGTAATTTTGCTTGTTTTGTTTTATCTCTAACACTTATAACAGTGCTTAGTGAAGGAGGAGCTCAATAAATATTTAAGAAACCAAAAGAATAAATGAAGGTTAAGAGGAGCAAATGTTTTTCTAAGTTCATATCTTAGTACATGTACTTATATACATATTTCATTCATAATCAGGTTTCTACCCTGAATGGGCAATTTTCTTCATGGTGACCACACATCTATTATTATTTCTCATCAATAAGCTAGAAGACTGGTAAATGAAAATAATGCCAGGTTAAATATGGAGCTTTAAAATATATTATTAATAATAACTTACACTTGCCCAGAAATGAGTAATTTTTACCATCAAAGGCTAGTCCTGCTTTCATTTCTGTGTACATTCATTTTACCTCCTGTACTATAGCTCAATTAGAATAGCTTCTGTGATTAGATCATGTAGCCAAAGTGGAAAATGCTATTCTACCACACCCCAGTAAGGATTCATGCTAATGGGAAAAACTGGCTATTGTTCTTTAGGTGCTACCATCATACCTGAATCATTCATCAGCCAAAGCCTTATGCATGTCAGACTTGTCTTTTTCTACAGTAAGTAAATACTTTTCATTGTCATGGTAGATGAGTTAGGTGAAATATCATACCTGAGTCAGATCCCCTTCCTTCCTCAGACTGCCACATTCAGTTGTCTCATAATGCTTATGAATGCATTTTCAGTAATTTTTAAAACCACATTTTTCCCTCACGTAACCTATTATAGCTGTGGTTTTAGTGCTACATTTTTCTTACAATAGTTCTGAGCAATCCTTTTTAGCTTTGCTATGGACTTGTGAGCTTAATACATTTGCTATTTTTGTTCAGAAGAACACAAAATTATATTAAAAACCTAAAACAAACCTGATCTATAAATCCCATCTCCTATAATTGTTACCTTTCCGCTGGGCTCTCAAACACCTGTGAATATGCAAAACCTTGTCACTGAGTTCTTCAGTCCTTCCAGAAAGGCTACTGCATAGGCCAATGGGGTAAAACCTCAAATGCAGGTTGTAATGTTGCATTGCCTATTAGAAACACATCATTGAACAGGACTGGAAAACCATAGTGGCTGTCTTGTTCAGTCATCACAGGCCTTGGCCTAGAGTTCTTGGCAGGAAGAGAGTTTCCATCGGGCCTATCTCACGCTCTCCTAGGAGCTGTTGGAAGAATCAAAGTTGGCAATGTTTTGCAGAAGGCCAAGGATACTGGAACTGCTTTCATCTCATAAACTAGAGATGATAGAGCAGCACGACCCACATGTTGCTTTTAAAAGGGACATAGACCACCCTATGTTTAACAAGATGTCACACTCTTGGTTTAGAGCCTGAGCAAAATAATGGGAGCTTCAGTGAGCACATGAAGGACAATCAGGGAAAGCTGAAGGCTTGAACAGCTTCAGCAGAATGCTCCCTCTCGTCACTCAGCCAACTGTCAGCATACTGTACTTTCCAAGTCTTCTTGGGAATGTGCTCATTCATTAGGTTCTCCCAAACATCCTTTGAAGAAACGCCACTGCTGAACGTGAGAAGTAAGAGAAACTGACAGCAATACAAAGCCACAGGCTGAGCAAGGAAGGAGCAACAGAATGGAAACCTGTTGGCTTCCAAATTTGCTACCTTTGAATATGCAGCAAAGACTGCAGTAATCCCTCATGATGAATGTGCTGTATATTGGCAATGTGGGCAAGGGGAAGCGTGAGTCAGAAGCTAGATTTCAGTCCCAGCCCTTCCTTTCACTAGCTAGTTGTATAAGCTGAGACAAGGCACAGAACTTCTCAGACTCCGAGTTTATTCACCTGGGAAATGGAGTCGGCCTTGCGCAGTCTTCACAGGAATGGCATTATGACCAAATGGGATAACACAGTGTGGCCTTCTAGGCTGTAAAGCCCTATTCCAACATTTAATACAATTCATGTATTACATTTGGCCATCATTTTTTTGCAGAAATAAATATATCTTCTTCTAAATTACTTTATCTTTATATATACAGAATAATATAATGTTATTTGATGACAGGTTGAGACAATTACAGAATAAAATATTTTTAAAAATTGAGAATTTTTGTTTGTTCTACTCTCTCAACATTTTCCTTCCTTTACTTAATAAATATTAACATTGTGTAAATCAATTCAGAAAACACCATCCTACCTGATTGTTAGCATGAATACCGGTCTGAGTCTCTTAAATAAAGGGGAGCTAAGTGATTTGTCACAGTGTTTCATCTTTTTCATTGGCTAATGCTATCTAAGCATCTCTGTTTGGACAGCTATTTCAGCTGTGGCCGTTACAACCCCTTTGGCATCCAGAGAGTCAGCAACGTTCAGTTTTGAGGAGAGTCAGTTTGATCCTTTGGGTAACCATGGTATCTAAGGACTTTGAAGACTTAACAACAATCTTTGAGGAAGAGGTCAGAATATAGAGATAAGAATTTAAAGTGAAGGATTAAGGATCAAAGGCCATGGGATCAGGATTAAGCAAGTATACTACACTACAAGGAAAAGAGGAACAAAATCATTAGGATCTGATCATTAGGCAATCATTAGGAACTGATTTACACAATGTTAACTTTTTTTCCTACCTCTGCAGACCCCATAACCATAAAAAGCATTAGAATTCCAGCTTTAAATCCTTTGCTTTTGATATGTGTGATCAGTGTTGTGGAGAAGAAAGTATCCTGAAGCCAAAGAGCCTTTTCTGGTGCTTGCTGCTTGGATATAGACCAGTCTTATCATGGGGTCTTAACTCTTGCTGCCATAAATTGGAAAGAATGTATGAGATTAATAATTCTACTCATCTCATGAAAACATGTAAATATGAAAAAGGTATTGTCTTTTGCCTTAAGTGTGGTGGGGATTAGGCCTACCCACAGTGAAGTCATCTACTTGTGTTCCTTCTCAGAGCAAAATAAAATATTTATCAGAAGACTAAACTGAATAAAAATGATCATTTGCCATACCATTTCTCCAATTATAAAGGCATATAAAAGTCTGTCATTCCTTTTAATGATACTGTGTTTCCCATTAAGCAATAAAAAGCCCAACTGTTAATGTAAGTACTCTTGTGTTGATGATTAGAACATACCACTTCCAAGAAAAAGTGATATTTTAGAGGGATTATTTAGTAGACACTGTTGGCTTTTGAGCATCTTTTCTCACACATCCTCCCTCCTTCCTAACAGGACCCTGATGTTGTACAGACCTGCACCCCTCTCCTACAATCACATTCTTGGGGGTAAGCAATCACCTTCAGTCCTGGGGTGGGACCTTGCTGATTTAAACCAATCACGATTGATAATTCTCTTTGCCATGATTGGTTGAGCATAAGCATGGGATTTCATTCTGTGAACAGACCTGAGCAGAGGTGTCCTGGAAGACTGGAGGAAGAGTGTTTTGGTCCTACAAATTTCCTTTCTTCCTGTGGTGAACTCTGTTGTATCTGCCTATGGTGCCTGGATCTGCAGCAGTTATCTTGGTCTCTGCCTGAGTATAAAGCTGACACACAGGGCATGGAGGACCCAAGAGGGCTATAAAGAGGCAAAATCAGGCTCACACATGTAGTGCCTGGATACTGACCTATCTATGAAATTTTTGTTATGAAAGCTGGTAAATGTACAAATATTAAGCCCCATTGTTATTTTTTGCTAAGACATTCCCAGGGAACCTGGCTACTAGTGAGAGAACCAGAGGGTCATACCTTTCACTGGTTCTGTGTATTCCAGGGGAACCTACCTTGTCTTTGTCCATCTCTCACTTAGAAGCCATGAAATTAAGCAGAGGTGAATGTCACCCTGGATCTAATGGAAGCCTGGGATGTACCTTGAGATGGAGAATTCAGAAAACAACCAAATTTCTCACCTTATTTTGTAGAAGTAGTGACATTTCCCTGAAGGAAGTGTTGGTTGGGTGGGAACACTTGAGAAGGGTAATGTGTTTGAGAATGTAAGTTTTAAAATACTGTCCCTGTTATAACACAGTGAAAGTCAACATTAGCTACAATGAAATCTTTTGCCCCTCCCTTCAGAGACTGCCTGCTATACCTTCTCAGGAAAGTACTTTGAAGATGTGTTATTGTCTTTATGTTTTAGGCTGGCATAAACTGTAGCACTTTAGGCTGGAGTAAAGGTATTTGTTCCATTTCCTGGCCTATTAGTAACCACAAGCCAATTCTTCCTTGGATGTACTACCCCATATCATAACAATGAAAGTCATCCTGGAGTTGTGAGGAAAGACAAAGCACATTTCACACTTTGTAAGACATGTTATTTTTCCCCCAGGGTAGAATTAGACTGCATTTCACAATTTTGGCCCTCATGGAAGTCACATATAACTATTATTGCCTGTTCATAGCATCAATACTCACAGAATTAGCACTAATGGATTGAAACAATTTCTTAGTGATGATATTGTTTTCTTAGACATGTTTTAGAAGTTCAGCAGATAGTGGTACATCTTTCAGTTGATGATATCTTAGAATCAGTGAAAGATGGTAATAGAAACTTAGACCCCATTGTTAGTGAAGAGCCACATGCTGTTTTTTTTTTTTTTCCACTTCTATTAGCAGATTCTTTTCTCATAGGCACTCCTCATGCTGTTCTTTCTGAATCAGTTTTTTAAGTGGGTGGTCTGGATTGGCTAGACTCAGACACATGCCTACTTCTAATCTATAATGAATCAAGGGATAAGATTTCTAATTTCTATTGTGAGAGATAAGGCTCTGGTATCAGGGTTCTCTGTAGGAACAGATCTAATATAAAATATGTGTGTGGTTCTACAAAAGATTTATTAGGTAGTCTTATAGGATCAGAAGCAGAAGAATTCCAGTGGCCATCTGCCAGATCAGAGAGAGAAGAATCCAAAATAGCAGGAAGATCCAAGTGCAGTGAAAGTTTGAAGGCCTGGAATCTTACCGCAGGGTCGCTGGTCTGCGTCTTGGAAACTTCAGGATTCTGCATTGGAAGACTGAAGAGTCTGTGCTAGAAGGCTGAAGGAACTGGAGACCAGTGCACAAATGCAATGGAAGAGCAAGTAGGCCCTCACCCTGCCTCTGAACCAGCAAGCAGACCTGCAACAGCTAGTGGTGCCCCTCAACCACATGAGCAAGCAGGCCTGCACTGAACAAGCAGTATCTCTCCCCATGCCAACTAGACAAGTGGCACTCCTCCTCCACCTGAGCCAAAAGATCTGCACCAACCTAGAGGTGCTTCCCCAGGAAGGAAACAGGTCTGTACCAAGTGAAAGTTGCTCCTCCCTCACTGAGCAGCAGGCCAGTGCTGCAGACACTGCATGACCTGTGGCAAGGATGGGACCATCCACCACCTCTAAACTAGATCTACATTTTGCTTCCCCAAACCAGGGCCAGCAGAGGTGAGGAATAACCAGTGACAAAGTCATGAGTGAAGACAGAGAGGTCTCAGGTGCAGAGAGAGAACCCCTAAAACTCATAGGTCTTAAAGCTAGGAAGAGAAAACTGTAGCTGGTTGGATCCCAAAAGTGTAGGTCTTGGAAAGAAATAACTCATTCAATGGCACGGGAATTTTTTCTTTTGCTCAGTCTTTATTTGATGTTTCTATTTTGTGTGATTTTTATTTTTGCTTCAT
>NW_004955505.1:6815148-6816192 GCF_000276665.1 Chinchilla lanigera | reverse complement strand
AAAGAAGGTCCCAAATTGGTTAAGGAAATAACCTAGCAGGAATAGATAGCCATATTAGCATATATACACTGAACACCAGTGTACCCAACTTTATACAATGAATGTTGGTGGACATAAAAGACCGGAAAAGCATAAACACAGTTATAACAGGGAGCCACAAACCCCATCTGCACAATTAAATGTATCAATTGGACAAAATATCACCAAAGAAATACCAGCAATAGAATCTCAAACAAATGGGCTTAATAGATGTCTACAGAGTGTTCCACCTAGAGACAACAGAATGCACATTCTCCTCAGCAGCACATGGAACTTTCTCCAAGGTGGGCCATATACTAGCCATTAAAGCAAGCTTAAATAGATGTTAAAGAATTGAAACTATACTATGTGTATTATCAGGTCTTAGTACAATGAAGTTGGGAGTCAATTGCAAAAGAAAACACAGAAATTATATAAGTGCATGGAAACTAAACACACACTCTTTAATAATTCCAGTACAGTGTATCAGAACTTATAGGACACAATAAAAGCAGTCCTAAGAGGAAAGTTTATAACTGTGAAGGCCCATGTCACAAAAACACAATGAGCCCAAATAAATAATGAAACAATGCACACCAAGGTCCTAAAAAAACAAGAACAATCCAAATGTAAAGCTAGTACAAGAATGGAAATTACAAAGATCAGAGTGGAAGTCAATGAAATAGGGACAAAAATAGAAAGAATTAATGAATCAAAGAACTTGTTCTGTAAAAGAATAAAAAATAGATGAACGAAAAAGAAAGCAAAAAATAAAAGACCCAAATTAATGCACTTAGGAGTGAAAAAGTTAAAATCACAAGACACTACCAAAATCTATAGGATTAAAATCTACTTCACAAACCTGTACCCAAAAAGTTGAAGAATTCAGAAGAAATAGTAGATTCCTAAATATATGTGTGCTATCCAACTATGGGCAATGAAATTGAAGCAATAATAAAAGAAAAAAAAACTACCAACTAAGAAAAGCCCAGATCTGGATGGGTTCACTCCTGAACTTTACAAAAC